>NC_083340.1:64636693-64957256 GCF_019175385.1 Lycium barbarum
ATGAAAATATCATAAACCTTACCTTAGATATTGTGGGAACAAGCCTTGAGTGGTATTACCCTTCTTACACCAAAACCCTAGTTCCCTTTTCTTGAACTTTCTTGGCTTAGATGACTGTAATGTGCTTCACACTGTTGATTTTTGTTGGTTTGATGAAGTTGATCTTCAATTTCACTTGGATTCTTGTTTATGGAGGGTTTGGAAAGTTCTAGAGAATTCTTAAGTTGTGGAGAAGAAAAATGAAATGAAATAAATGTGATTGGGTCTCTTATTTAAAACATGAAATCTTTACCGATGTCATTATATGGACAATTATACGGTCTGTATAAATTTATACGGTCCATATAATTGACCGTAAAACTGCTCCAGTGACCATCCCCCTCTATGTCAATTTGACGGCACATTATACGGTCCGTATAAGCGACCGTGAAATTAACCCTTCAGCAACTTCATTCTGTGACACTTCTACGGTCCATTATACGGGCCATATAACATTATACGGTCCGTATAATCGACCGTACAAACCATCATTTCACTGATCTTTTTCTTGCCACTTTATTTGATCTCCAACCCATAGGGAACCTTCTTAGCACTTGTTTATCATTTCATTGACATTCTAAGGGACGTTATAACTGCTCTTCAAGGCACCATTTAGTTATCATTAACTCGGTACTCGTAATTTCTTTCCAATACACATCGTATGCCTTGCCTTCTCTCGGCAAACTTTCTTCTCTTATCTCATGCCTTTGAAATCTTAATTAGTGTCGTCAAACGTCATTCCTTTCTTATTAAAATATTGTATACTCGTATTCTTCGTTCGTCTATTCACTGTACGCAAATGGGGAATCTTCCAAGGTGTAACATTCTTCCCCCCTTTTGGAACATTCGTCCTCAAATGTTAAATACTAGAATTCTACAAAACTTTTGCCAGAGTTTCCCCTGTAATATGGCTCTACCATCCTGTTTCAACAACCTATAATAATATTTCCTCACAGGGCCACAACACACTAACAATGCAAATTGGCCACACACGACCAAAAGTATGAAAAGAAAGCAAACATACCTCATAGTGTTAGTGTCTCATCTTGAATCTCTCCTTGGGGTTGAAATAGGTGCGGATACTTGATCTTCATACTTTCTTCTGCTTCCCAGGTCATTTCTTCCCGGTTGTTATTTCGCCACAAGACTTTGACTGAAGCTACTTCCTTATTTCGAAGTCTTCGTACTTGTCGGTCTAAGATGGCAATAGGCACTTCTTCATATGCTAGCTTTTCTGGCACTTAGACATCATCAATCAGAAAAATCCCCGCAGGATCTCCAATACACTTACGGAGCATTGAGACATGAAAAACTGGGTGAACTGACTCAAGCTCTGAAGGCAAGTCCAACTCGTAAGCTACATGACCCACCTTGCGGATAATTTTATAGGGTCCAATGTATCATGGACTTAACTTCCCTCTTTTTCCAAATCTCATCACCCCTTTCATTGGCGACACTTTCAAAAATACCCAATCATCAAGATGCAATTCCAAGTCTCATCGACGGTTGTCCGCATAAGACTTTTGGCGACTTTGGGGGGTCAACAGTCGATCTCGGATCACTTTAACTTTTTCTACCGCTTGCTGAATCAATTCAGGGCCTATTAATTGTACTTCTCCTGTTTCAAACCATCCAATTGGGGATCTACACTTCCTTCCATATAAAGCTTCATACAGAGCCATTTGGATACTGGAATGATAACTATTGTTGTATGCAAATTCGATTAGAGGCAAATGATCATCCCAACTACCACCAAAATCTAGTATACATGCCCGTAGCATATCTTCCAAGGTCTGAATAGTACGCTCGGCTTGTCCATCGGTCTACGGATGAAATGTCGTGCTAAGCTGCACTTGGGTACCTAGACCTTCTTGAAAGGATTTCCAGAACTTGGCTATAAATTGTGCTCCTCTATCTGTGATAATGAATATTGGAATACCATGGAGCTGTAAAATCTCCTTGAGATACAGCCTCGTATAATCTTCTGCTGAGTGTGTGGTTCTAACGGGAAGAAAATAGGCTAATTTCGTGAGTCTGTCCACGATCACCCATATAGAATCATACTTGCCTCGGGTATGGGCTAACCCTAGAATAAAATCCATATTGATTGTCACGACCCAGCCCCGTGGGCCGCGACTGGTGCCCTACTTGGGCACCCAAACGGACAAACATACCAAATCGTCATATTATAGCTTAGGTCAATTTTCAAATTCATCATTTTAAACAGATCTGAAAATAATTATTATCTTAAGCGGTCACGCGTACAGAGATATCATATCCGAACAAAAAAGGGGCGGCGGAATACACTTCGCCGATCATATGTACATATACAAACATATGGGCCGTTTTGGCCGCCATAACAAACCGGACCGCATTAAGGCACAAACCATAAACAAGACGAGCACACGTAAGACCCACGACCCACATATGTGACTACAGGCCTCTACAAATCAAAACGAAGACATATGACGGGACAGGGCCCCGCCGTACCCCAAATAGTCAAATGTACAAAAACATATACATAGCAAAAGACATATATACCAAAATGTGGCTCCGGATCAAAAGGGAGCACTCTGAAATAGCAAAAGGTGGGGCCTACACTGGCGGATCACCAACGTCTGTACCTGCGGGCATGAAACGCAGCCCCCCCCCCCCCCGAAGAAAGGGGGTCAGTACGAAAGATGTACTGAGTATGTAAAGCATAGAGTACAGAAATCCAAACCATAACTGAAGCAAAGGTACAGAAAGGGGATACCGAATCAGTATATCAAAATCTGTACTGAAAACATATGTACATAATGCAATTAGAATCATGCATAAGGGTCAGGAACGTGGTCGCCACTCCGACACTGGCGCCACACACAGCATACTCCAGAAGGTTTCAAATCTCCGTACAAACCCCGAACATAACATATCATATCGTCAAACGTATCATAAGCCATATCACAGCATAACTCCATAAACGGTACCCGGCCCTATGGCGAGGTCTCGGGAACCGTAACACATCATACTGCCGAATATGTCATAATACGCACGATCACAAAACCGGCCCAGGAACCGGCGAACGATATCATAATAATGGGCACGAGCAGAGTAGTGCGGAAACTAATGCAATTTACATATCAAAACATTTATGAAACTTGATATAATCATATGACAACCCGTTGGGTATACTAGTCTGAACAACTGATCAATACAGAGTTTATCTCACAAAAATACTTCTGAAATCGTATTTATAGTTCAAAATATAAATCAGAATATCATGGAGCAATTAAAACATTATTCTATAATAGCCAAAGTCATAAGCAAAAGTCTATTTCCGATATCATACAAAGATAAGTCTATTAGGGCAAACGAAGGAGTTTCGGAGTTAGCGGGCCCACCTCGGGTCAAGTCGAGGTGGCGTATGTGATTTACGAACATTAGACCCTATGAAGTCACCTATGAAAGTTTCAAGGGGATTCGGTTACGTTCATGACAATTATGGATATTTGAACATTTCTTTCCAACAAAACAAAGGTTCTAATTCAATTCTGCTGAATGAAATAATACCAAAAGTAAACTCAGATTTCCACGAACGGAATAATCCCCGAGGCTCAAATCCAAACCTAGTACATCTAGAACATGCCAAAAGAAGGAAAGGGATAGCTTTACATACCTTACTTGCGTCCTACGCTCGCCCAAACTCAATCCCCGTTTCGTCCAAAATCTACAATTGGTCATAGTTACCAAATGTAAGTTATAAACTTTTAGAATTCCAATCTTAAATTCATATTGTCTACCGAAATTTCGGCAGCATTTCCCTTATAAATTCAACGTCCCCGAGAGTTAACTCAGCCATAATATATCAACAACAACAACCCAACAATACCAACAACATCAACAATCATCACAAAACGCACTATAACGTAAATAGTCCTCTTTTCTACATAAGGCGACAACTCCCATTCCACCTTCACAATATCAAGCTAACATCAACATTCTCACATTCATTTACTAATTCAAAGTTATTCAAACATAATTCAATAACATTCCAAACAATACCCAAGGATTCAAGCAATTCCGCCAATTCCATATTCTATCCGAAACTTCAACGAATGCAACAACACTACCAACTCGCATTGTTTTCTTCCAAATTCATTAACAACAACCATAATTCACATTTAGAATATTACTTTCACAATTATATAAAAATCATATAAAAATCACATAATTTCCCATAACAACATACAACCAATTTCAATGCTAACTCAAATTGTTAAACCTTTATTTACGTCACAAAGGTCACAACGACATAACTAACCAACTAAATGAACTTCACTTCACCTTCCCTTCACCACACAATGGCTCACGACCATGCTCCACCACACACACACACACACGGATTCACACACACACATCACAACTCCATAATTCTCATCTAATTCCAATCATTACAACATATATGCTTATTCCATAACACAAAAGAATAGAATCTTACCTTTTCCTTCAAACTTCAACTTGCCGCAAACGTTGTTCTCTCGCTAAACTAATTATATCACGTCGAAGAGCGTCCTGAGCTTAACAAGAATTCAAGAAGAACAAGACTTTAGGATCAAAGCTAAAGGCTAGGAATTGTTTTTTTTTTTGTTCAAGGGTTCGGCCGAGAGGCCCCTTAGAGGTGCTTTCAATGATTTTTTTGTTTCTTGAATCTTCTAATGGATATAGAATGAAGACTTAGCCCTCTTATATTAATTTATCACATGATCAATCACATGACTAATTCATGTTGTGGACTTGGGCCAAGGCTTGGCCGGCCATCCCCTTGATTTGGGCCTCAATTCCATAGATTTTTTTAGCCCAATTTGTTTATGGATCTTATTTGTATCTCCCGAAACTAATTTCCAAAATTCCAATTTTGTCCTTGGCCTTCCCCGAAGTCTCCACATCAATATTTCTCATAAATATCACACATATTGTTAAATAAAATAAAAATATAGCCTTATTTCCTACAAGGCAAGATTAACCCAAATTTTCCAAATGCGACAAAAACGCGGGATATAACATTGATCACTTCCCATTTCCAAGTAGGGATTTCTATTGCTTGCAATAATCCTCCTGGCTTTTGATGTTCGATCTTTACTTGTTGGCAATTTGGACATTGAGCTACAAATTCTGCTATGTCTCTCTTCATGCCATCCCACTAATATATCAATTTGAGATCGTGATACATCTTGGTTGTACCTGGGTGAATAGAATACCAAGGATAATGGGCTTCTTCTAGAATTCGTCGGCGCAATTCTGCGACATTCGGCACACAAAGCCTGCCTCGGTATCTAAGAATTCCATCTGTGGAAACATCAAATGGAGACTTCTCTTTTTCATGAGATATGTCTCTGTAATGGCTGAACTAAGCATCTTTATATTGCCGCTCTTTCACTTCCATATCCAAGGACGAAATTGTGGGCTCGTTAATACTAATCCCTGCATTACCCGAATCAATTACACGTACTCCAAGATTAGCTAGCTGGTGAAGCTTATGAGTCATCTCTTTCTTTTCCGGAGGAACTTCGCATAAGCTTCCCATTGATCGGCAGCTAAGCGCACCAGCTACTACATTTGCCTTTCCGGGATGGTACAAAATGTTCACATCATAATCTTTTAACAATTCTAACCACCGTCTCTGCCGCAGATTTAACTCCTTCTGCTTGAAAATGTACTGAAGACTCTTGTGATCTGTATAAATATCGACATGCACTCCATACAAGTAATGTCTCCACATTTTTAGTGCATGAATAACCGCAGCCAATTCGAGATCATGAGTTGGGTAGTGCTTTTCATGTTTTCGCAGCTGTGTCGAGGAATAAGCAATGACTTTACCGTGCTGCATTAATACACATCTTAACCCAATGCCAGAAGCATCACAATACACGACATAACCATCTGGCCCTTCTGGGAGTGTCAAGACTGGAGCTGAGGTTAATCTTTCCTTCAACACTTGGAAACTTCACTCACAAGCATCATTTCATTAAAATTTAACTGACTTCTGAGTTAGTTTCGTCAATGGGGCTTAAATAGAGGAAAATCCCTCTACGAATCTTCTGTAGTAACCTGCCAAACCTAGAAAACTACGAACTTTTGTAAGCGTCGTAGGCCTTGGCCAAATCTTCACAGCTTCAATTTTCTGAATGTCGACTCGAATGCCATCATCTGAAATAACATGGCCCAGAAATGTTACAGAATTCAACAATAACTCGCACTATGAAAATTTTGCATATAATTCTCGGGCTCGAAGAATTCCAAGGACAATATGTAAATGATCTGCGTGTTCTGATTCTGTGCAAGAATACACCAGAATATCATCAATAAATACTATCATAAATAGATCCAAGAGAAGCCTGAATACATTATGCATCAAATTCATGAACACTGCCGGAGCATTAGTCAACCCAAACGACATTACTCGGAACTCTTAGTGGCCATATCTCGTTCTGAAAGCTGTTTTGGGAATATCATCTTCTCTAACCCTCACTTGATGATAATCCGACCTCAAGTCTATTTTAGAAAACCATTTGGCACCTTGCAATTGATCAAACAAATCATCAATCCTTGGAAGAGGATATTTGTTCTTTATTGTCACATTATTCAACTACCTATAATCGATGCACATTCGGAGGGAACCGTATTTCTTTCTCACAAACAAGACTGGTACTCCCCACGATGAAGAACTAGGTCTAATAAACCCCTTTTCAAGCAAATCTCTCAACTGTGCCTTTAGCTCTTTCAATTCTGCCGGAGCCATTCGATAAAGAGGAATAGAAATAGGCTTGGTGTCCGGCAACACATCAATGGCGAAGTCAATTTCTCTTTCTGGAGGAAGACTTGGAAGTTCATCTGGGAATACATCTGGAAATTCATTCACCGCCGGAACGGATTGGAAAGTAGGCGACTTTGCTTCGGTATCATGAACTTAGACTAGGTGATAAATATAGCCCTTAGCTATCATCTTTCTTGCCTTAAGGTAGGAAATAAACCTACCTTTCAAAGATGCTGCATTACCCTTCCATTCAAGCATGGGCTCTCCCGGAAATTGAAATCGAACTATTTTCATCCAACAATCAACATTAGCATAACATGAAATCTAGCATTTCCAGCTCAATTAAATCAGCTTTAGTTTGGCGGTCACACATCACAATTACACAATCTGTGTACACTTGTCTTGCTATCACGGGATCACCAACCGGAGTAGATACGTTAAAAGGTTTAATTGGCTCGGGTGTCACCCTAATACGACCAGCAACATATGGATTAATAGAAAATAGGGTAGAACCCGGATCTATCAATGCATTCACATCATGAGAAAACACAGACAATGTACCTGTAACCACCTCTGGGGAGGACTCAAGATCCTGTCGTCCGGCTAAAGCATAAATGTGGGGCTTAGTGGCACCTGAAGTAGATGCTCCCCCTCGGCCTCTACCTCGGCCTGTTGGGATCTGAGAAGTCTGCCCTACCGGGCGCACTGAAGAAGAACCGGCCGCTGATCCTGTAGGCTGAATCCCAACTCTACCCCTCATCGACGGGCAATCTCTCATCATGTGCCCAACCTGGCCACAGGAGTAGCGAGCATCTGAACCCTGGCGACACCTTTCGAAATGTAATCTACCGCATTGATTGCACTGCGGTACTGGGGGTCTCCTCTGGCTATAATCTCCCCCAAACTGAGAATCTGGGGCCCTCGAACTCTGACCCTGTCCTGGGCGGAAGGAGCGATCAAATCTCCTACCTGCAAATCGGGTAGGTGCACTAGTCACCAACTGGCCAGAGTGTCTAGAATGTGGCTGCCTTGATCCCCCTCTGTAGTCACTACCTGCGTCCATAGATCTGGCCCTCTTGCTTTGCCCTCTATCAATATCACGATCACCCCTTTGCGAATGTCGTTGTCCTTCTAAGTTCTGAGCATGGGCTTGTATTCGGGAAATATCCATCCCATCTTGCAACGAAGCCGTCAAACAATCCTTGAACAGATGTGGCCCCAAGCCACTCACAAATCGATGCACTCTATCTCCCATATCGGCCACCATAGTCGGGGCATATCTAGCCAATGAATTAAATTGCAGGCTATACTCCCAGGCACTCATATTTCCTTGCTTCAAATTTAGAAATCTATCCGCTCTAGCTCGGTGGACCTTGGGTTTCAAATAATGGCGAATGAAAGCATCTACGAATTCTTCCCAAACGAGAGGAGGCACATTCTCTCTTCTCGATGCTATCCAATTATTATACCACAATACCGCCACATCTCGGAGTCTATAAGATGCCAACTCCACAGATTCAGTCTTGGAGGCCTGAATAATCCTCAATGTTCTCAGCATCTCATCAATAAAGCCTTGCGGGTTTTCATCCGGCTTTTACCCGAAAACTTACGGAGGATTCAAACTCATAAAGTCACGGGCTCTGGTACTAGCTGACCGATCACTTGGGCTCGCATTCTGGCGCTGTACCTGGGCGGCAACCAACTGTGTCAATAAGTGAATAGCTTCGGTCATTTGTTGACCCGAAGTAGCCGGTGGGGGGACTGGCGGCATAGGAGCTGGAGCTGAAGCCCCTTCTTGTTCTTCGGTAATAGGTGGAGTAGAAGAACCATTAGATGGAGCCTCATTATGTGATTCGCCCTCATCTACATTCATTGGCGGCTCTCTTTCTGCCCGTCCTTTCATCGTGGCCTTGCCCTTCGGGGCGGCTTTAGCCTTTCCCTTTGGCGGCATTTCTGAAATCACAACACACTATTAGGGAGGATAAAATCTTATACACGGCTCTATCGCACGATCTCATAAGAAGAAATATGGTCAATTTTCCTAAATACCCTATAGCCTCTTGTTTATTAGCGTGGCGCGCAACACACCATAAACAGGAATCAACTAGACACGGCTCGTAGACACTTCCTAGGACTAAACTTCTCTGATACCACTTTTGTCACGACCCGACTAGGGGCCGCGACGGGTACCCGGGGCTAACCACCGAGCACCACTCATTCTACTACTTATCATGCTCATTACACGTTCCTCTATCTGATTCATACTCAAATTATAAGGAAATCATCTTTCATTTGAAAACATGAATACTTTTATATACATACGCCTCTCGGCTATCAAAATGATAATATACAGACATGTACATATGAACAGTAGTAACCTTGTGAGACCCTATAACCCACACTGCGTATCTACGAGCCTCTACTAGAGTGCTAGACTTAAGGTCGAGACAAGACCCTGTCATGCCCAAAATATACATGTACACAAAAGAATAATCATAAGCACCTCCGAACAATAGAGTACTCTCAAATCAGCTGCTAGCTCCTATGAATCTAGATCAGGATCACCTCCCTGTCTACCTGTGGGCATGAACACAGTGTCCCAAGAAAATGGACGTCAGTACGAACATTGGACTGAGTAAGAGAGTCATAAACAATAATAAAACATCAATGAAATGAGAAGGTATCAAATGAAGAGCAATCTGTAACTGACTGTGACTCATGAAAGAAATAACACATGCTAACTTACTCATACTCATCATCATATCATATATGCATAAATGTATAAGCTGTCGGTCCATATTGGATTGGTGTGATAATCAATAACATTAGCCTGCGTCCAGGCCTCCCGTGTCCGGGGTATAAGCTGCACACTATAGTGGTGTGTATGTCTGCCCGTCCATATAGGTACGGTGTAATATCATCATCATAATATGCTCACCATAGTATGCTCATCATAATACGTGCGTAAAGAATCAAGGACAACTATACTTTATCGGGGTGACGTAAGGTCGTGATCCCCCGATTCCATTATGGACATCTACAAGTACTCTGCCTCACCTCGAAGGAAATAGTACATAAGGTGACCATATACAATAATCGATATCGCTAACTTAACAGTGTTCTGCCTCACCTTGAAAGGAACGTAAGTATAAGGTGAGTGTATACGATAATGAGATCATTAGCTCAATGGTATTCTTCCTCACCTTGAAGGAAATAGTATATAAGGTGAGTGTGTACAACAAACAATATCATTAACTGTAGAATCCTTAGACTCAAGCTTATCATCATCATTATTGGGCTCGCGACATATCTCTTATCTCATAATGCTATTCATGAACATGAACTATTAGCTTTCCGGAATGTAAGAGATTCATAGTGAAGAAAGAAGAATCATACCATCAGATTCATGCCATAGAAAGAAAGGACTAGCCTCAGATACCTTTGTCGTTTAACTACTCTATTGCATGCTCATTCTCCTTTAATGATCACGTCTTTACCTTCAAATGAATTCACATTAACATTAGCTAAGCGATTATAAGAACGTGCTTACTAAGCAAGAGAAAATTGGGCAGCATTTCCTTTGTTTATACTACTTTCCCTATATTCTATATCCACTCCCAAACGTTCATAACAACATTCACAATATAGTAGACAACAATCATTATTCATCTACAATATCCGCATTTCACAATTCCTCTTCAATTCCCCTATAATCATGGTCATAACTCACTATTACGTTCTTTCACATATCATACTCATTACATGTTCTAAATGTCATTCATAATCTATTTACAATCACAACATATCCATATTTATGATCCATCCCAAACTACTACTCAACAATAGCACTATTCCCACATTTATGACCCATTTTCTATATTTTTTTCAACAATCCAAGTGTTTCAACTTCACAATATCTCAAACATCATGAAAATATCATAAAACTTACTTTAGATATTGTGGGAACAAGCCTTGAGTGGTATTACCCTTCTTACACCAAAACCCTAGTTCCCTTTTCTTGAACTTTCTTGGCTTAGATGACTGTAATGTGCTTCACACTGTTGATTTTTGTTGGTTTGATGAAGTTGATCTTCAATTTCACTTGGATTCTTGTTTATGGAGGGTTTGGAAAGTTCTAGAGAATTCTTAAGTTGTGGAGAAGAAAAATGAAATGAAATAAATGTGATTGGGTCTCTTATTTAAAACATGAAATCTGTCCCGATGTCATTATACGGACAATTATACGGTCTGTATAATTGACCGTAAAACTGCTCCAGTGACCATCCCCCTCTATGTCAATTTGACGGCACATTATACGGGCCGTAGAATTTTATACGGTCCGTATAAGCGACCGTGAAATTAACCCTTCAGCAACTTCATTCTGTGACACTTCTACGGTCCATTATACGGGCCATATAACATTATACGGTCCGTATAATCGACCGTACAAACCATCATTTCACTGATCTTTTTCTTGCCACTTTATTTGATCTCCAACCCATAGGGAACCTTCTTAGCACTTGTTTATCATTTCATTGACATTCTAAGGGACGTTATAACTGCTCTTCAAGGCACCATTTAGTTATCATTAACTCGGTACTCGTAATTTCTTTCCAATACACATCGTATGCCTTGCCTTCTCTCGGCAAACTTTCGTCTCTTATCTCATGCCTTTGAAATCTTAATTAGGGTCGTCAAACGTCATTCCTTTCTTATTAAAATATCGTATACTCGTATTCTTCATTCGTCTATTCACTGTATGTAAATGGGGAATCTTCCAAGGTGTAACACCTACTTTCACCTTCACTTGGATTCCTTGGCTTGGATGAACTTTAATGTGTTTCTTACACTTGATTCACTTAGATTGATGTAGTTGATCACTAATATCCCTTGAATTCTTGTGGGAGAAGTGTAGAGAGATGTTTTAGAGAGAAGGGGAGTGAAGGGAAATGAAATGAAATGAAACTTGAACCCTTATTAATAATACTCAATTCTGTCCCGACACGAACATACGGACCAACATACAGTCCATATCTTTTTTACGGGCCGTATGTCTGGCCGTATGTTTGGTCCAGTGAAGGCTGCCCATCTTGGCTAAATATACGGCCTAACATACGGCCAGTATAATTTATACGACCAGTATGTTGGGCTGTATAATTGCCAGCTGTTCTGATTTTGTTCTCGTCGACTCGTTTGACCTCCAATCCTTATGGAACCTTCTTAACACTTGTTTATCACCTCATTAACAATATAAGGGACGTTATAAATCTTCTCCAAAGCATCATTAAATCATCATTAACTCCTTACTCGTAAATCCTTTCCGAGACATAACATTTGTCTTGCCTTCCTTAACAACTTCCGTCTCCTACTTCACATGTCTTTGAAATCTCATTTAGAATCATCAAATGTTATTTGTTACGCATCAAAACATCAAATACGTCGCGCCCTTCGACAGTCTATTCACTGTGCATGAACAGAAAAAATTTCGAGGTGTAACACCCATACCCTTGATTACACCAATTTTTGGTGTTTGATCCTTGATTTACCTTGGGTTTATGGTGCTGAAGTATGTGGAATATTCTAGAGCTCTTGGGAAAGGGGGAGAAGTTGGAAAAATGAGAAATTAGAAGTGGGAACTTATATTTATACTTGGAGAAAAAGTTGTCCCGATCATGTTATACGAACACTTATACGGTCCGTATAACTTTATACGATCCGTATAAGTGACTGGATTCCACCATCAGGGATTTTCCCTTTCTGTAAGGTTATACGGACCCTTATACGGACCGTATAAGTGGTCGTATAACTCCATTTTTCCAAATTTAATCTCGTTATTTTGTTTGATCTCCAAACATGTTTCATCATGCCTCACCTCGAAGGAAGTAGCATTATAAGGTGAGCCTATCATATCATAAGCTTTGGAGTCTCTAGACTTAGATTCACCATCATCATTGCCGTATTCATAACACATCTCTTATCTTTATCTCATGAGAAGCTTTTGATAATCGTAGACTTATAGTTTACAGAATCTAAGAGAGTTATGGAACAATAAAGGAAGTCATATTATAAGGATCATGCCTTAGAAATAGACAGGACTAGCCTTACATACCTTTTCGTCTCCTTAACTCTATCGACTAAATGGTTTCCTTCGAAGCTGGTGATTCTACATTCAAGAGAATTCGTACTAAGATTAGATAATCGATAATATACTTAAGCTAAAGCTAATAAAAATTGGGCAGCATCTCCTTTGTTTCTACAACATTATCCATGTAATACAACAGCCCCAAACATCAATAACAACATCCATAATATCATAATCAATAAGTTTTGTTAAGCTAGACATTATTCAATTCTCACAATTTCCCTTCAAAAGTATCCATAACCATAATTACAACACAAGGCCATATTCATTCACATATGATGTTTCTTCAATATTCTTAATATTATTTTCCACAAGATTGTAATCATAACTTGTCAAGAACTATGATTCATATCAAGTTACCATTCAAGAATGCCATTATTTCCATACTTGTACTCCATTTTCTACCTTCCTCCATAATCCAAGTCTTTCAACCATTCAATACTCTTAATAACATGGAATGGACATAAAACTCACCTTTTATTATGTAGGAATAGGCTTTGGATGGAAATACGTCACTTGGAGAAAACCCTAACTTCAACTCCAAGGAGATTCTTGACTTCTAGTAATCGTAATGAGCACCCATACCCTTGATTCAACCAATTTTTGGTGTTTGATCCTTGATTTACCTTGGGTTTATGGTAATGAAGTATGTGGAATATTCTAGAGCTCTTGAGAGAGGCGGAGAAGTTGGAAAAATGAGAAATTAGAATTGGGAACTTATATTTATGCTTGGGGAAAATTTGTCCCGATCATGTTATACGGACACTTATACGGTCCGTATAACTTTATACGGTCCGTGTAAGTGACCATATTCCACCATCAGGGATTTTCCCTTTCTGTAGGGCTATACGGACTGTATAAGTGGTCGTATAACTCCATTTTTCCGAAGTTAATATCGTCATTTCGTTTGATCTCCAATCCTTTTGAGACCTTCTTAATACTTATTTAACACTTCATGAACAAGCTAACGAGCATTATAACTCTTCCTCAAAACATTATTAATTCAACCTTGGCTCGATACTTCTCAACAACCCTTCCAAAACACGACTTATACTTTGTCTTCCTCAACGAACTCTCTTCTCTTGCCTCAAGTGTCTTTGGAATCTTAATTAGGATCGTTAAGTACCCCTTTCTTACTTGTAAGGACATCTTATACACCTCACCCTATGTTAGTCTATCTCCCACGTGACGACATGAAATTTTTTCGAGGTGTAACTCAAAGCTTCCGAACGTTCAAAGTTTAGAAATATAGCGCTACATGAGTATTCTAATCATCTACTCAAGTAATACAAAAATTGGGGAAAAGAACCCAACTACTTCTACCCTTTTCGAATGGGTGAACTATCACTAAGTGTGAATTCATACTAATATCAATCCTAATAATCATATTCTGTTTCTTCATGGGTTTTCTAATCAATCCAATCCTTTTACATGCAGTTTTTATGCAAAAGTTATCATTTTTATGAAACCCTAAGTCTCAGTACTTCATTCTCATCATTTAATAATAAAATTATCTTCTTATGAAGTGATAATCTATACTCCTAGATGATTAAATACTAATAAAATCGACAACCCATTCATTTATTCAAGGGTTTGCATTTTCTAGGGTTCTATCCTTTCAGTCACCATTTGAGACCCTTTAATTAATCGTGGAACCTAATAATATGAGGGAATGAACAAAGTGAAGGGTTGAGACTTACCATTCAAGAGTATTTTATCCCTAGCCTTAGAATTTCGCCACAGGAGTTCTTAGAAACTGTATTGGAGTTGTGTGTGGAATGGGTTCAAAAAAGAGAATATAAAAAGCGGATTCGGCCTCGCGTCGATCGCTGCAGCTGTCGGTGTCTCACTCCAATGGTCTCACTATAGTAGGAACCCTCCTACTATGGTGAAACTCATTAATTCCCTAACTCCCGTAGCAGCGAGCCTCTCCCCGCTACAACGGACCCTCTACAGCTGTCCCTCACCTGCTGCAGCGGTCCATTTTGACTAGTAACTCAGTTTTTCCACCAGCTTTTTAGCCAAAAATCCCAACACCAATTCGAGGCCCTACAGACGCAAATAAAACATGCACTTATACATAAAAACACGCTACAGACTTACCCATGGCCTCGGAATTTCCTACGAAGGTCTAGTTTTCTAAGTCACCCTCCCATAATGAGCTAGCGGGTCCTTACAGATGCTCAGTCCGAGCGAACTATTCAGGTTCTTGAGGATATGTTATGGTCCTGTGTGATATATTTGGTGGTCACGGGTATTAGTTCTTGCCCTTAGAGGAGTTTTCTTGCAACAATGGTGTTACACCTCGTATAAGTTAAGATTCGCTAGGTGCTAGTTGTTCAATTATGGATACTGGAGTTAGTGTCGAAGATATATGAGATTATATGGGCTTATCTTGTGGTTATGAGGATTTAAGCTCGTGTAATAGGTTATGGAAGGATTGGAGAACAAGTGAATCAAGGAGATTAAGTTTTTGGAACTTTGGAGAAAAGTTGGGCAAGATTTCATACGATAATTTTGGTCTAATTTGGGGAAAGAATATCTTTTAGCATATGAAGATTTTTGAGGTAAAGTAAAAGCCTAAAATGAAGTTCATGAAGTATAGTTTCCAACGCATCAATCAGACATTGGAATCAAACGTTATGAGCATTTTAAAATAGACTGCCAGAGCAGGGATTAACTCTGTGCGAACATGCCCTAAGGTGGCGCGAACGCGCTGAGCAATTTCTAGGTCGGTGCAAGTAGACTCTAGAACGTTATAAAGGGGGTTTAACCCTTTATTCTTCATCCAAACACCCCAAAACTTCCCCAAAATCTCTAAAATCTCTCCCCAACTTCCACCCATAAAATGTTAACGCGAATCAAGTGGAATCTCCTGATTTAAGTTCGGACAGTGTGTAGTTGCGATTATAATATCGTATTGCGGGAAGTCTGGGCTTGAAATCAAGGTGAATATTGAAGATATTGCGATTCTAGCGAGAGAAATGTATGAATCTTTCCTTATTGATATTGATTTAGGTTTATTTACGGAGATAAAATTATTAAATAATCGTATAACGAATTTGTGGATTGAGAAATTGGATAAACATCGTGTGAGATATTTTATGGAATATTTTGGTATGGATGACGATGTTGTTGACGTTAGAGTTATTGTTTGTTGTGTTGGTTGTTGGTATTGTGATTTCGAGCTAGGGGTATAAACATGGGAGATGCAGCCCGAATTTCGGCAGATTCTAAAAGGATTTAATTTGAAGGCTTGAGACAAGCATATGATGATAAGCCTAACAATAGTATAAATTTTCTGGAATATAGATTTACGAGCTTGAGAGAACAAGCGTTAAGTAGTTAAAGTTAAGGCGGCTGAAAAGGTATGTTAAGGCTATCCTTTCTTTCATTTTTGGCATGATCCTATGATATGAACGAACAAGCGAGTAAACGATCTTCCATATTACTCTACTCTTAGAAGCACTAGGAGTACTTCAGTCTTTGATGATCTTGTACCCTTGTTATTATGTTCCTTCTGCTCATGGGTCTTGAGATTTCATGTATTAGTAATGTTAGCTTAGCGGTTATCAACCAGAGTTAGTGTGACATCATATTACTCCGAGAGTTCTATGTATTCATTTCATTTATGCATTGCATTCATATTTATATGCATATTGACCCGTGACCAGAAGGCGTTATACACGCGTATATTATATGTATATGGGGTATGGGGAAAGGGATAGGCGTTATATACACATTACCACCTAATTAGCTGGTGCACCTTGATGATGATATATGGATCGGGCCGTACATTCCTCAGCACTACTATATACTATATATGGATCGGGTCGTACATTCCTCAGCACTATTATATGATATATGGATCGGGCTAAATGTTCCTCATCACTATGACCTATATATATACATCAGAATGATTATCATTAAGAGCATGCATGTTATGCGCCCACAGAGGTATTGTCAGTGTATAGATTTATGCAAGTATGTTCAGATACTCAGTCATACAGATGCATACAAATAGTTGATGTGGCATGATTTTACGCCACAATCGATGCTTTTCGGCTATAAGTTTTACTTGTTTTTAAGCAAGTCTATGTGATTTTACGTGGTTTTTAGTATGTTCCATGTAATACGAGATCCCTAGGGCCTAAGTGTGGAAAACAAGCAAAAAAGAGGAAAAAAGTTGATCACTGCAAAAAACTGGAGATTCTGGAAATTTTGGTGGAAAATTAGCCTGCGCGTTCGCGCAGGTAAGTCACACGTATGCTCCCACACCTGTCAGTGACTCTGCGCGTTCGCGCGAGTGTGTCACGCATTTGCGCTGAAGAAGATATGTCTTGCTAATGTCATCCATGCGTTCACGCTAAAGGTCTTCCGGCCCAGTCCGAGCAGAACTTGGATTTTGATGATTTTTTCTATTCCAGATCATTTAAAAGCCAACTGGGAGCATTGTAAAATTATCTTTGGCATAAAACACAAGTTTGGAGGTAGGGTCCTTACATATATTTTCTTTCTTTTATTTGAACCTTGTTTATGGGAATTTCTTGGAGACAATTGAGATTGAAACTCTTGTTGTGCTTATTTATTGATCGACATTATTTTTAATCAAGTAAGTTATTGTTATTTTAATTATTCTTGTACTTCAAAGTTTCTCAAGGGAGTAGATAACTCTAGGACTTGCCCATTTACTTTGTTTGAAACTCGGAAGAGGAAGAATAGGGTTGGGATAGAATAATTAACACGAATTTGGGGCGTTAACCCCCATCTAATGGAAATTGACCTAGGAATAGGCGATACCACTTGTAGTCATATTCGAGTGTTCTTAATGCTCCTAATTGCTTGAGGGATTTTCAATTGGTTAGTCTAGTTAATCTTCGGGAGAAGTTAATATAGACCCATTATCCGAGGCTAATTAACATAAACTTGCTATTATTTATAATTCGTGAAATAGATTGGATTGTTACTTGAAATATAGATTCCTTAATTCCTTACTTGTGGTGATTGATCAATTTACTTGCTTTCTAGATTAGAATTTATATTTCCGTATTTTATCAAAACCTTATCAAATGTCACCATTGATGCGTTCGGCCTAGCTATTGTTAGTGATAATTCCTAATCTGCTTAAATTGCCTACATATTGTTCTCTGTGGGATTCGACCCCAACCTTGTTGGGTTACTATATTTGACAACATCCGAGTTATACCACCAATAGGTGTAATTTGAGCGTATGAATAGTCAGTTGGTTTTCGGGTTCAGATTCAGTTCGTGATTCTTTTGTTTATGTTACTTATATGCCTTGTATACTCAGTACATTATCCGTACTGACTCCCCTATTTCTCGAGGGGGCTGCATTCATGCCCGTAGGATCAGGTAGACAGACAGGCGGTCTAGCTCAGTAGGACATCTATCCAGCGGTGGTCAGTGCGCTCCACTTGATACGGAGCTACAATTCATTTTGGCATGCTATTTTGGCTTGTATATATGGGTATGACGGGAGCCCTGTCCCGTCCTCTCTACAGCTTTATACTCCAGTAGAGGTCTGTAGACAGTTGTACATATTTGACAGATGATGTAGCCTTTTCGACTTCTATTCTTTTGTGTATAGTTGTCACGACCCAACCCCGTGGGCCGCGACTGGCACCCTAACTGGGTACCCGTACATACCTACCTGACAGAAATACGTACCGTACAGATTTTTTTTTTTTTTTAACAGATGTTACAGAAGTAGGCCGATATAGATACGGCACGCGCGCAAACATATATATATATATACCTGAACATGCAGACATTTACAGATAAGCCGATAAGGCTAACATACAGACGAAACCCGTAACCCACACATCTATCTACAGGCCTCTACAGACATACAGAATCAGATGACGGGACAGGGCCCCGCCGTACCCAGAATTTCCACACATACAGAACATACGGAAAACAGAAGATATATACCAAAAGTGTACGCTCCGGATCAAAGGAGCTCTTCGAACAGCAGAGTCAGAAACCTACGCTGGCGGCGTATCCCCTGGTGCGTCTGTACCTGCGGGCATGTAGCGCAGCCCCCGAAGAACGGGGGTCAGTACGAAAAATGTACCGAGTATGTAAAGCAGAAACATAACAGATACAATCATAGTCCGAACCGGAGTCACAGAAATATAACGGACAGAACCATACATCAGACAGACGGGCAGAGTCATGATCCAGACAGACATACAGAATCGTGGTCCATACAGATAAACAGAATCATGGTTCGGACAGACCGACGGAATCATAATCCGGACAGGCGAGCAGAATCAGAATCCATACGGACATACAGACATAGTCGTAATTCAGACGGACAGACAAAATTATGCATGCAGAGTAGTGCAGAGTCATACTGAACCATACAGAATCATACATAATCATACAGAGGCATGTGCTTATATAAATACTGATGGCACATGCATACAGACATACAGATTCCGGCCCTGTCTGGGGGCGCGGTAACATAACCCGGCCCTCTTAGTACGGGACGCGGTGGACAGACAGAATCAGATCAGATCAGATCATATCAAATGCCATCCTGGCCGCCATCCTCATACACAGATCAATATATCATAATCATACAGATATAACAGATCCCGGCCCGCACACTGAGGGACGCGGTGAATAATGCAGAGGAATATGCACGATAACAGAACCTGGCCCGGGACGCAGTGAAGGAATGCATTGAGACAGCCACGAACAGATCCATGAGAAACCACATACATACAGACTCACATACCGACTCAATCAGACTGAAGGGTACCAAATGGCGAGCCAAAATCAGAGTATCCAGATAGTATGCATAGTACACGCCTACATCCTACTTGGGAAGGCACGACAGATCATTATCAGAATCAAATTCTCAGATGTTCAGAAGTCATTTTGTAAGAATTTCATAAAAATAGTTGTATCATAATCAAAATAATAGTTCAATTGTTTTCTGAGAAAATCGGACAAAATGGAAGTATTTAAAGTATTACAGAAGATATCGGGCCTTGTGGGCCCGCCTTGGACCAACTCGAGGCAACATATGTAATTTACCAACAATAGACCTTATGAGGTCATCCGTAATCGTTTGGAAGTGTTCCGACTCCGTTTAGGGAAGTTTCATACAAAAATTCATTTTAAAGGCAATTGTAAGAAAATAGCTTCAATTGGATTGAAGGAATTGGAGCGGTTTTCCGTCTCGAATTCCGGGGAACGGAGTCGTGCTTAAGGCTCGCGGCCGAGCCTATCACATCCAGAACATGCCTAGGAACAAAGGGAAATGCTTCACATACCTCGATAGCGCCTTACGCTCGCTTGGCGTCGACTTCAATTTCGTCCAAAATCTAGAAATGGTCAAGTTTACCATTTGTTAGTTTCAAACTTTTCAATAATTCAACTTAACACATACTTGCCTACCGAAATTTCGGCAGCATTTCCTCTGTATATATGACATCCCCAAAAGTTAAACACAGCCAAACAATCAACACAACCCAACAACAATATTCATAATAACGACAAGTAGCTCAAAATACATATTAGGGCACAATTTGCCAACTTTCCGTCATAACTTAACATTTTTCGTTCCGACCTTACACTTCCAAACCAAACTTATTATTTTGATGTTCATTACCCATCAAATTCATTACAACACGATTTGGAGGCATATCATACCATTCTCACAAGATATACATAAGATATACGCAATATACAAGTTTCCTACCAAGGGCATATTTCGCCCACAACTTCCAATCTTTTAACAAACATATTTACGACATACTTCTATCGTCCAACTTCATCAACGATAACCATAATTTGTCCCTTACTACTTTCATTTCCATATTTACATAAGTTACAATAAATTTACATAATTTCCTACAACAACTTAGCAACCATTTTCCCATGATAACAAAAACCATTACTCTTTCATTCACTTCATAACTAACACAATTAACATACTAACACAATTTAGTTCTCCTTCCAACATCAACACACACCACACGGCCACATACTATATTCTCCAACTTCCATTAATTCATTCAACTTTCATTTCTAATATAAATTCCACCATAACCACAACTAGGATACAATACAAAATTCAACACATCTCAACTACACCATCATTCACACACACACGGCCATACACACACATTCACAACACACAAAATGTTCATGATTTTCATTCATTCCCACACACTACAACATATATACATATATTCCATGGCTTGAAAATGATAAAATTCTTACTTTTTCTCAACTCTTCCACTTGCCACAATTGGTAGTTTCTTGCCAAAATAATTGTATCACCTTGAAGAGAATCTTAAGCTAAGTAGAAATTCCAAAAGGGATGGATTTTTGAACCAAGAATCAAGCTCCAAGAAATTTTTCTTCTTTTTCCTTTCTCTTTTTCTCCTAGGCCGAATTGCCTCTTTTTTTTTTTTTTTTTGTTCTTGGTTTCTCTAAATTTTTCTTGAAGTTTCTAGGCTAATGATCCTTTTATAATTAATTGGCATATGACAATTTTAAACCATGGTTTTGGGCTTAACATGGCCGGTTGGGCCTATTGAATTTGGGCCTCACTTTCTTATTATTTTGTGCCCCAAATTGATGGCTACATTTTATAATTCATGAAGCAAGTTTCCAAAATTCCAATTTTGCCCTTGGCCTCCTTTCATAATTCCACGCCAATGTATTCATAGCCAACACACTCATACCAAGTAAGGTCCAATTATGGCCTTATTCATTACAAGTCAAATTATTTCGAATTTTTCGAATATGCAAAAATGCCGGATGTAACAATAGCATATGTAGCGGCCTAGTTGGCTTGCACTGTTCTTTTAGAATATATATATATATATAGATTGTATAGAGTTCACAATGTCATCCTTTCATGAGTCAGTATAAGCTCAATTTGAGTTACTTATGGGCCCTTGTTATTCAGTATTATCCAAATATGAGTATAGGGTTGTTTGGTCACTAAAGATCAGGCACTCGTCACGGCTCATCCGTTTGGGTCGTGACAAATGATTACCATTCTAACGTTGAAATGGCACTATTTAAGGCATTGTATTTTAGAAGATATCATTCTCTAGTTGGTTGATTCGAAGCATTTGAGGTTAGGCCTTGCGGTACAAACTTGCTACAAAATTCTTTGGAGTTATGCGGACCAAAAGGCTCGTGATTTGTAGTTCATGGTTGGTGAGCGGGTTTTGTTGAAGGTTTCACCCATAAAGGGTATGATGAGGTTCGGGAAGAAAGTCAAGTTGAGCCCGAGGTACATTGGCCCTTTTGAGATTGTTCAGCATATTGGTGAGGTAACCTATGAGTTGGGTTTGCCACCTATTCTATCAGGTGTTCATCTAGTATTTCATATTTTGATGCTTAAGAAATACCATATGGATGGTTTCCATGTGATTCAGTAGGATCCTGTGTTGCTTGATCAGAATTTGACCTTTGAGGAGAAGCCGGTCGCCATTCTGGATAAGTAGATTTAGAACTTGAGATCCAAAGAGATAGCTTTGGTGAAGGTTCAATTGAAGAATCGTCCAGTTGAGGAGGCTACTTAGGAAACCGAGTCGGACATGTGGAGTAGATATCCCCAGCTTTTCATCGATTTAAGAACTTCCTTTCTCTTTACATTCGAAGACGAACGTTTATTTAAGTGGATGATGATTTAACAACTCGTTAGGTCATTTTGAGGATTTTTACTCCTTTTTTCCCAAATGACCATTCCCTTAGATTTATTTTTGCATAAATGACTTATGGGGATGAGTGACGTCGTTCCGAGGCAATTGGGTGGGTTTTGGATTGGTTTTTGAAGTTTCTAAGTTAAAGAATGGAAGATGTTTGATGAAAGTCAACATCAGGGTTAAATGCGTCTTTTTCAAAGTTTCATTGATTTCATTAGATCCCAAATGTCATTTATGACTTAGAAAAGCTGTTGGTTCAGGTCCCAAGGCATTATTTGGTTTGTGTCATGGGGGTTGCGGATCAGTTTTGGGTGTCGGATCAAAAAATTGAGAAACTAGAAAATCTGGTTTCATATGTCTCTAGTTTCCATCATCACGATCGTGATGGGGGGACCGAGATCGCGATGTGTCATCTTGCATGGGGTCGCGATTGTGCTATTAGGCTAGTGATTGTGTTAAGTGAAAAGTGGTTCGGGCTCAGGTTGTTCTTCATGATCGAGGCAGCTGGGCCTCACGATCGCGAAGGGTAAAAGTTACCTTGACAAAATTAAATCTCCAACTTTGAACTTCATTTTCTTATTTCAATTTTGGGAGCTAGGGCTCGGTTTTGGGGGTTTTCAAGGGATTTCTTCAAGGTTTCTATTTGGGGTATGATCTTAACCTTAATTTAAAGAGTTTTCATATGATTACATCCATTATTTATCAATTCTTTTCATGACTTTAGATTGCAGAGAAAGGGTTTTTCCACAGAAAGTGATTTAGTGAAAATGATGAAATTGAAGGTCCAATTGTGATTAGATTTCCATGACTTTTAGGATTCTTACTATTTAAAGTATGAATAATATGAATTTAATTTGAATTTTTAGTTTCTCCCTTGGGGCTCCGATTTGACTATTTTGGGGTCGTTTTTGGGTTCCGGGTAGAAGTATAGCAATATAGGTATCTACGGACTCGTGTGTTAATGTAGAATATATATTTGATAGGCTTTTATTAGTTAGAGGCACTTCGGAAGGGAAAGGATAAGGTTGGAGGGTTTGTGGCTCCTGTTCGACTTTCGAGGTAGGTTATGGTTTACTCTTTAGACTCTAATCATAGGACGTATATAGTTTATAAATACTGAAGGGGTATTGGGCGTGAAAAGAGATCACACATTAGTGGCTGTGATGAGCACTTGTGTGGGTAGGTACCAGGTGTATTTGTATGGGTAATTAATGTAAAAGAAATATTTTATGATGGAAAAATCATGTTGAGCCTTCAAGCATTGGAGGCGGTGATAAATCCACTAGTTTGTTATGGTTGTTGTTATGTGGTCTCTGATAGCCATGTTTGATTAATACTTGTGATTCTTGATTCATTTTACCTTCATCACTCTACATCTCGTCTAATTCGTGAAAGAGGAATTATCCTTGAAATTTAGTTGATATTATGAAATTGCATGACATATGCATATCCCTTTCATATATTCATTATATTATTAGTAAATGAGATCGTGCATGCTATATTCATTCATGCATATATTCTTAATGGATGAGTTGTGAAAATGAGAAGGGGGTCGTTAAGGCCTGAGAAAGGTAAGATTGATGTTTACACGTCCGCGATGGCTTATGGGATTGGCTTGCATGCTGCAACAAATACATATTATGAGATCGAATTGTACGCCAAAACATGGGGTCGGGTTTGTTACTGTCACGACCCAGCTAGGGGCCGTGACAGAAGTGGTATCAGAGACTTCTTGAGTCGTGTAGATGAGAAATGAATAAATGAGCTTAGGGTCCCTTTTCATAACTCAAAACCTGATTTTTAATGAACAGTAGTCGGGTGCACAGTGGCCGTAAACACAGTTTACGGGCCGTATTCTGTTTTACGGTCCGTCCTTCACGACCGTATTTAAGCATATCAGAAACAGAAAGGTTTGCTGGAGTCATGGTGGTTTACGGTCGCAGTTTACGGGCCGTATTTCGATTTACGGTCCGTATTCTGAGTCGTATTTAACCATTTCGGCATTTGGCAGAAAGTTGAAGTTTTTGGAATGTTGAAGGACGATGGCAGTTTACGGTCCGTAAACCACTTTACGAGTCGTATTCTATTTTACGACCAACTGGGCCGAAGTGCAAATCTGCAACTTTCGCATTTTCAAAACTCATAAGTAGTCATCCCCTTCTTAGTAAAACATCGTACACTCATACTCTTCGTTGGTCTACTCGTTGTACGTTCACGGAGAAATTTTCGAGGTGTAACATTCTTCCCCCCTTTTAGGACATTCATCCTCGAATGTTAATCACTCGGGATTCTACGAAAAATTTGCCAGAGTTTCCCCTATAATATGGTACTACCACCCTGTCACAACAACCCATAATATCATTACCTCACAGGGCCACAACATAATAGCAGCATATCTATGGCCACACACGACCCAAAAGCAAGAAATGAAAACGTACATACCTTTTTCAAGCTTGGTTCTTAACTTACATCTTTCCCATTCCCTTTTCATCATACAGTAAATTCTTCTAGGACATCTCTCATGTCCTTTGTTGATTATGCAGCCTCGTACTACTAACTCCATAATCCTGTAGTAGTAACTTCTAAAGTGCTATAACTCATGTCTCGTATATTTTCCTCATACTCACATCTTCATAAAATATATATTGACAATATAGTCTGCACGATAAGGAAGCTTTCATCAATAACTAACTTGCTTGGTAGCGTATGTCACTCTCTTACTTTTTTTTTTTAACTGACCCTATCTTTTCTCTATTCTTTTGCAACTGCTATCTTGGAGGTTCCACCCTTCACACCCTACTTCCTTAAAGCTTGTGTAGCATCGTCCTCACAATCCCCTTTAAGTCTTATCAATAGTATTTCTAAAGGTATTTCATATAGATTACCAGTGGTGGATCAATACTATCCTCAAGGATATATATATAAAAACTGTTAATACCACATATCGTACTTTACCGATTATCGTCGCTACATAGCATAAAACCTCTCAATTCATACTTGTTTAATATGATAAATATTTATTTCTCCTTTCACACATTATCAAAGGTACAGATATACCTGTGACGGCATCGGGAAATGACTCTGGATCCTGTCGCTCAGCTAAAGCATATATACGAGGCTGGGTGGCACCTGAATTAGTTGCTCCCCCTCTGCCTCTACCTCGTCCTGCCGGAACCGGGGAAGTCAGCCCTTCCGGGCGCACCGAAGAAGAACCAGCCGCTAATCCTGCGGGCTGAACCGCGTGCCTACCGCCTCGAAACGGGCACTCTCTCATAATGTGACCTTACTGGCCGCAAACATAACAAACATCCGAGCCCAATAGGCATGGTCCCCAATGTAGCTTACCGCACTAGGTACATTGTGGTATAGATGATCTCCTCTGGCTAGGGGCCGTGACAGAAGTGGTATCAGAGACTTCTTGAGTCATGTAGATGAGAAATGAATAAATGAGCTTAGGGTCACTTTTCATAACTCAAAACCTGATTTTTAATGAACAGTAGTTGGGTGCACAGTGGTCGTAAACTCAGTTTACGGGCCGTATTCTGGTTTACGGTCCGTCCTTCACGACCGTATTTAAGCATATCAGAAACAGAAAGGTTTGCTGGAGTCATGGTGGTTTACGGTCGCAGTTTCCGGGCCGTATTTCGATTTACGGTCCGTATTCTGAGTCGTATTTAACCATTTCATCATTTGGCAGAAAGTTGAAGTTTTTGGAATGTTGAAGGACGATGGCAGTTTACGGTCCGTAAACCACTTTACGGGCCGTATTCTATTTTACGACCAACTGGGCCGAAGTGCAAATCTGCAAATTTCGCATTTTCAAAACTCATAAGTAGTCATCCCTTTCTTAGTAAAACATCGTACACTCATACTCTTCGTTGGTCTACTCGTTGTACGTTCACGGAGAAATTTCCGAGGTGTAATAGTTATACCTCGGAAATTTCCCCTTGAACGTACAACGAATAGACTAACGAAGAATACGAGTATGATGTTTTAACAAGAAGGGAACGACGTTTGACGACCCTAAGTAAGATTTCAAAGGAAATGGGAATAAGGGATAAGGTTATACTCCACAATAACTAATTATAGGTTCTGAAGACTTGAAAATCACAGATTTGCACTTTGGCCCAGTCGACCGTAAAGTGAAATACGGACCGTAAAGTGGTATACGGCCCGTAAACCACCATGTCGTATTTCAACTCACCAAACTTCGACTTTCATGCCAAATGTTCAAATGGTTAAATACGACTTGGAATACGGACCGTAAATTGAAATATGGCCCGTAAACTGCGGTCGTAAATCACCATGATCCCCAGCATACCTTTCTGGTTTTGATATGCTTAAATACGACCACGAAATACGGCCCGTGAACTGGAATACGGACCGTAAACTGGGTTTACGACCACTGTGCACTTCAGCTACTGTTCATTCTGGATAAGATTTTAAGTCATTAAAAGGAGACCTAAGCTCATTCAATTCATTTCATTTCCACAATATTTCTCTCTAGAATGCTCTCTACTATTCATCACAAGAACCAAAGGAAATCCATGATCAATAACACCAAATCCATGAAATAAAGTGTATGAAACCTAGCTAAAGTTCATCTCTCTCAAGAAAACCCAAAGGAAGTGAACTAGGGTTTTGGTGCAAGAAGAGTAATATTACTCAAGGCTTGTTTCTACAACATCTAAGGTAAGTTTTATGGCATTTACATGTTATTTAGGGTATAGAAGAGTTGAAACACTTAGATTATAGAAGGATATAGGAAATGGGTCATTAATGAGTGAATAATGTCATTTTGGATGGTAGTTGGATTGAATCATAAATGTTGGGGTGTTGTGATTATGAATATGTTATAAATGATATTTAGGCCATGGAAATAAGTGTGATACATGAGGAAACGCGATAGCAAGCTATAACCATAAAGGTGGCGAAAATGAAGAGAAATGGTGGATTATGGTCATTGTATATAAATGATGATTGTTGATTGTTATATTGTGAATGTTGTTGCGAGTGTTGGGAGTTGATATAGAATATGGGGAAAGTAGTATAAACAAAGGAAGTGCTACCCAATTTTCCCTAGCTTTAGAAAGCCCGTTCTTATAATTGCTTAGTTAATGACGATATAAATTCTCTTGAAGGTAGAACGTGTGCATTAAAGGAGAACACGCAAGAGATAGCTTAATTAAACGTCAAAGGTATATAAGGCTTATCCCTTCATTCAGAGGCATGAATCTTTCAAATTTTCCATGATCCTCCTATGTGATGGGACTTATGAGTCCTTAAATATACTAAATTACATACGAGCATGATAATGATGATAATGAGTTGAAGTAGAGAGATTCGATAGTTCATGATATGATGATCCCATAACGCTGATGATGTCATTATTGTTAACACTCACCTTATGCACTATTTCCTTCAAGGTGAGGCAAGGTACTCATAAATGTTCATAATATAATCGGGGGCTTATGACCTTACGTCACCCCGACATAGCCAAGGATGTCTTCAAAGTCTAATGTATACTCCTAATGCTAAATGTGAAGTGATGTAAAGTCATGGTATGTTTATAAGATGATCAATAATGCTAGCTTATAATATGCCTATGTTATGTATGAACTTGCCAAGCTATGATAAGATTGTGATATGTTCATGAAATGTGCAATAGTGATGGGTAATGATTGATTATGTGATGATGAAATTCCACCGCGCCAGAATGGACGGGCATGTCACCGCTAAGGCTTGATGCATATGATTCCACCGTGCCTAGAGGGTCGGGCATGTCACTGCTAAGGCGGGCTGCGATATTACACCGAGCCTAGAGAGCCGGGCATGATCACCACTAGTGGGCGGCATATGATGGTTACTCGGACGCGGGATAACGATGAGGATTGTGATGTGACGAGATATGTGATGTGACAAGATATGTGATTTGAGAACATGTGTACCATGATTATGTGAAATATGATATATGTACGAAATGTATTAGCTTATGACACTCTTGCAGGTTATATATTTCTCTTATGGCTCATGATCCTCCTATTATATTTATTTCTCTTTTGCCTTATATACTCAGTACAATATTCGTACTGACGTCCGTTTTCTTTGGACGCTGTGTTCATGCCCATAGGTAGGCAAGGAGGAGAGCTCGACCCAGATCCGTAGTAGCTGTCAACTGATTGAAAGCACTCCTTTGTTCTTGAGGTGCTTGATTATTCTTTTGTGTATATTTGTATATGTTGGGCTCGACGGGGTCCTATCCCGTCTATGCGTTTTGTACTTCAGTAGAGGCTCGTAGATACACAGTGTGGGTTATGTGGTCCGATAAGGTCACTATTGTAAAATTGTATATATATTATTTTGATAGCCTAAAGGGCTTATGTATATGAAACTATTTATGTTTACAAATGAAACATGACTTCCTTATGATTTGAGTATAAAATCGATAAAAGAGTAGTTAATGAGTAAGATGAGTAGTAGAACGAGCGGTGCTCGGTGGTTAGCCCCAGGTACCTGTCGCGGCCCCTAGTTGGGTCATGACAAAAGTGGTATCAGAGCAGTTCAGTCCTAGGAAGTGTCTACGAGCCGTGTCTAGTAGAGCCTTGTTTATGGTGTGTTGCGCACCACATCAATAAATAAGAGGCTACAGGGCATTTAGGAAAAATGACCATCTTTCTCCTCATGAGATCGTGCGATAGAGCCGTGTATAAGATTTTATCCTCCCTAATAGTGTGTTATGATTTCAAAATGCCGCCAAAGGGAAAGGCTACAGCCACCCAGAAGGGAAAGATTACGGCAAAGAGGCGGGTAGAAAGAGAGCTTCCGATGAATGTAGAAGAAGGTGAATCACATAATGAGGCCTTGTCTAGTACTTCTTCTACCCCGCCTAATGTGGAAGATCAAGGAGGTGCTCCAGCTCCAATTCCCCCACCGGTTGCTTCCGGTCAACAAATGACCGAGGCCATTCAGTTATTGACACAATTGGTCGCCGCTCAGGCACAATGACAAAATGTGGGCCCCAGTAATTGGGCAACGAGTACCAAAGACCATGATTTTATGAGTCTAAATCCTCTGGAATTCTTCGGGTCAAAGCCGGATGAAGACCCGCAAAGTTTCATAGATGAGATGTTGAGGACATTGAAGAATGTCCATGCCTCCGAAACCGAATCCGTGGAGTTGGCATCTTATAGACTCCGGGATGTGGCAGTTTTATGGTACAACAACTGGGTATTATCAAGAGGAGAGAATGCGCCTTCTCCAGTTTGGCAAGAATTCGTGGATGCATTTATTCGTCATTATTTGCCACCTGAGGTCCGCCGAGCTAGAGCGGATAGATTTCTAAATTTGAGGCAAGGAAATATGAGTGCCCGGGAGTATAGCATGCAATATAATTCCTTGGCTAGATATGCCACGACTATGGTGGCTAACATGGGAGATCGCGTACATAGATTTGTGACTGGCCTGGGGCCACATTTGTTCAAGGATTGCTTGACGGCCTCTGTCACACCCCAATCTTACTAGGGTGTGATGGGCACCCGACCCCATATCCGGAGCCGAGCGAACCCGCTGACTCTTATTACGTACTTAAATTTTATTTTATTTTGAACCTCTAAATCAAGTATACATAATAAAGCTTACTGAAATATTCTTTTGTTGCTTTCAAATCAAACAAAATCTGTAACTGTGTAACACATATATCATTATACAAACTGACACATCGGCAGATGGAGCCGCTGACAGACTGACTCCCGATACCCACGACTCTATCTGCAAAGTCTCTAACATCAATCCAGAAATCCTAGCATACAAGCTCTGACTCGGCAGCACTCCCAGGAACAAGTGGGGTCTACCAACTTCGCTGGAACTTCTTCTATACTAACTTCAGCTCATCTGGGTGTACCTGCGCGGCATGAAACGCAGCCCCCGAAGAAGAGGGGTCAGAACGAGCAATTTACTGAGTATGTAAGGCATAAATGGTAACATAGTAAAAGATGAACATACGAATATTAACTGTATGGGAATATAGTACATATCATAAGATAAAGGAGTAACCTGTACATGTGAGTGCCCCTTAGGGCGGATGCCATGCATGCTTATCTGGTCATATCATATCATATCATATCATATCATATCATATCATATCATATCATAGCATATCATATCATATCATATCATAGCGCCGAACAATGTCGGCTCACCCACATAGCGCCGAAATACGTCGGCTCGCCCATATATCCCGCATCCGGGATGATATAACGCCAGCTAACCAGGTGGCAATGCGTCTATAGCACAACATATGTCCCTTCTCCTCCATATCTCCCTCCCTCCCCCCATGTACATATACATATACATATACATATATAGCATGCATGAGAGCCCAAAGAAAGTCATGTATCCATCGGAGTGACGTAAGGTCGGTAACCTCCGATTATATTATGGATTAGTCATGGGCGTCGTGTCCCACCTTGAAGGAACTAGTATTATAAGGCGAGACTATCAATGAAGAGTGTCATCATGAGAAAACATAAAATAGGATCATAAGGCATCGTTTCATTTACACGGAACCTTTAAAGTAGTCATTATCCATAATAGAGTTGAGATATCAAGAAATAGTTTAACATTTTCATATTGTCATATTCATGGTAGGAACATATCGTCAACATATCTATCATAGACATTTTCTCATATTGGACTTCATCGTTGTCATTATAAGATCATATTCATCATCTTAGTCATAAGAGCTTCCTATCTCTTAAAACTTGGTTTTCGGAAAATATGGACATTTTGAAAAAAAACAATTATGAACTATTAGGAAAAGACTTATACCTTGGAGTCATAGACTCATAGCATTTGCAAGTAAAGAAGATATATAAAAAAAAACATTTGAGACATTACGACTTGGGGATCATGCCTTTGGAAGAAAAGGGACGAGCCTTACATACCTGTGTCGCGCCTTACTAGCTACGCTTATTCGTCCAACTTGTTAGTCTACATGCAAGAAGATTGACATTATCGTTAGAGTCATCGACATATACTTGTCTTAACCTTTCAAGTTCATTCACTTATGATCTGCCGAAATTTCGGCAGCACCTCCCCTGTAAATACACCATCCCCGAGATTCTAACTCGGCCAAATTTTAATCAACAACAATCCGGGAATTCAACCCGGCCAAAATATCAACAACAATACCAACAAGTATTCTAGCAACACTTCGACATTCTATTCTATTCAATTCAATTCAATTCAATTCACATAACTTTCAAAACGATTTAATTAACATACTACTCCATCCAACACCTTCCAAATTTAACGAAACCAATGACAACCCATTTCCTTTCCTTCCAAACTCATGAACTACACACTAACAACATCATATTAACAACACCACACTAACAACATTACCTTCCATGCATGCAAGAACATTATATTCAATTTACATAAACTTCTAAAACAAGTTTCCAACAATTACCACTTAAACTAAAATTATTAAGCTTCCATTTTCCACCATAGATTTCATTACAACAATAACCAATATACTAAATAAAATTGACTCATTCTCTTCCATAATACACCACCACCACACGGCCACACTACCATTTATATACACGGCCACAACATGTTTAAAACAGCCCATAAACACAATAGCTTCAACACAACACTTTATGACCCTTTCTCCATAACTACTTTCATTTTTAATGTTTGCTAGACCTTCAAATAAACTCAACACAAGAGATGAGATGAATAAAATACCTTATACTTGAAGAAACTTAGCCACATCAATTTTCTCCAACGCCACACTTGAGTAGAAGCAAGAACAATCACCTTTCACGGACTAGTTTGGCGAAATCTTGTTAAATTCTTGATTTATCGGACTATAATATTTGGGAGAAGTTTTGAGAGACTTCTAGAACTGTTAGGTATGTTAATATGCTGAACAAAAATGGGTTGATGGGGGTATTTATAGCCCCTTGGGTCGGTTCCACCGACTTCTCTCTGTGGGGCCCGCGGAACCCTTTTTGACAGCTTGAGGTCTTGCTCTTAGAATTGCCATAAATTTTGATCCCGATATCGTGTGTCGGCCCACGACATACCGTTGGAAAGCTAATTCAATTATCTACAAATTTTATTTCTTGGGGTTTTCCCAGATTCCGAACCTATAATAGCGTGTTTGCCCCTCAAAGTCAGGTCATCCGAAAACGTATCCTTAAATCATCCTTTTGGAGGGCTTACGTCCATATTTGGCTTAAGGGTCCTTCTTTGGACTTGCTCAACTTCACATGTACTACTCATATATCTATTAATATGTCCTTTATAAAATTCTGACATGTGGGCCCCACCTTAACTTATGGTTACGAGGGCTATCATCAAGTAACTTGTTAACCGATTTACCCTATACCATCTCCAAATGTCATATATATACATTCTTGTACTCAGGTAATATAATCTTTATCCCTAATCCTTGTGTAACTTTTCTCTCCCTTGAGCTCATACTAAGTCGTCGACAGTCTTGGTAACGCAAAATTTTTCGGCGTGTAACATCCTCCCCCCTTTAGAACATTCGTCCTCGAATGTTCAACTGATCTTATGGGGTCTTATAATACTTCGGGGGGGGGTCCCTTCCATAGTTGTCCTTTCCTTCATGACCACTCCTTACCTTTCACCCTATTTCCTTTATAATCGAACTTCTTGTTCTTTACATGAATCCTCATTCCATGTCATAGGTTACCTAATTCACTGTGCCAACTCATTATCCTTGTTCTTCCCAGATCGTCTCTTCTTTGTTACTGTTTCGGCGCCACACCTTATCGGAAGCCATGTCTTCGGTACGCGATTCTCACTTGACGATCCAATATGGCCACAGGGTGTTCCTTGCTCTCATTTTGTCTACATTTCCATCCACTATTCATCTTTCACTTGCTTAATTAGCTTGTTCGTAATTCTTCCTTAATTGCGCGTTTGTGCCGTAGCTGTGTGTCCATATCTCTCAAGTGTGCTGCTACTTTTGTTCTCAGCACAGAATCCTTACAACTTTCACTCTCCTTATCCTAATCACTATTCCTTTAGCCCCACTTGTTGAAGTCAGTTCTCCAACCTCATACACTCCTCTCCTATTTCCTTTTTCCACACTCTATCTCTTTTTACATGCCTACTTTGAGTTCTTACCCAAATAGTCTCGCACTTTGCCGGTAGTTTCTTTCGGGAGCTTCACTTACTGAGGTTTCTTACCTTTCACCTCCTTCCGACACTTTGATCTCTTTATTTTCCAAATATCGTTATACTAGAATTTCCAATCTTAACCTATAGTAAGATAATAGCAGCTTACTTTGCAACACTTGTACCATTTATTCTTGTCGTCCCTCTATCTTCGGTACCCTTACTCGGTTCATGCCTCTTATACCGTAGCTTCGGTTGTTGGAACTCACATATCCTCCGATACAATCATACGTGGGATATCCTACACATTCGTATATATATGTATATATATTTACTATCAACTAGCCACAAAATACCTCCAATCACTGTTCAAGCCTATCCTAATTCCAAAGCTGTAATGCACTTTCTGTCTCTTCACCGATCTAGTTTGCCTCGTCCTACGCGTCTTCCTATGGTCTCCAACCATCCCGTATATCCTAGTTTTCATTAGACTACCCTAGCTTTTCATTTGTCTCTTATGTCTCAATCTATAGAATTTCTTGCCAACTTCCCAGGGGGTCACCCATCATAGAATTGCTCTCACCTGAGCACGCTTAACCCAAAAACTTCACTAGAATTCGGTGCCTTAATGCTGATATTTTCGCGTCCGCTTCCTCACATGACCTTTATTACATGTTCTGGAGCAAGTATAAGTCTTACAGATTCCGGGACATTTTCGTAACACGTCCTTTCTTTTATAATTACTATTTTGCCCTTCTCGATTTCCAATGTTCACCTTCCGCCTGTGTGTATGGCTACCTCCTATCCTGGACTTCCAGATTCCCGATAGTAGTGATCGCACCTCCATCGCCACGCCAGACCCATAGGTCCTCTAGAACAACACATCTCATTTATTGTCTGTTTACGCCATTCCCTTTCCGTGTCTCCTTCTATTAAGCGTATCCATTCTAGTAGAACCTCCTCTACCACTCCTACTATTAAAAATCTGTACGTAGCAAATATCGACAATACTTCGCAAAATATATGGCTATATGACATATTCCAGCCATCAGAACTTCCAGTTCCAAGTAACAGAACAGATATCCAGACTTACCTCTGTGACTTGCCATATCATCACTCGTCTTTTTCTGTTGCTACTGGACGTCTGCGGAGATCAACGATTAGTATAAGGAATCTTATTTCCTATGAATTGGCTCTATCGCACGATCTAAGACAGAAAGAAGGTCAACAATCCCTAGATGCCCCGCAGCCTCCTGTTTATAGATGTGGTCGGCTTCACACCCATAAACAGGACTCTACTGGACACGACTTTGCAGACAACCCCTTAGACCGACCTGCTCTGATACCACTTTGTCACACCCCAATCTTACTAGGGTGTGATGGGCACCCGACCCCATATCCGGAGCCGAGCGAACCCGCTGACTCTTATTACGTACTTAAATTTTATTTTATTTTGAACCTCTAAATCAAGTATACATAATAAAGCTTACTGAAATATTCTTTTGTTGCTTTCAAATCAAACAAAATCTGTAACTGTGTAACACATATATCATTATACAAACTGACACATCGGCTGATGGAGCCGCTAACAGACTGACTCCCGATACCCACGACTCTGTCTGCAAAGTCTCTAACATCAATCCAGAAATCCTAGCATACAAGCTCTAACTCGACAACACTCCCAGGAACAAGTGGGGTCTACCAACTTCGCTGGAACTTCTTCTATACTAACTTCAGCTCATCTGGGTGTACCTGCGCGGCATGAAACGCAGCCCCCGAAGAAGAGCGGTCAGTACGAGCAATGTACTGAGTATGTAAGGCATAAATGGTAACATAGTAAAAGATGAACATACGAATATTAACTGTATGGGAATATAGTACATATCATAAGATAAAGGAGTAACCTGTACATGTGAGTGCCCCTTAGGACGGATGCCATGCATGCTTATCTGGTCATATCATATCATATCATATCATATCATAGCGCCGAACAACGTCGGCTCACCCACATAGCGCCGAAATACGTCGGCTCGCCCATATATCCCGCATCCGGGATGATATAACGCCAGCTGACCAGGTGGCAATGCGTCTATAGCACAACATATGTCCCTTCCCTTCCATATATCCCTCCTTCCCCCCATGTACATATACATATACATATACATATACATATATAGCATGCATGAGAGCCCAAAGAAAGTCATGTATCCATCAGAGTGACGTAAGGTCGGTAACCTCCGATTATATTATGGAATAGTCATGGGCGCCGTGTCCCACCTTGAAGGAACTAGTATTATAAGGCGAGACTATCAATGAAGAGTGTCATCATGAGAAAACATAAAATAGGATCATAAGGCATCGTTTCATTTACATGGAACCTTTAAAGTAGTCATTATCCATAACAGAGTTGAGATATCAAGAAATAGTTTAACATTTTCATATTGTCATATTCATGGTAGGAACATATCGTCAACATATCTATCATAGACATTTTCTCATATTGGACTTCATCGTTGTCATTATAAGATCATATTCATCATCTTAGTCATAAGAGCTTCCTATCTCTTAAAACTTGATTTTCGGAAAATATGGACATTTTGAAAAAAAACAATTATGAACTATTAGGAAAAGACTTATACCTTGGAGTCATAGATTTATAGCTTTTGCAAGTAAAGAAGATATATAAAAAAAAACATTTGAGACATTACGACTTGGGGATCATGCCTTTGGAAGAAAAGGGACGAGCCTTACATACCTGTGCCGCGCCTTACTAGCTACGCTTATTCGTCCAACTTGTTAGTCTACATGCAAGAAGATTGACATTATCGTTAGCGTCATCGACATATACTTGTCTTAACCTTTCAAGTTCATTCACTTATGATCTGCCGAAATTTCGGCAGCACCTCCCCTGTAAATACACCATCCCCGAGATTCTAACTCGGCCAAATTTTAATCAACAACAATCCGGGAATTCAACCCGGCCAAACTATCAACAACAATACCAACAAGTATTCTAGCAACATTTCGACATTCTATTCTATTCAATTCAATTCACATAACTTTCAAAACGATGTAATTAACATACTACTACATCCAACACCTTCCAAATTTAACGAAACCAATGACAACCCATTTCCTTTCCTTCCAAACTCATGAACTACACACTAACAACATCATATTAACAACACCACACTAACAACATTACCTTCCATGCATGCAAGAACATTATATTCAATTTACATAAACTTCTAAAACAAGTTTCCAACAATTACCACTTAAACTAAAATTATTAAGCTTCCATTTTCCACCATAGATTTCATTACAACAATAACCAATATACTAAATAAAATTGACTCATTCTCTTCCATATTACACCACCACCACACGGCCACACTACCATTTATATACACGGCCACAACATGTTCAAAACAGCCCATAAACACAATAGCTTCAACACAACACTTTATGACCCTTTCTCCATAACTACTTTCGTTTTTAACGCTTGCTAGACCTTCAAATAAACTCAACACAAGAGATGAGATGAATAAAATACCTTATACTTGAAGAAACTTATCCACATCAATTTTCTCCAACGCCACACTTGAGTAGAAGCAAGAACAATCACCTTTCACGGACTAGTTTGGCGAAATCTTGTTAAATTCTTGATTTATCGGACTATAATATTTGGGAGAAGTTTTGAGAGACTTCTAGAACTGTTTGGTATGTTAATATGCTGAAAACAAATGGGTTGATGGGGTATTTATAGCCCCTTGGGTCGGTTCCACCGACTTCTCTATGTGGGGCCCGCAGAACCCTTTTTGACAGCTTGAGGTCTTGCTCTTAAAATGGCCATAACCTTTGATCCCGACATCGTGTGCGGGCCCACGATATACCGTTGGAAAGCTAATTCAATTATCTACAAATTTTATTTCTGGGGGTTTTCCAAAATTCCGAACGTATAATAGCGTTTTTGCCCCTCAAAGTCAGGTCATCTGAAAACGTATCCTTAAATCATCCTTTTGGAGGGCTTACGCCCATATTTGGCTTAAGGGTCCTTCTTTGGACTTGCTCAACTTCACATGTACTACTCATATATCTATTAATATGTCCTTTATAAAATTCTGACATGTGGGCCCCACCTTAACTTATGGTTACGAGGGCTATCATCAAGTAACTTGTTAACCGATTTACCCCATACCATCTCCAAATGTCATATATATACATTCTTGTACTCAGGTAATATAATCTTTATCCCTAATCCTTGTGTAACTTTTCTCTCCCTTGAGCTCATACTAAGTCGTCGACAGTCTTGGTAACGCAAAATTTTTCGGGGTGTAACAGCCTCTTTGCAAGAAAGGATCGATATTTCCCGAGTACAAGCCCATGCCCAGAACTTAGAGGGACGACAACAACCACAAAGGGGTGATCGCGACAGTGATAGAAGACAAAGCAAAAGGGCTAGATCTATGGGCACATGCAGTGATTATAGAGGGGGATCGAGGCAGACCTATTCCCGACATTCAGGTCAGTCCGTGACTAGTGCGCCTCCACGATTCGCGGATAGGGGATTTGATCGTTATTTTCCTTCAGGACAGGGCCAAAGTTCGAGAGTTGCGGGTTCTCAGTTTGGGGGTGATTACAGCCAGAGGAGACCACCAGGTCCACGATGTAGCTGGTGCCAAAAATTGCACTCAGGGCCATGTCGACAGTACACGGATGCTTGTTATGTTTGTGGACAGACTGGGCACTTGATGCGAGATTGTCCCTCGCGGTATGGTAAAGGTGGGGTTCAGCCCACAGGCTCAGCAGCTGGTTCTTCATCAGTATGCCCGATAGGGCAGACTTCTCAGATGTCAGCAGGTCGAGGTAGAGGTAGAGGCAGGGGGCGGCATCTACTCAGGTGCCACTCAGCCCCGTGTATATGCTTTAGCTGGACGACAGGATCTCGAGTCCTCTCCGAATGTGGTTATAGGTATATTGTCTATATTCTCCCGTGATGTGTTGTCACACCCTAACCTTGGTAGGGCATGATGGGCACCCGACCCTTATTTAGGGCCGAGCGAACCCGCTGACTCTTACTACACACATAATCTTTTTGGACTCTTAAATCAAATAAAAATGAAATACATAGTAAAGGCTTACAGAAACATTCTTTTCGTCGTTCTCAAGTCAAGTAAAATCTGTAATCATATGGAATTTGTAACATAACCCAAAATGGTACATCGGCTTGCAGAGCCGCTTACAAGACTGGCGACTCACACACGTGACTCTGTCTGCAAAGTCTCTAACATCAATCAAGATACCATAATCATAAATACTCTGACTCGGCAACACTCCAGAAGGAAATGGAGCTCGCCAATCCAGCTGGGTCATCTTCTAGCAATGTCCTCTACTCGTCTGTATACACTTGCGTGGCATGAAACGCAGCCCCCGAAGAAAGGGGGTCAGTACAGAATATGTACTGAGCATGTAAGGCATGAAATGTAGTAAAGAGGACTATAACAAAAACGGAGATTTACCAGAAACAAGTATGACTTTTAAAAACATCAATACGCTTGGCTTTTTAAATGAAAATCATGCATAACAACATCATATATCATATATACATATAACGTATCCCGGCCCTCTAGTAAGGGACTCGGTGGATAAAATCATGCATGTCCATATCATATATCATATATATATATATATATATAACGTATCCCGGCCCTTTAGTGAGGGACTCGGTGGATAGAGTCATCATGTGCCATCCTGGCCACCACCCCCGTATCATCATATCATCATATACATATACATATAACGTATCCCGGCCCTCTAGTGAGGGACTCGGTGAACAATGCAGTGGAGTACGCACGAGAACGTATCCTGGCCCAGGACTCAGTGGAAGATACATTGAGGCATCCACGAGCAGAATAGTGAGAAACTATATGCATGTAAATCAATTCTTAAGACTCGATAGATAAGTACACTAATCGACACTAGAAGGATCATAAACACGTTTCGGGTCAATCCGAGTTAGCATACGAAAGTTATGGACGTCATTATTTACAGAAACCTCTATGAACGTTTCCAAGCAATCCGAGACCGCCTATGAAAGTTAGGGACATTAATCCTTATAAAACTCTTTTAAGAACAGGAACTCTTTATGCTTTGCTCGTTATTCAATCATACAATAAGCTTGACTATATTAAGTATGCTCATGTCAAGAAGTGAATAAGAGTCGTAAACAAGCTCGGAATTAAAGAATAGAGTTACCCCAAGATGGGTGTCATACCTTACTTAGTTCTAGGACATGCCAAAAGAAAGAAAGGGTAAGCCTTACATACCTGGAAGATGATTCTCGAATTTCAACTTACTTCCCGTCTTGCAACTCGCGTAAGAATTATTTGTAGCCTCGTACTCTACATATGGAATCATTCATAATATCATTAGGATCATCGTCGTACGTTCGTCTCGAAACTTTAATTAAAACCCTTTTAAATTCTGCCGAAATTCGGACCGCATTTCCCCTGTTTATATGCCTAGCCCGAGATTCTAATTCAATAGCCAACAACATCAACCACAATGCCAATAGTAGTAATACCATTTCCAACACCAACATATGCCATAAAACAGCCCGCACACTGTTTTTTTAAATTTCTCAACCAACCAAATTTGCGATATAACTATTTAATAATTTTATTTCCATAAAGAAGCTGAAATTAACACTAACAACATCAATAACCACATCCTCCACATTTTACAAGTTAAATACATTTATTTCCATCCAAAGTTTTCTTCAAATCTCGTTCCATAATTCACAGCACCAACAAACGAATTTATTAGGCTATTCCCTCCGTTCTAATCCGTTAAAACTCTAAATAAACTCGTTAACAATGAAAAGGAACCTTATTAATACCTTAAGCATGCATCCACCACGTTATCACTCTTATCCTTCGTTGATTTTTAGCTCAAATTGAAGACAACGCAGCGTACAACACTTTTCTCTTCATGGGCTTCGGGATTCGGGGCTCAGATTTTGGTCAAAATTGGTTTTGCTTCTCTCCAAGGCTCTTCTCTCTCTCTTTCCAGAATTTTCTGGTGTTATTGGTCTGAAAAATGAGGAGAAAGGGCTGAAATTTTACTTAAATAGGCATGGGTCATGGGCCTAACCCGGTTGGGCCCGGATTGGGCCTAGCCCACTAACCTTTCTACCTTAAAACGTCCGTATCTCATTATCCCGACGTCACCTATGGACCCACGACCTATGGTTGGAAATCTAATTCAATTATATACAACTTTCATTCTAGGAGTGTTCCCAAATTCCCAAATACCGATGGGGTTATGGCCTCCCGAAGTCAGATCACCCAAAAACGTAACTTAAAATTATTTGTTTGGAGGGTTTCCTTTTTGATTTGGCTCAAGGGTCCTTCTTGAGTTGTGTTTAAATTCACATATGTGATTCATATAACTTTTCAATTGTCCCAAAAAAATCTCGACGTGTGGGCCCCACCTCAGCTTACGAATAATCCATTATGTAGCGGCAACATGATTGCCAATTTTGAGGAAGCACGTGTCACGCTCATGCTCTGAAAACGCGGGGTATAACATGTGTATGCATTGATAGATCCGGGTTCTACAATCTCTTATATTACTCCACATGTTACTGGTTGTATTAGGCTGAAAGCTGAGCCAATCAAACCTTTTGAGGTGTCTACTCCGGTTGGTCATCCCGTGATAGCAAGACAAGTGTACAAAAATTGTGTAGTTGTGATATGTGATCGCCAGACCACGGCTGATTTGATTGAGTTGAAAATGTTAGATTTCGATGTAATTATGAGCATGGATTGGTTGGCACGTGTTATGCTAATGTTGATTGCCGATTGAAAGTGGTTCGATTCCAATTTCCGGGAGAGCCCGTGCTTGAATGGAAGGGTAATACCGCATTGCCGAAGGGTAGGTTTATTTCTTACCTTAAGGTAAGGAAGATGATAGCTAAAGGATATATTTATCATCTAGTCCGGGTACATGATACCGAGTCAAAACCGCCAGCTTTCCAATTAGTTCCTGTAGTGAATGAATTCCCAGACGTGTTTCCAGACGAACTTCCAGGCCTTCCTATAGAAAGAGAGATTGACTTCGCTATTGATGTGTTTCCGGACACCAAGCCCATTTCTATTCCTCCTTATCGAATGGCTCCGACAGAGTTGAAAGAGTTAAAGGCACAGTTGAAATATTTGCTTGAAAAGGGGTTTACCAGACCCAGTTCATCACCGTGGGAAGCACCGGTCTTGTTCGTGAGGAAGAAATACGGATCTCTACGAATGTGTATCGACTACAGGCAATTGAACAAAGTGACGATAAAGAACAAATATCCTCTTCCAAGGATTGATGATTTATTCGATCAATTGCAAGGTGCCAAGTGGTTTTCTAAAATAGATTTGAGGTCGGGTTACCATCAAGTGAGAGTTAGACAAGCGGATATTCCCAAAACGGCCTTTAGAACGAGATATGGCCACTATTAATTCCAAGTGATGTCATTTGGATTGACTAATGCTCCGGCCGTGTTTATGAATCTGATGAATAATGTATTCAGACCACTCATGGATTTATTCGTGATAGTATTCATAGATGACATCTTGGTGTATTCCCGCACAGAATCAGAGCATGCAGATCACTTGCGAATTGTTCTTAGCATTCTTCGAGCCCGAGAATTGTATGCAAAGTTTTCAAAGTGCGAGTTTTGGCTAAATTCTGTGACATTTCTGGGCCATGTTATTTCAGATAATGGCATTCGAGTTGATACTCAGAAGATTGAAGCTGTGAAGACTTGGCCAAGGCCCACAACGCCTACAGAAGTTCATAGTTTTCTAGGTTTGGCGGGTTATTATAGAAGATTCGTAGAGGGCTTCTCATCCATTTCAGCCCCATTGACGAAGCTAGCCCAGAAGTTAGCCAAATTTCAGTGGAACGATGCTTGTGAACGTAGCTTCCAAGAGTTGAAAGGCAGATTGACCTCAGCTCCGATCTTAACACTTCCAGAAGGGTCGGATGGCTATGTGGTATATTGTGACGCTTCCGGTGTCGGATTAGGATGCGTATTGTTCTAGCATGGCAAAGTTATTGCATATGCTTCGAGACAATTACGGAAACATGAAAAGAATTATCCAACTCATGATCTCGAATTGGCTGCGGTTATTCATGCCTTAAAAATATGGAGGCATTATTTGTATGGTGTGCATGTTGATATCTACACAAATCACAAAAGCCTTCAATACATTTTCAAGCAAAAGGAGTTGAACCTGCGGCAGAGGCGGTGGTTAGAATTGTTAAAAGATTATGATGTGAACATTTTGTACCACCCTGGACAAGCGAATGTAGTAGCCGATGCGCTTAGCCGCCGATCAATGGGAAGTTTATGTGAAGTCACTCCGGAAAAGAAAGGGATGGTTCATGAGCTCCGCCAACTAGCTAATCTTGGAGTACGTGTAATCGATTCGAGTAATGTGGGGATTAGTATCAATGATCCCACAATTTTGTCCTTGGACATGGAGGTGAAAGAACGGCAATATGAAGATCCTCAATTATGCCGTTATAGAGACACATCTTATGGAGAAGAGAAGTCTTCATTTGAAGTTTCTATGGATGTGATTCTTAGATACCGAGGCAGGTTATGTGTGCCGGATGTAGCAGAATTGCGCCGACAAATTCTAGAAGAATCACATTATTCTTGGTATTCTATTCACCCAAGTACCACCAAAATGTATCATGATCTTAAGTTAATATATTGGTGGGATGGCATGAAGAGAGACATAGCCGAATTCATAGCACAGTGTCCAAATTGCCAACAAGTAAAAGTTGAACATCAGAAGCCAGGAGGCCTATTGCAAGCAATGGAAATCCCTACTTGGAAATAGGAAGTGATTAACATGGATTTTATTGTGGGGTTACCTCGCTCCCGCGGCAAGTATGATTCTATATGGGTGATTGTGGATAGACTAACGAAAGCAGCCCATTTTCTCCCAGTTAAGACTACATACTCAGCCGAAGATTATGCGAGGTTATATCTCAAGGAAATTGTGCGACTTTATGGTTTTCCGTTATCTATTATTACGGATATAGGAGCACAGTTTACAGCCAAGTTTTGGAAGTCCTTCCAAGAAGGTCTAGGCACTCAAGTGAAGCTTAGCACGGCATTTCATCCGCATACCAATAGACAAGCCGAGCGTACTATTCAGACCTTGGAAGATATGCTACGAGTGTGTGTGCTGGATTTCGGTGGAAGTTGGGATGATTATTTACCCCTAATTGAATTTGCATATAATAATAGTTACCATTCTAGTATTCAAATGGCTCCATATGAAGCTTTGTATGGAACAAAATGTAGATCCCCAGTCAGAGGGTTCGAGATAGGAGAAGCAACACTAGTAGGTCCTGAATTGATTCAGCAAGCGATGGATAAAGTTAAGGTGATTCGAGAACGATTGTTGACAGCCCAAAGTTTCCAAAAGTCTTATGCGAACAATCGCCGACGAGACTTGGAATTCCAGGCTGATGATTGGGTATTTTTTAAAGTGTCGCCAATGAAAGGGGTGATGAGATTTGGCAAGAAAGGGAAACTAAGTCCTCGATACATTGGACCCTACAAAGTTATCCGCAAGGTGGGTCATGTCGCCTATGAATTGGACTTGCCTCCGGAGCTTGAATCAGTCCATCCAATCTTCCATGTTTCGATGCTCTGCAAGTGTATTGGAGATCCCTCAAAGATTGCCCCGATAGATGATGTGCAAGTAACAGAAAAGCTAACCTATGAAGAAGTGCCTATTGCTATTCTAGATAGGCAAGTACGGAGACTTCGAAATAAAGAGGTGGCTTCAGTTAAAGTATTATGGCGAAACAATAACCGGGAAGAAATGACTTGGGAAGCGGAAGAGAATATGAAGTCCAAGTACCCGCATTTATTTCAACCCCCAGAAGGGATCCAAGATGAAACGCCAATGATATAAGGTATGTATGCTCACTTCTCATGCTTTTGGTCGTGCGTGGCCATGGATATGTTGATATTGTGTTGTGTCCCTGTGAGGCAATGATATTATGGGTTTTTGTGACAGGATGGTAGTGCCGTGTTACAGGGGAAACTCTGGCGAAATTTTCGTAGAATCTCGAGTGTTTAACATTCGAGGACGAATGTTCCAAAAGGGGGTGAGAATGTTACACCTCGGAAATTTCCCCGTGAACGTACAACGAATAGACTAACGAATAATACGAGTATGATGTTTTAACAAGAAGGGAACGACGTTTGACGACCCTAAGTAAGATTTCAAAGGAAATGGGAATAAGGGATAAGGTTATGCTCCACAATGACTAATTATAGGTTCTGAAGACTTGAAAATCACAGATTTGCACTTTGGCCAAGTCGACCGTAAAGTAAAATACGGACCGTAAAGTGGTATACGGCCCGTAAACCACCATGTCGTATTTCAACTCACCAAACTTCAACTTTCTGCCAAATGTTCAAATGGTTAAATACGACTTGGAATACGGACCATAAATTGAAATATGGCCCGTAAACTGCGGTCGTAAATCACCATGATCCCCAGCATACCTTTCTGGTTTTGATATGCTTAAATACGACCATGAAATACGGCTCGTGAACTGGAATACGGACCGTAAACTGGGTTTACAACCACTGTGCACTTCAGCTACTGTTCATTCCGGATCAGATTTTAAGTCATTAAAAGGAGACCTAAGCTCATTCAATTCATTTCATTTCCACGATATTTCTCTCTAGAAACCTCTAGAATGCTCTCTACTCTTCATCACAAGAAAACCAAAGGAAATCCATGATCAATAACACCAAATCCATGAAATAAAGTGTATGAAACCTAGCTAAAGTTCATCTCTTTCAAGAAAACCCAAAGGAAGTGAACTAGGGTTTTGGTGCAAGAAGAGTAATATCACTCAAGGCTTGTTTCTACAACATCTAAGGTAAGTTTTATGGAATTTACATGTTATTTAGGGTATGGAAGAGTTGAAACACTTAGATTATAGAAGGATATAGGAAATGGGTCATTAATGAGTGAATAATGTCATTTTGGATAGTAGTTGGATTGAATCATAAATGTTGGGGTGTTGTGATTATGAATACATTATAAATGATATTTAGGCCATGGAAATAAGTGTGATACATAAGGAAACGCGATAGCAAGCTATAACCATAAAGGTGGCGAAAATAAAGAGAAATGGTGGATTATGGTCATTGTATATAAATGATGATTGCTGATTGTTATATTGTGAATGTTGTTGCGAGTGTTGGGAGTTGATATAGAATATGGGGAAAGTAGTATAAACAAAGGAAGTACTACCCAATTTTCCCTAGCTTTAGAAAGCCCGTTCTTATAATTGCTTAGCTAATGACGATATAAATTCTCTTGAAGGTAGAACGTGTGCATTAAAGGAGAACACGCAAGCTATAGCTTAGTTAAACGTCAAAGGTATGTAAGGCTTATCCCTTCCTTCAGAGGCATGAATCTTTCAAACATTCCATGATCCTCCTATGTGATGGGACTTATGAGTCCTTAAATATACTAAATTACATACGAGCATGATAATGATGATAATGAGTTGAAGTAGAGAGATTCGATAGTTCATGATATGATGATCCCATAACGCTGATGATGTCATTATTCTTAACACTCACCTTATGCACAATTTCCTTCAAGGTGAGGCAAGGTACTCATAAATGTTCATAATATAATCGGGGGCTTACGACCTTACGTCACCCCGACATAGCCATGGTTGTCTTCAAAGTCTAATGTATACTCCTAATGCTAAATGTGAAATGATGTAAAGTCATGGTATGTTTATAAGATGATCAATAATTCTAGCTTATAATATGCCTATGTTATGTATGAACTTGCCAAGCTATGATAAGATTGTGATACGTTCATGAAATGTGCAATAGTGATGGGTAATGATTGATTATGTGATGATGAAATTCCACCCCGCCAGAATGGCCGGGCATGTCACCGCTAAGGCGGGCTGCATATGATTCCACCGTTCCTAGAGGGCCGGGCATATCACCGCTAAGGCGGGCTGCGATATTACACCGAGCCTAGAGGGCAGGGCATGATCACCACTAGTGGGCGGCATATGATGGTTACCCGGACACGGGATAACGATGAGGATTGTGATGTGACGAGATATGTGATGTGACAAGATATGTGATGTGACGAAATATGTGATGTGAGGACATGTGTACCATGATTATGTGAAATATGATATATGTACGAAATGTATTAGCTTATGACACTCTTGCAGGTTATATCTTTCTCTTATGGCTCATGATCCTCCTATTATATTTATTTCACTCTTGCCTTACATACTCAGTACAATATTCGTACTGATGTCCGTTTTCTTTGGACGTTGTGTTCATGCCCATAGGTAGACAGGGAGGAGAGCTTGACCCAGATCCGTAGTAGCTGTCAGCTGATTGAAAGCACTCCTTTGTTCCGGATGTGCTTGATTATTCTTTTGTGTATATTTGTATATGTTGGGCTCGACGGGGTCCTGTACCGTCTATGCGTTTTGTACTTCAGTAGAGGCTCGTAGATACACAGTGTGGGTTATGTGGTCCGATAAGGTCACTATTGTAAAATTGTATATATATTATTTTGATAGCCTAAAGGGCTTATGTATATGAAACTATTTATGTTTACAAATGAAACATGACTTCCTTATGATTTGAGTATAAAATTGATAAAAGAGTAGTTAATGAGTAAAATGAGTAGTAGAACGAGCGGTGCTCGGTGGTTAGCCCCGGGTACCCGTAGCGGCCCCTAGTTGGGTCGTGACAGGGTTGCACACCAAAACATGTATATGGACCTGGCGAGTCCCTCATGTGTCATGACTATAAGGCATGGCCTATAGCTTGTGAGTACCGGGATAAATATTGAACAATGCATTTCATTCATTCGTTCGTTCTTTTTGTTAGCCTTTATATTTGATTACATGATTACCTATTGACTTCTATGAAACACAATTTCTTGGTCGTAACTAGGGGACTTAGCTGAATTAGTCCAATATTTGTTTGTATTCAGTCTTTATATGCTTTATACATGATTCCTTTATTGATAGCCTATGATACCTACGGAGTACTAGTGGTTATATTCATACTAAACTTGTTGCACTTTTTGCAGACCTGTGCTCCAGTTCCAGGCCTCGTGGATGATCCCAAGGTTATTATATCAGATGTTTCTGGGTGAGCTACCAGCCGTACCAGCAGCCCTGGATCTTTATATATATATATATATATATATATATATATATATATATATATATATTTGTCTGTTCATATTTCGAGATAGCTTTCCATTTGTAGTACTTTAAGACTTATAAATTCCTTAGAAGCTCTTATACAAGTTAGACCAGGTTTTGGGATCGTAAAGACTAAGTTATCTTTCCGCACCGTTATTCATATATATTAGGACTATTGGATAATGTTTTAAGTGTATTTAACTTTTCTGCTCTACTTTTCAAATGACTTGATTTCTTTGTAATGGTTCGCCTACCGGTGGGACAGTGTAGGTGCCATCATGATCCGTGATTGGGTGGTGACAGGAAGTACCTTGACCTATATGGTATCTTATATTGTGGCAATCTGTTGAAAGATGTTACCATATGTGCTTGCTTGTACTAGACAGTACCAAGTCCCTTTTAAGTCCAGTGTTCCTTCACCACATTCATGAGCATATGATGTTTTGTCCAGAAGTTCAGCAACTTAAAAGGCTTAGTAGTTACTTGAGAATTGTTGCTACATACGGTATGCAAAGGTGCATCATCCGATCCATGTCTAATCAAATGAGACACTTCTGTAGATGGCATAAGATCCAAAAACTATTGGTTCACTAGGAATATGTCCAATGTCTTAAAAAACAATCTTCTTCAGTTCTTCCATTCCACTGTGGGAATTTACTCCCTAAAATATCCACATCAATCAAACCACATGCTTGAATACAATTAGCAAAGTCCACTATTTCATTGACTGAGATTGGTAATCCATTTCTCCTCTTGTGATAAAATAACATTTACATCTCCTCCTATTATCCATAAATATTAAAATTGGGATGTTGTATTTACTAATGATTCTCATAGCTCCTCCCTTCTTTGCCACATCTTGCATATATTACTGATATCAGAACAATCTGATTCAAAGTAGTATGAACCATCTTCAAAGTAACCTGTTATACTGATATGATATTATTGAGCCTTGCTATGCATCTGTTTTACTTGGTTCTTAGTTGTGTTCCTCATTTTTAATTTAATATATTCAGTTCTTATATTTTCCTCTTCCTAAATAAATCTTTATCATAGGTTTCTTAGTGAGAAAATTGGTGTATAAAGCAATCATGGTTTTCTTACTGTTCTAAAAGGATTTTGTCATAAAATATTTTATCGTATTCTTATTTTGTTGAATTTTAAATTTAATAAATTGGCTGAACCTATTAACCCAACCAGCACGATTGATCAGTATTAATACTCAAAAATTTCATAATAAATCAAATATATAGGCAATAAAAGTGAGTTTGGTGGTTAGAACATTTTTTTATTGTATAATAAAATTTTATTTAAATTAGTGTAGCTAGAACTTTGGGATTGCAAAATTTTTTGGGAGTAGATATACGGAAAAAATCATTATTGTTATAATGGTTAGAACCTTGGTTTAGTTAATTAAATTCAAACCATTAATTCTAAGATGAGACATGTGTCAACCATCCAAATAAGAACTAGCTGCATGCACAGTTCAGAAATGCATTAGCTTGATTATTTGCTTCCAAAGCTTTCTTGAAGCATTTCAACCTTTTGAGTGCCATCGAGGTTACATCAAAAGGGATTAAAGAGGGTTGGCAGTAATACCTCTCTTTTTTAGCACTTTTGGTTCAAATGAAAATACAAGGTTATCGCCACCATAAAGTGGAATTAACCAAAAAAATAAAATGTTCTAAATTTTTATTGATCTAATTAAATAACTCTAGCTAACTTTGTAAACTTATTTTATCGTGCACAACTATTGAATTGTGTATTTAGAGGAAGTTTGTTATAGCGTCCTTTGTGGTAATTTTTAGCCACCCATTCACATCCCTATCCTTTCTATTGAAGTGCACATATTTCTCCGAGGAGAAACCTAGATAATTGAGAAAGTTAGATGAATTAGCAATTAATTTCCTTTCTATTTGCATGAATGCATGTTTGAATAAAAACATTCAACCATGTACCCAAGTAGTAGTTCTAAACAAGAAGGCTACACTAGCATAGCAACGCAAGAGCCAAGAGAAATTAATCCTCTTGAAACTGAGATTAAACCATGCCTACAGACGATCGATGAGGGTGGAAATCGAGGTTTCGATCAATTTATGTTGGCCCTTCTAGTGTTCATGTTGGGCTCATGTATGGTGTACGCCATAGCTGATTCAATCATGCACAGAAATGACCAGATCCTCGAACATGAATTCCTGGTGGACAAGGTGGCATGCTCTTTAAATAATGTATCAACGTCCATGCAAATATGGAAAGGGAATTGGAACATCACCATGAGGGTTAACAACCGTAGCTATAAGGCAAAGGTCACCAAAGATTTTTTTTATGAGAATTCTGTCATTATAATCTTATACGAAAGTAACATCATTTCAGCCACAACGTTACATGGTTTTTACCAAGGAATAAATAGCACAAAACTTGTTGATGCTACATTTGCCTCTACACCTACAGATGAATATGTTTCTGGAGCCATTACAAGAACTTGGAATTCAAAACTCCCAATGTTTGTTAATATCAAGATTCTTGGATGGGTTAAATATTTTCCAGGAGAAGGATGGTCACAAAAGTATAGAATGACTGTTTCATGTTGGGACGTGAAGTTAGAATTTCATCCGACCGCCAAGGATGCTGCAATTCTATTTGGCAGAGGCTCAGAAAAATGCGAGGTCAACATATATTAATTCAAAGTATTTGTAAAATATATAAGTGACTCATTCACAGGTTACGTTACGTAGTGATTATTTTCCCTATTAGGTATGCAAAAACCGAATGCAATTCTGTAACATAATTTTTTATAATATTTTTGCTCGAGTGCATCATTTAGGACAAATTTTTTGATGAGTATACTCTTTTGCTGAAATATGAATGTAATAGTTGTAATAAATGATTTTTCCATTTCTCCTTCAAAATTTGGGGATTCATGTACTGGGTAGATTTTCCCAAACATCTATTAAAATCATGAGTATATTTGATGTCTGGTAAATATTTCCACTCTCTGTGTCTCTTCCTTTCTCTTATTAGAGTTTTTGGAGAAAGCGATTTTCTTTCTCTTTTACTTAAAATAATTTCCTACTGTTAACTTATGTTTTCCTTTTCATACTAACGTTTCAAAATCATATGGTTCTTAAGTAAGAATACTAGATTGTTTAAGAGACATTATTCCTTTGTTTATTATTTTGGTATAACCATCTGAACTCTGAAATTTATTAGTCCGACTTATTCAGAGTGGCTCCGCGTACAGCTCACAAAGGGGAAAAATGTTCTTATCAGGAGTTTCTTTGTTAGGGTTAAAGGAGGAGTTATCTCATGATCTCACCTCAATTGCTCATATTTTTTATTCTTACAAAAAATCCCTCATTGCCCAAATCCACAAGTTTTGAATTGTGGCGATATATGGTAGTGGATCAGATTTAAGAGTAACCTAAAATTCTACTCGACGATTCTACAGCAAACCCAATTCGTAATAGCAAACTAACAAAGATTTTGGTTGAATTAACTGGAAGGAAAATTAAAACTTGAGGGAAATATGAAATCAGGAGGAAAAGGGATGAGGAGGAATTACAGAGAGAATAAAGATGAGGCAGAGAACGTGCTGCAACATTACACAATAACAATACCACTTCCCTTCTAGAAATGCATAATATAACCATACTATTACCCTACGTCCTAACAATTATTGCCACATGTGCTTCAACCATGCTGCCAGATATGATCTCCCAAAAGCCTATTGGGCTGCTTCAGTCGTTTGCTCCTGCGACGCTGCTCCTCAAGCCCAAACTCTTGAACTCCCGACCCAATTACTTCCTTCCCGGTCCAGTGTTGGGTTCATAACATTACTCCCTCCTAAAAAGAGAACCTTGTTGTTAGAGGTTGTGCGTTCACCAAACAGTATGAAGGGACCTGGTTGTGTACCAGTTCCCTTATGCAATGTAGTACAAGAATCAACACAATATTTTTATAAGGAAAACTCTTTGCTCAAGGGATTAAAAATCACAACCTACCTCAGTTGGATTTCAACTCCACTAACCGAGCAACTCAGGTTACAACTCTATTGCAAGCTAGGAACTAACTCCCATAATTCCTCACCCTTACTATAACGCTTATGAAACCCTCACACTTGACTACCCCTCGCCAAGCATACTAATACACCTAGACTCACCTCAGCCTAGTGTACAACTCAAAGGAACCCATTGAGAATTCACCACAGTGACTAACTCTAGCCACAAACTAATACAGCTAAGCTAACTCTAGCCTAGTATACCACTCAAGAGCTTATGGAAGCAACCTTGAGAATTTAGTACACCTACAAACAGTTCTTTTTATGGAAGAGTAGTTTTACAGTTTTAGCACAAAAGAACAAAGACTCAAAAATCTAAAGACCTAAAACATCTTTATTTCTGGACCTGGTCCTTCGGGTTGATGTGGCTCTGTTCTTGAGGAACACCTTGAAAGGCGGAGACTTGCACTTTGGATGGAGCAATTTTTAGATTGTGCAAGAATGAGTCTTCTCTTGGAAGATGATGTCTTTATATGCATGGAGAGAGAGAGAGTAGAAATGACCACTCATGATATATTACTGATAATTAGTAGGCCTTGCTGAGGTACTGCTGTACAGCTGCATTGTACTTTTGAGTAGCACGCTTTACAGCTATGGATTTGGACTTTCAGCTTCAGTGACTAGGACCTTTATCTGGGGGAACCTGGTTCCTCGTCTATTCTTTGAACAATTTGTAAGTACCGGATACACTGTCAGTAGCTCTACAACTGCATTGTTAGCTGAGCAGCCTGGACACCTGATCCCATATGGTTTTTTTGAATCAACATATCTGGTCTCTCAAATATGACCAAATCCTGCAGGCATCTGATCCTTTAAGGAGCATGTTATAAAGCAGCATATGAGATATCATAGGGTTAACCAAATTCAGACAGGTAAATCTAATTGTATCTGGTTCCTTAGGGTTTATCATATCATCAAAATATATCATTTCTCATTAATTTCCCCCTTTTTGATGATGATGAAGCGACATCCTTTGTATTCTCCCTAAAGATCAAATCCCTTACCCAGATACCTCATTTGTTCCCTCTGAGACTCAGACCTCAAGATACATAGTAGTATTGTGCTTCTTTGAGTAGGGTTTGTCAAATCATCAAAACATGTCATTACATATCAATTTTCCCCTTTTTAATGATGATAAACTCATAGATAAAGTTCCCCCTGAGAACCAGATTCCCACATATTCGCCCTGCGGATCATACCTTGCTTGCAGTCCTCTTTCTTTTTTTCGTCGTTCCCCTTATTTTCTCACGTGTCTCTCCCATATATATTGCTTAGTTTCTGGAGACTCTGAAATGTATGGAGAAGCCATATTGAGGATCAGATTTCTCTCTCTGGTATCACCAAGTTTGACAATCATCAAAACATATAGTCATTTTCCCCTTTTTTGATGATGACAAACTTAGACACTCTATTTAGATACTTCTCGCCCACATCATTCTTCCTCACTTTCCTACCCCTTTGTCTTTTTCCCCTTTTTGGCATCATTGAAAAGAGTAATAAAAGTAGCATAAGCCAAAAATAAGTTTTGTAGCATTAACTTATGGCCACTAGGGCAACACAACATAAGCAAGAATAGTAACAGCAAGTATTAAGATCATTGCAAAAATTAGAGTAATTGCCCAATTTAGATTCAGCATATCCAAAGCATAATAGCCTTAGTCAGTAAACAATATGATGCTTAAATTTCCATGAGTGTGATAGTCATTAAGCGATACAATACAAAGGGTCAGATATTCAGGAGGGCTAGGAGGGGCTGAAGAACTAAGGATTAGTGGGTCTAGACAAAGATTTTCAGTCTTTATCTAAGAGTCAGTTTCCTTTACAGCACCACTGAGACCTGGTCCCTTTGCCTTCTTGAGTATTTTCATTTCTCCATGATTACCACATCATTCTCAATGTAATATCATATACATTGGGAAACCAAATGTGCATAATAGGCTGGTGGATTCATATAGAACGAACATGTGCACCTTGCATATGAAGCATAGCTAATTTGTAGCTGTGCGACCAGTACATGGTAATGAGCTGGACGACAAGTACCTCGGATTTTAGCGTGTCTATACCAATAAAAATTAGGCTCCATAAGGTGGCACATCTTGGTATCTATCACAGTACCTAGTAAGGTGTTTCCATCATTGTCTGTCATGTTAGGATCATTGTGATTTGTAGGAAGCAGATGTATATGATGTCTCTTCTACACTACCCCAAAGATTACTCGTGACAGATACCTTTCTTCCAATGGATTGCATGCTTTGTAGGTTGCATCCATTTCTTCCCTAATAGATTCCTTCCCCTTCATCCGTTTGGTCATCAGATCCTTCTAAGTTCCTTCATCGCTTTCTTTTGCCTTCAAGGCCTCTTCAAACCCCTTAACAATTTCAGTTCCAATTTCCATGATATTAGATCTGTTTCTTTCCCCCTCATTTGGAGTCATCGAGGAGAAGGTCTACACAGGGCCCATAAAGTCCTTTATCTGTTCTCGAATAAACAATGAAAGTGGGGCTTACCAGAGTTAGACTAGTTTTGGGATCTGGTAGTGATATGGTGGGGTTTAGATTTGGGGAGTGAGGAAGGACGATTCAAATTCAATATATGACAAATTTTTTGGCAAGATCTGAAGAAGGAAAGGTTTTCTTTTGAAGTACGAAGAGGTTTAGGATGGACAGACATTTAAAGGTCTTAATTTTGAGTAGGGAGTGGAAGAGTCGCAATGATGGGGTATTCTAGATAGTTAGAGACATATTAAGCACTGAAAAGACTACTAACCTGAGTCATAGGCACCAGATCCCTTGAAAATTTTGAAAACGAGGCAAGAGCTCTGAGATGTGCAATGTCACTAATGCTTGTGCTGTTCTGAGCCTGCCACACGTGTGCACTAGTGACGGTAGAAGAGTCAGTTAGATGCTATCGAAAACACCTTTTAAGATTGTACCTTTTCTCTCAACATAGCCAAGCATGAGGAAATTTGAGGAAAGGTGACACGTTGAGTTTGATCAAACCCATCTCCTATCTTCCAAAGTGTTTCCTATTCAGCTTCATTTCAAAATAACACACTCCCACTTGAAAGTGTTTGAATGAGGGGAATCATCCATTCTTTCAGTTATAAGCTTCGAGCAGTCTCCTTTCATGTGACTTTTTGCTGCCTCTTCTCACTCAAACCTGCAACTAGATTCACTCATTTGATCATGGAACCCAAGGTATCTTGGGTCTCATACGATGATTGAACAGGTGAGTTTAAGCTTCTTTTAGTCCATGCAAGCAGTGCCTTCTTTCTTTTCTAGAAACTGGGTCAGTCAGCTTTTAGCTTCGTCTCAATCTTTTGACCAGTCCTAGATCCAGCCCAACAACTTTTCATAGGAACATAAGGTCCATCACATATGATGTCCCACAGCTTAGATCCTCAGCCATGAAAAGTTATGCCTTCTCCTCTTCCACCACGCATGATACTCTCTGTTGGATCTTGGTGGTCTTGTGATAGATTCTCTTTTATCTAGATTCGGTGAAATAGCGGTGATGGAGATCCTTTCTAGTTGTTAACCTTTTAGAAAGAATTAACTCTAATACCAATTGTTAAAGGATATGCGTTCACCAAACAGTATGGAGGGACCTGGTTGTGTGCCAGTTTCATTATGCAATGTAGTACAAGAATCAACACCATATTATTATGTGGAAAACTCCTTACTCAAGGGATTATAAACCAAGACCTACCCCAGTAGGATTTCAACTCCACTAACCGAGAAACTCAGGTTACAACTCTATTGAATGCTAGGAACTAACTCCCATAACCCCTCACCCTTACAATAACGCTTATGCAACCTTCATACTTGACTACCCCTAGCCAAGTACACTAATACACCTACACTCACCCCAGCCTAGTGTACCACTCAAAGGCACCCTTTGAGAATTCACCACAGTGACTAACTCCAGCCATACACTAATACAACTAAGCTAACTATAGCCTAGTGTACCACTCAAGAGCTTGTGGAAGCAACCTTAAGAATTTAGAACACCTACAAACAACTTCTTTTTATGGAAGGGTAGGTTTGCAGTTTCAGTGCAAAAGAACAAAGACTCAACAACCTAAGGACCTAAAACATCTTCAGTTCTGGACCTGGTCCTCCGGGTTGCTATGGCTCTATTCTTGAGGAACACCTTGAAAGGCGGAGACTTGCACTTTGGATGGAGAAATTTTTGGATTGTGCAAGAATGAGTCTTCTCTTGGAAGATGATGTCTTTATATGCACGGAGAGAGAGAGAGAGAGAGTAGCGATGACCACTCATAAAATCTGGATCGTTAATCAATCAGCCTTGCTGAGGTACTGCTATACAGCTGCATTGTACTTTCAGCAGCACACGCTTTACAGCTGTGGATTTGGACTTTCGGCTTTAGTGATCAGGACCTTTATCTCGAGGAACATGGTTCCTCATCTGTTATTCAAACAAGTTGTAAGTAGTCGATACACTGTCAGTAGCTCTATAGCTTCATTGTTGGCTGAGTAGGCTGGAGATTTGATCCCATATGGTCCTTTTGAATCAACATATCTGGTCTCTCATAGATGAGCAAATCCTGCAGGCATCTAATCCTTCAAGGAGCATGTTAGAAAAAGAACATATAAGATATCACAGGGTAAACCAAATTCAGGCAGGTGAACCTAATTGTATCTGGTTTCTTAGGGTTTGTCATGTCATCAAAACATATCGTTTCTCATCACTTGTCCTCGAGGTTCTGTCACGACCCAACTTGAGGGCCATGACGGGCACCCGGAGCTTAGCCTACTCAGTACCTCCTAAGATACATCTCATAATCATACCTAAGTGGGCCACAAGGCGAACTCGTAACTATCATAAACTGTAAGAGACACGAGTCCAAGAGATATATGCACATTTATATACTTATCATAAACTATGCCCATATATAGAAGTCGCCAAGGCTGCCAAAAATGATATACAGAATATGAACCGAAGAGGTCATAAAATATCTAACTATACACATCTTTCTACGAGCCTCAACATGGAGTGCATAACATAATAAGAACGGGACAAGACCCTGCCATACTCATATATATACCCAAAATAATAGTACCAACTGAACTGTAGCTCTGGAATAAGCGGAGCGCTCCTGCACAATCGCTGATGAAGCAGTCTAGGAGTTTGGTCCATCTCTCTATTTGCCTACGGGAATGAACGCAGTGTCCACAACAAATGGACGTCAGTACGAGCAATGTACTGAATACGTAATGCATAAGTAGCAACATAATAACGTTATGAGAAAAACATGAGATAAGAGAAATAACCTGTACCTCTGAATGCCTCTTAAGGCGAATGTCATGTATGCTTAGCCTTTTTTAGAAAAATATTTCCATACATACATATATAGTACCGTACCAGGCCATATAGGCTCGGTGTTATCATCATATCATCATCATCCCGCATCTGGGGCAACTCGCATCCTGGGTAACATCATAACCTGCCCACTACAGTGGCGTGCACATCTATGTGCCCGCCAATTCGACTATAGCACGGCGCGGTGTGAGAAAATACATACACATATGTTGACACCCAATTTTGACCCTCCTCTTTTATTTAATTAATTTCACTATGCTTCTCAGCCATGAAAATTCCCCAATAAATGAGTTTGGAATATTTTCACTAATTAGTACACTATTTGTTAGATATTATTTCTCTAAAATTAAGAAAGGTTTCTATCGTTACTTAAAAAATCACCCAACATCATATTTTTTTTATATAATTAAAAAAAAATACTAAACATAATTCTTTACAATTAAATCACTCAAAAATAGTGTTGGTATTCCTATATCAATATTGGCGTTGGCATTTTTCCTTTAATCCTATTTATTACTATGTTTATCATCTTCTTACTATATTATTTAAACTAAATACGTATATTAAATTACTCTATTGTAATTTATATAGGTATACATGTTGTGGGAATTAATTAAGACAAAGAAGCATATTTTAATTAACTGATAGAAGTAAAAAGGGATTTGGAAATAATCATCTACCTAAAACTTGCGCCAAATCCTATTCTTTCTACACCAATTAGTAGCCCAGCACCCTAGCCCAATCCGATTGACCCGACCCGCCCCAACATCTACAACTAAACCAGCCTAATCCTAATTTTCCCAATTAGAACAAAACAGCCCCCTTCACTCATCTCCTCTCTCTTCAAGAAAACCCTAACCAAAATCACCATCATCGCCGATTCCACCGAAGGACCAGCGAACAAAAGCCGATTTTGGCGTCGCTGACACCATCTCCAATCAACCCCAGTCCCTTTTCAAGCAACAGAGCTTTGAACAGCTCGTCCAAGTCGAATCAGAGCCCCCGCCCCCCCACCCCCCACCCCCAAAAAAATGAGAAGCACGCAAGGATCTTTGGGTTTCTAGGCCAATCTTCCAACAATCCCCTGGGTAAAGGCTCGTTTCAGTTCGTTGGAGCCTAAAACCATGAAGAAACCACTAGATTCAGACCTCTAGCATTCAAATCGCTCTGAAAAGGTGAGAATCCGTCACTTTTTTCTTCATCATTCATTTTTCGAAATTTCACAGTTTTCCCCCCTCTTTAATTCAAAATTCAAAGGCAAAAGCTTCTTGAAGAAGCCGTTGAAACACCCCAACCTTCAGCTATAAATACCGGCCTTTGAGGGCTGTTTTACAACAAGAAAAACAATTGAAAAAGAAAGATCCCTTGTTTTTAAGCTAAACAACTGAAAATTCCCCATTATTTTTTAAGCTTCTTAATTCTCAGAAAATTCTTTTGTTTTAACTTGTTAAGTCTTTTGGTTATCAAAATATTCTTTCAAGATCTTGGCTAAGCAAAAACTACTTCGAGCGGATTCGAAGACTCGACGATGACAATGGCCTCAGTTCGCTGTAACGGATAAGGTAATCACACTCGTCTTCACTTCGTCTTTAATTTTGTAAGAGTAGAAATGTAGACGTTAAATAGCTCTTGTCGATTATGATGTTTTTGCCTATCCGAAATTTGTTTGTTGTTCTGTCCTGTCCTTAATCTGTGTATAAAAGGTAGTTAATAAGGACTAAGAATACTTTAAGGAACTATTGATTAACTTGCAGAATAGGTGGACAGCTAGGTTGCTAGTTTGGATTTTTATCTTTAATACTGGTAGAAAGGTTGATTTTACATAACCCATAGAACATGGAATACGTTCATGTCATGTGTTTAAGGCTGTTCTCTAACCTGTTTCTTGTTGAGTTTGAGGCCTAAGGGAATATGGAAATCCTCCTTAAATCAATAACTGTTGGAATCCAAATGTATTGGCTGCATTTTTTCGCTTGTTGTGAGATTTTGTTTCTTCAGTAAGCCACCCTCGCCTTTCTTTCATCTCAGTTTCGTACAATTAAATGTAGTCATTCGACTGTTTTTTTATTTTTTTATTTTTTTTTATTCTTTGTTCAGTGTTACTTGTTCGAAATCATTCGTCATTGAGTTTTGCTATAAATGGGTACATAAGAATGGTTAGAGAGGATTAAAAATGCTTATAGGGATATTTTCATCGATTTGTAGAATATGGGAATAAGTATGCCATTCATTTAGATTTCTGTTTGACTGTATATTGGAATCCACGGGCGTCGTTCCTTTATTTAGAAATCAATATTTCAATAGCTAGTATGAACTGTGGTTTTTTTTTTTTTTTTGAGAAAAGTTATTGATTTGTTTGGATAAAAACGGGGATTATTAGTGACTGTTTGGTTTACATTTTTTTAGTATACTTCTTTCTGATAATTAATGTATTTTTTTGATACATGATAATATATATGAATCTGTTCCTCCCTTTTTGAGCTTAAATGACTTGATTTTTTAGAGATTGAAACACTTAAAACTGCCATGAAATTAAGGGACAGTAGGCAGTTGTGCTCAGATCCCTTGTACTTTGAGCAAGGATATTACATGTCTCTAGAGTTTCTGCTATTTGGGGGTGCCTGATAGTAAAGATTTTAGAACTTGAATAAATATTAATTCAGCCAAAAGTTCTTACTGCATACTGTCTTAGAGCATGACAGAAGCATATAGATGTTTAAGTAGTAATGGGATCATACATTCTTGGTGTGTGTAGAAGTCATGATTGCCAAAATTCCTTTCCCCGCTGACACATAATCTTGTGTTTTTTTTATTATCTTACTCCCAGGAGCTTAGAATCTTCCGAAAATGTGTTCGAATGAGTTTTAAGCCTGCACTATATTTTGGTATAACCATAAGATCCATGATGTTAGAATTAGCCTACTGTTTTTCATTTTTCAACGAAATTGATAAAAATAAAAAATAAAAAAAATGGAAATGTACTTTGTTGAAACTTTTGCATGTATGTCACTTCTCCTATGATCTGTTAATGAGAATCTACTAATGAGAATATGGTTCTTAGTCTTTCTTTAAAGCTTAGTGATATACATGTCCACGAATCTTTGTAAAAAACTTGATTGAACATGGTGCCAGTAACTCTGGCAAGCTCTGTAAATTAGAGTATCATTCTTGTTTAAGTTATTCTGAACCTTATTCTTTATCTTCTTTTTTTAAAAAAAAAAAACAAAGGGAAATCAGTCAAATAAGTATAAAAGTCTAAATGTGATGTGTTAAAAGAGGCATGTTGTTTACAGTATTTACTTTAAATACTCTAAAAGGGTGTTTTCTTTCGTACATTCTGAGACGAGTACTTTCTTTGCAGATTGTAAAAATGTGTTTTTTTTGTGGTATAAAAAGGTACTTTTTTTTTCTTTTAACATTGTAGAAAGAGTACTCTCTTTTTCACGTTATTGAGATCAGTATGGTCAAGAGTACATGTAAAGTTTGTATCATAACTATTTCCTACATCTTTTGGTTCAATAATGTGAACTTGTTTCCAGTTATTTTTGAGTCAAAAACTTCTCTTTGTGTCTAGCTTTGCTGCACTTTATTTAGGAGTCATATCTGCTGAATAATAGTTGCTGAGAATTTGAGAATCTAAAAGTTGCCAAAATTTGCCTTTCCCAAGTTTACTTGTGTTTCTTAAAAGGGTGCATTGAGCTAAATTTTTACCCGTAAAGTCTCTAAAAGACTTCATTCAGACCTGCAGCACTTCTTTAAACCCAGATGAACCAAACTTAATCGCTTTACGACATCAGAAACTGAATGAGATTAATGAAGTATTATGCTGATTGAATTTATTTGTGGATCCTTTGTGGTTAAGCAGATACTATAAAGTGTCAATGGATTAAAAAAAAAAAAAAAGTCTTGAGTATTCTTTTGTTGTTTTGGTTGCTGCAAGTTTGTAAGGCGTTCAAATGAGTTCAACTTACGTAGAAAAACATAGTGATAAGTTGTGAACTAGTTTTAATCCGTTAAAAATAGGGCATAACAGAATGACGACTCTGCTGGGGGAAATGCCTTAGGTTTTGACTTTAGTAGACTTAGTTTAAGAAATAGATACTTGAGGGATGCTTTTTTATTTATTTATATTTTATCACCTGTTATTTATGAGTTGCTACATTGCTATATTTGAAAGGACGCAAGCCAAAGCCAAACTTGTGCTCCTTATTTGTTTGAGAAAACACAATTTGTTACTGCTTTCCTTCCAATGTCATTGCACTTTCTATCGAGTCTCTGGCCGTACACTTACACACACTATAGTTCACGCGAGGTGTTGTCTTACACGCCTCCACCCTTTCTTTGGATTCTCTAGTTTCAGAGTCGGTACGGTAATTTACTACGTACCTTCTCGCAGACATTTAGTCTCACTCCGAAATTCTTAGGAAAAAATCTTATTCTAGAAAAAATAAGTCATGCTGCATACACCTTAGGCAGGACAATCCAAGGTATTATCGCTGCAAATTAGGAATCCACCCTTTGTCAAAGGTTTGAAACCCGAATGACATAACCCTTTATGTGAATTGTTGAAATGATCCTTAAGAGACACAAGATGATTTTTTTTTTAACAAAACAATACTTATCATAACCTTTACCCTTCTTTTTCAGATTGAAATTAACCAAAACCTACCAAATATCCAAATGATAGTCTCATCTCCTCACGACCTGCAAACTTGGCGGAGGAACATAAAAGTGGCACACAGAGAGGAAATCCGACAACATCTGGGGTCGTTAATGTCACTAATGGGTATCCAAGCTGAAAAAACTCTCACCAAGCTACTGATAGAATTTTGGGATCCCGCCAGCGTAACCTTTAATTTTTGGATTTTGTGATAACCCCTACTTTGGAGGAAGTTTGTGGATTCACCGACTTACCATTTGAGGGAAGAATGCCGGTGTTACCATCCTTCATATCGAGAGAGAGATTCTTGCTCATTTTGGGATTTAATGTCTACCCGGTCTTGAGGAACGTGAAAAATGATTGAGTGAAGTTTGACTTTCTTTTTTAGAGATTTGGGCGCCGAGAAATTTTTGATCCATATCGGGATAAGTTTGCGTGTGACCGCGGAAGGTGGGAGCAAATGTGGCCAAGAGCCTTCGCCATAGCCTTGTTGGGAGTCTTGGTCTTCCCAAAGAGAGCCTACCGAATCAATATTAACCTTTTGCCACTTGTTATGAATATCTTCTCGGGACAGGATGAATTGACATTGGTCCCTATGATCCTCGCGGAGACACTCCAAGCTCTATCGGCTTGTTCAAGAGGGCATAACTTTTTCGAGGGGTGTAATCTCTTACTGCAGTCCTAGGCCACGGAACACTTCTATACTCGCCTCCCCATCATGGATTACTACATAGATACTCGTAGCAGAATTCAGAGCCACAAGGAAAGAATGAGGTACTGGCCTGAACCTATAGGAGAGGAGGAGTGGCGCGCATTCTTAGTTCAGCTCACGGGAGATGCTATTCAGTGGAAATACCCTTGGCTGTCAGGGAGACCTTTGGTAAGAACTGCAAATCTGTACTTCTTTGAGTTGATCGGGTTGGACGGGATTCATCCATATGCGCCTCTCACAGTCTTGACGCAGTTTGGAGTTACACAAAATGTCCCAGTCTGGTCCTATATGGCACTACATGAAAATAACTATGATAGGGTGGTTCCAATAGCACGAGTGAGAATTCTGCAAAGAGAATGGATGAACATGATCACAATTGGTATGGTTGACGAGAGTTGGTGCACACCCGAGTATTATGCCTTGTATAATGTGGGAGGCATGACACTTTTGCCAACCGAAGACGGATTCGATGGGCTCACGGACTATGATTTAGCCGCTTGGCTTACAGTTGAGATATTGTCTTTCATGAACGTCAACAATGACATGTACAGACAAGTAGTTCCGGGTTCAGTAAACCATATGATACAACTGGTAGAAGAGGAAGATCCAGTAGAGCCGGAAGAAGAGATGGAAGAGGACCCTGAAGAAGATCCGACAGAGCCAGATGAACCAATGGAAGAGGATCCGGAAGAAGATCGAGAATGGGAATTAGAGCATAATCTTGTAATAGAAGTAGAGCCCGAGAAATCACCTGAGTATACTCCGGCAGGATATTCAGAGGAGGAACCGGAGGTACAGTCTGAGTACAAGCCTACAGTACATGGTATAGAGGAGGGACCTGAGTATGATCCAGAGGCAGGTTGGGTGATAGAGACAGACCCAGAGGAAGAACTTGAGTACGACCCAGGGCCCGATTATGACCCAGCATATGATGGGGATGACAATGACGGCCCAACATGGCCCTAGACTATTTTCTTTCCCCCTTTTTGTTTTCTTTACATTCCAAAAGAGTGTCGTATGGCCTAATATCTTTGTACGCCCTCGTGGCCACCCTTTGCATTTTCATTTCAAACTTCCATCGACCCATCCCCTTTGTGTTTTATCATTTCAGGCTGCCATAGGCCTACCCTTGTAAGCTCTCGAGCAACCTTTTGTTGGAATGGAAGTTATGTTTGTTCTAAAAAATCACAGAATGTGTCAAAAAAGGATAATCATCATCAACTTGTGTGTAACGTAGGCTTACCTCTGGCAAAAAGAGGCCCCACAATTAGAACGCGCTTGTTTGCACGTCGACTTGACGTAATTACGTGATTAAACATGTTACTCTACTCTTTCTAAAGCTTCCCGGACTAACCTTTTTGTTTTCCAATTGTCTTTATTTTGGTTTTATCCCCCCAACAGAGGTTGATTTGTGTTGATCTTCAAACTGGCCGAATCACACTACAATTTGAGATCTAAGGGAAAAATGACAATCACCAACGAAGTCAACCCAACTTCTAACCTTGCCATAACTAATGAAAATCCAGGAAACTCAAGAGAGAGGATTAATCTGAACGATGAAGAAGAGATCGCTTTGCTAAAGCTACAACTTGACGAACTGAGAGGAGAGCTGCGCCAACTTCGGGACCTGACCCATCTCACTGTGACTGCTTTCCCAAACCCACCTCACTTTCCATCATTAGATTCGACTATTCCAGAACACTTCCCTCCATCCACACGCCCACCTCCAGTACCCCTTTCTTGCTCCAACCTACCTCCAGTCACTCCCGCGAATGTACCAAATCTGCCTAAACAAACCCCTTACATCCCCGACAACGCCCATACTTCACAAAACCCACTACCAACCCAAACTGCTACCGCACCTACTTACCCCACCGTGCAGCACATACCAGGGGCATACGTTGACACTTCCCACGAGCAACATGTGCCACCGGTATATGCAACTAGGCTCCAACCTTCACCGCTCCCGTCACAGTCAGGGTCCCGTTCGAGGTGGATTAGTATGCAAAAATGGAGAGAGATGCCAAGATAGGAGAAGAAGAATCAATCATTAGCCAGCTTCACAGTCTAAGGAAAGAAATAAGGAGCATGCGAGTCACTCGGGGAAGTGAGAGTTTGGATTATGATGATCTATGCATACACCATGATATTGGCATGCCAGTAGGGTACAAACCTCCTAAGTTTGATGTTTTTGATGGGACAGGTGATCCTCATGCTCATTTGAGAGCCTACTGCCACAAGTTAGTAGGAGTGGGAAGGAACGAGAAATTGAGGATGAAGTTGTTTATCAGAAGTTTGTCAGGAGAGGCGCTCACTTGGTATACTCGCCAAGATCCTCGCAAATGGAGTGACTGGCAGGATATGGCTGGGGATTTCATGACTCGCTTCGGATTCAACACTAAGATCACACCAGGCAGGTTTTCTCTGAGCAATGTACGTAAAAAGGCGACTGAGTCATTCCAGGATTACGCAAGACGTTGGAGAATTGAGGCTGCCCAAGTTATGCCCCATTGGATGAAAGCGAGCTCAGCAAGTATTTCATTCGAGCTCAGGAAGGCATCTACTTTGAAAAGATGATAGGATCAACGGGCCAAAAGTTCGCCGATTTGGTCAAAATGGGAGACTTTTTGGAAGAAAGAATCAAGTCTGAAAATATTTAATCAATGGCTGCGCTGCAAGATGCAAGAAAAGTCATATAGTCAGGTTCCATTAGCGGAGTTAAGAAGAAGAAGGAGGACGTATCTAATATCACACCTTACCACCGGCGAGGAGAGTTATCTCGCCCATACTGCACAAACCCCCAAATCTTTACTCATACCTCTTATGTTCCATACCCAGTTTATAACGCACAACCATATTACAACCCACCACGAGCCCCCACTTACCAAAACCTTCTAAGACCTTATACCTCAATCTAAGCACTCGTCCACCAAAATAGACCACCATATGCCCCAAGACCTCGCCCAACTCCCGAAGTCAGAAATACCCGAATCTACACCCTCATAGCCGAGCCTTTAGCCTAGTTATTTGAAAGGTTGAGGACAACAGGATTAGTGCAACCAATTAAAGGGAGAATCCCTGACCCAATTCCTCGAAACTTTGATGGGAACAAACGTTGCGCATATCATTCAGGAATTCAGGTATATGACACTGAGGAATGCTTTGGTTTGAAAAACCAGGTTGAAGCTTTAATCAAGAGTGGAGCAATTCAATGCACTACAGCGCCCCCGAATGTGAACAACAACCCGCTACCAAATCATGGAAATCGGGCAGTTAATATGATATCATTTGATGAGGAATATGACTTTGAGGGAACCATTGTGCCCATTGGAAACACAGAGGTATTTGTCGCAACATCCCCAACTGCTCCCATCATCACTATACAGTTGAGGGCGCCGGTAACTATCCGGACATACCAACCAAAATCCGTGGTGACCACTGTTGTCGCAAGAAAACACGATTATGATTTTAGGGCAATCACATGGGACTATCAATTGAAAGGGAAGGCTAAGATGATAGAGACCACAACCGCCCATGGAATGACAAGGTCAGGAAGATGTTATGTCCCGAAGAATCTAAATAGAGGAAGTTGAGGAGAAAAGCACAATCAAAAGAGAAACATTACTGATGCCGAGGCAGCATAATTCTGGAAGAAGATGCAAATCAAATATTATTCAGTCGAGGAACAGTTGAAGAAGACACCTGCCCAAATATCGATCATGTCCTTGTTGATGAGTTCTGCAGCCCACAGGGACGCTTTAGTTAAGGTGTTGAGTGGAGTAAGCATATCGAATGAGATGACGAGTGGACCGCTGGCCACAACAATTGGGTAGAAGGTTAAAGCGAACAAGATTTCTATCCGTGATGATGAACTTCCACCAGAAGGAACAGAACACAACAAAGCACTTCACATCACCGTGAGGTGCGGAGATAAGTTTGTATCCATGGTACTTGTTGATGGAGGTTCCGGGTGTAACATTTTCTCTCTCAACACCTTGAGAAAGTTGAAGATGGACACAGGAGAAATGAAAGAAAGTCGTATGAAGGTCCGAGCTTTTGATGGGACACAAAAGGGTATCATTGGAGAAATATGTCTACATTTGCAGATCGGGCCCATGCAGTTACCAGTCCTTTTCCAAGTGATGGACATATCATCAACTTAAAACTTATTGTTAGGAAGGCCATGGGTCCACATGGATGGAGCCGTTCCTTCCACTTTGCATCAGTGTTTGAAATTCGAATGGGGTTGGGAGCAAATCGTAGTTCAGGGGGAACTTGGTCACCCTGTCTATTATGAACGCTCTATCCCGATCATTGAAGAAATGGGAGAATTAGATGGAGCTACCTTTCATGTTGTGGAAATCATGCAAGCTATAAAAATAAGTGAGACGGTAGGATTTGATGAAATAAAGATGTCGAGTGCGGCAAAGATGGTAGCGTCAGAGATGTTGAAGTATGGCTACCAGCCAAAGTCTGGGTTAGACCCAAAATCTTATGGCATAACTGAACCAATCCAACTGAAGCAGCAGAAGGGTACTTTTGGGATCGGGTATGAGCCTATGTTTGGAGAAACTAGCGGTGTCAAGAGAATATTTGTACCAGAGCAGGTTCCTGTCCAGGATCAGATGATTGTGCCAGAGGTCGACGAAGATATCATAGAAGGAATGGAGAACTTGTTCGTGACATTGATCGAGGAGTGTTGTAGGGAGACTGAAGCAGTTTCCGAGACACCGACTATTCGTGATGCCGAACCAGGAGAGATCTTGCAGAATTGGACTGTCAGTCCATCCTTGGTTCGCCGGGAGTCTTGGTAGTGTGGAATTGTAGTTTGTTTTCAAAATAGCATGATCAATTGAGGCTTGAATCATGACCGTGCTCTTTTGTCATCCACCTCTTTCTTTAAAAGCATTGAATGCTTCTTTAATGAAAATACATTTTTATTTTTCTATTAAAATATCATATCTTACTTATACTCGCTTTTCTTTTTCAGCACTCAAACTAATAAAAATATTCATTCTATGATTATGACATGTAACGAACCCGTTGAGCCAAGTACGAACGACGAACAAGATTACAAGGAATACGATGAAAGCATGATGCCTGAGAATCTTTCACAAGAGATCGAGCAACTCGAGAATCAAAAGAAACTGAACTTGGATGAAACTGAGATAGTTAACTTAGGAGACGACGAAACAGTGAAGGAAACTCGGATCAGCATGCACTTAGAAGCTGAACGGAAGCAAGAATTGTTGGAATTGCTTAAGCAGTATGTCAACGTATTTGCTTGGTCCTACAACGACATGCCCGGGCTGAGCACCGACATCGTCTCTCATAGGCTACCAACTGATCCCACCCGCCCACCGATCAAGCAAAAGCCAAGGAAGTTCAAGCCCGATTTGTGTTTAATGATCAAAGAGGAAGTCACTAAGCAGATTGAAGCAAATGTCGTGAGGGTTACAAACTACCCTTCCTGTTTGGCCAACATTGTGCCCGTTCCAAAAAAGGACAAAAAAATCAGGATATGTGTGGATTATCGGGATCTCAACAAAGCTAGTCCTAAGGATGACTTCCCCCTTCCGAACATCCATATACTTATCGATAACTGTGCAAAACATGAGTTGCAATCATTTGTCGATGGCTTTGCAGGATATCATCAGATTTTGATGCATGAGGATGATGCAGAAAAGACGGCGTTTACCAGTCCATGAGGAGTGTACTGCTACCGAGTAATGCCATTTGGCCACAAGAACGCTGGTGCGACCTACATGAGGGTCATGACTACTTTGTTCCATGATATGATTCATAAGGAGATCGAAGTCTACATGGACGATGTTATTATCAAATCTCGAAGGAGTTCAGATCATTTTACTGACCTAAGGAAGTTCTTTGAACGATTGCGGAGGTAAAACTTGAAGTTGAATCCAGTAAAATGTGCATTTGGAGTTCCTGCTGGAAAATTATTAAGATTCATTGTTAGCAGAAAAGGTATAGAGTTAGATCCTTCAAAAATCAAGGCAATCCAAGACTTGCCTCCCCCGAAGTGCAAGAAAGACGTAATGAGTTTCCTCGAAAGGCTCAATTACATTAGTCGATTCATCGCTCAGTCGACGGTGATTTGTGAACCCATATTTAAGCTGCTGAAGAAAGATGCTGCCACAGAATGGACAGAAGAGTGTCAGAAGGTCTTCGACAGAATCAAGGAGTACTTGTCCAATCCACCTGTATTGGTCCTGCCAGAACTGGGAAAACCTCTATTGCTGTACTTATCCGTATTGGATGGTGCGTTCAGATGTGTTGGAACAACACGATGAGACGGGGAAAAAGGAGCAAGACATTTACTACCTAAGCAAGAAATTCACACCGTACGAGGCAAGGTACACTTTGTTGGAACGCACATGCTGTGCTTTGACTTGGATCGCACAAAAGTTGAGGCACTACCTATCCGCGCACACCACACACTTGATCTCAAGGATGGATCCACTCAAATACATCTTCCAGAAGCCGATGCCTACCGAGAAATTAGCAAAATAGCAGATCTTGTTAAGTGAGTTTGATATCGTGTACATAACTCAGAAGGCTATCAAGTGACAAGCATTGGCGGATCACCTTGTAGAGAAACCTGTAGACAATGAATACGAGCCGCTTACAACCTATTTTCCCGATGAGGAAGTACTGTTAACAGGGGAAGATATTTTAGAGCCTTATTCAGGATGGAGGATGTTTTTTGACGGAGCATCAAATTTCAAAAGAGTTGGAATAGGAGCAATTTTGGTTTCCGAAACAGGTCAACACTACCCTATCTCAGCAAAGATCATATTTCCCTGCACAAACAATATGGCAGAATACGAAGCTTGTATTCTCGGGCTCAGGATGGCGGTTGATATGAACATCAAAGAACTTTTGGTAATAGGCGATTCTGACTTATTAGTTGATCAGGTACTAGGAGAATAGACCACCAAGAATGTCAAAATCCTTCCATACTTACACTGTGTAAAGGAGTTGTGCAAGCAGTTCACAGAGATTGACTTCAAGCATGTCCCTCGAATCCAAAATGAATTTGCTGATGCCCTCGCGACATTTTCATCAATGATCCAACATCCAGATAAGAATTACATCGGCACTATCAAGGTAGAAATACACAACCAGCAAGCATATTGTTTTCATGTCGACGAGGAATTAGATGGCCAGCCATGGTACCACGACATTAAGAAGTTGCTTGAGATAAGAGAATATCCGGAAGATGCTACTAACAAACAGAAGCGGACCTTGAGGAGAATGGCAAATCACTTTTTCCTTAGTGGAGAAATCCTATATAGGAGGACTTCAGATCTAGGATTGCTAAGATGTGTGGATGCCGCAGAGGCGACAAGGTTGTTAGAAGAAGTACACGCATGGACATGTAGACCCCACATGAATGGATTCACTTTGGCAAAGAAGATTCTGAGAGCAGGATACTTTTAGATGACTATGGAAAGAGACAGCATTCGCTATGTACAAAAGTGTCATCAATGTCAGGTTCACGGAGATTTTATTCGAGTTCCCCCAAATGAGCTCAATGTGATGGGTTCCCCTTGGCCGTTCGCCGCTTGGGGTATGGATGTGATTGGACCTATCGAACCCCCTGCATAAATGGACATCGCTTCATCTTAGTGGCCATCAATTATTTCACTAAATGGGTCGAAGCTTCAACGTACAAGGAAGTAACAAAGAAGGTGGTAGCAGATTTTGTTCGCAACAATATAGTCTGCCAATTTGGGATTCCAGAATCAATTATCACAGATAATGCAGCCAATCTCAACAGCGACCTTATGAGAAAGACTTGTGAAAATTTTAGGTTTGCCCACCAAAATTCCACAGCTTATCGACCACAGATGAATGGAGCAGTCGAGGCAACAAATAAGAACATCAAGAAGATCTTGAGGAAGATAACAGACAGTCACAGGAAGTGGCATCAAAAGTTGCCATATGCTTTGCTTGGTTACCGTACCACGACTAGAACATCCACAGGAGCAACTCCCTACATGTTGGTCTATGGTTCAGAAGCTGTGATACCCGCAAAAGTAGAGATACCTTTTTTGAGGATTATCCAAGATGTTGGTTTGGAAGATGCAGAATGGATACGTAGTAGACACGAACAGTTGATGCTCATTGATGAGAAAACGATGGACGTTGTCTGTCATGGTTAGCTTTATCAGAACAGGATGTCCAAGGCATTTAACAAGAGAGTGAGGCCTAGGAAATTCAAACCAGGGCAGTTGGTTTTAAAGCGAATATTTCCTCATCAGGACGAAGCTAAAGGGAAATTCGCACCGAATTGGCAAGGTCCATACGTGGTTCATCAAGTGCTTTCAGGAGAGGCATTGATTTTGGGAGAAATGGATGGTAAAGTGAGCACGAAGCCCATCAACTCATACTTGATCAAGAAGTACTACATCTGAAGACATCCAAGCTAGCTTTTTCTTTCCGCTGTAATTTGCATTTCTATTGTAACAGAACTACGCTGACCTGACTTCCCATGGTGGGATACGTAGGCAACCCACATCGGGTCCAGTCTCTTGTAATAGAAACCCCAAAAACATTATCTTCATGTAACTGGAACTACGATTCGACCTGATTTCCTTTGGTGGGATACGTAGGCAATCCCCACCGGATTCGGTCCCTTTATTAATCTTGTTTTTATTATAATTGAACTACGTTATGACCTGATTCCATTTGGATACATAGGCAGCCTGAGTCAGGCTCGGTCACATCACATTACATATCATTTTATTTTCATTTCTACCCCTGAACTACGTACAAACCTGATTCCTATTTGGGATACATATGCAACCTAAAAAGGTTCGGTCATACCCTTAGGAAACCTTTTATTTGTAATATAACTATCGATTAGGATCGGTCTCGTCATCAAATACATCGCTGCACTTGGCTTGAATACGAAGAAATGTCATCAGAGGAACAAACTATGCAAAGACATCATTTGGATACAGGCGTTACAATGGAGAAGCTTAATGCGTTTCGAAACATGTCATTTGTTACACCCCGTATCTTTGAAGAAGCACTTATCAAATTTAAAATATAAGTACATTAAGTTATGGTTAAGTAAAACCACTTTGGAATGTAAGGAGCAAGCATTATTAAGCATATTTAATGAGTGAAGGATGTATATAAGGTATACCAGAAGGTTTTATAAGGAAATGAGTGGAAGTAATGGAGTAGTACGACTTTGGAGAAAGGATGGGTGAAGTTTGTGTGTGAAAATTTTGGTCCAACTTGGGGGACGAATATCTCTTCGCATATGAAATGTTTTGAAGAGACACAAAAGCCTAAAATGAAGTTCGTCGAGTGTAGTTTCCAACGCAACAAACCGCTCATCGATAGGACATCAGAGTAGATATTTATGGACGTTACAAGTTCGACTGACAAAGCAGAAACGCGTGCTACAGTACTGCTACAGTACCGACTTGCTACAATACTGCTACAGTAAATTGCTACAGTGACCTGACCCTTATATAAGGGGTAAAAAAACCCCCTTTTTTCACCAGATTTTAGCCCAGAAATTTCCAAAAATCAGTAGGGAGAGTGAGGGTACCAAAAAGTGAGCAATTTTCAAGTGACAGAATATTAGTTTTGGTCCGGATAACGCATGGTTGTGATTCTAGTATTATTTTGCGGTGGATTTTAGCGTGGATATTGAGGATATTGCTTTCTTAACAAGAAAAAAAGGTATGAATCTTTCTCTTTTGGTATTATTTAAGGCTTATTCTCAGAGACAAAGTTGTTAAATAATTGTGTAGTAAGTTGGTTAGTTATGGAAGTTGGAAAACAGCGTGTGGGCTGTTTTATGGTACATATTGTTGTTGGAAATGATATTATTGATGTTGGTATGGTTGTTGTTGTTGTTGGTTGCTGAATTGAGATTTCGTGCTAGGCATATAAACAGAGGGTGTGCTGTGGCCTTTGTTGTGATGTGTATATGTATGGTACAGTTGACAGGGGGTGTGCTGTGGCCTTTGTTGTGATGTGTATATATATGGCACAGTTGACAGGGGGTGCGCTGTGACCTTTGTTGTGATGTGTATATGTATGGCATAGTTGACAGGGGGTGAAGCTGTGGCCTTTGTTATGATGTGTATATATGGCACAGTTGATAGGGGCGTGCTGTGGCCTTTGTTGTGATGTGTATATATATGGCACAGTTGACAGGGGGTGCGCTGTGGCCTTTGCTGTGATGTGTATATGTATGGCACAGTTGACAGGGGGTGACGCTGTGACCTTTGTTATGATGTGTATATATGGCACAGTTGACAGGGGGTGACGCTGTGGCCTTTGTTGTGATATTTCTATGAATATATGTGTTTCTTTGATATAGCCATACTGATGCATTCATTTTGCCCACTCATTGACATGTTTCAAATGTTTTCCAGGATTTTATGTATATGTCGATTGCATGCCTTACACACTCAGTACACTCTTCGTACTGACCCCCTTTCTTCGGGGGCTACGTTTCATGCCCGCAGGTACAGACACTCAGTTTTGTGATCCTCCGGCTTAGGACTTCTGCCCAGCCGCTTGGAGAGCTTCATTGGTCCGGAGCTTGAGTTATTTTGGTATAGATCCTTTTGACATAGACTTCGTTATACTCTTAGAAGTCTGTAGACATATGTGGGTTGTGTATATACTATTTGGTTAGCTATATCGATGTAGTTCGTCTTGGGTGTCCCCGTGTATAGTGGCAGCCTTGTCGGCTTGCATATTTGTTATGTTTTGTTTAGCTATGGCTTCTTAGGAGATAGGTTCTCTTTGATGTATGACATGATGAGTTCATAGCATGCTTTTACAGAGTGCCATATTGTTTTCAGTTTCAGTCTGATTATATCTAGCGGGTCGTATACGAGTGCTCAGCTCAGGCACTAGTCATGGCCCATCGGTTTGGGTCGTGACATCATTATCTAAAAAAATGATAGAGTTTTATTGCATTTATACGTAGTATATATACATGCATATCCGATTTCTAAAAACCATTTTTTTTCTTTTTTTCAAAATGCATTTTTGTACATTTCCACCTACCAAGTCTCTGGACAGAGATCTCCACAACCGAAGAAGCTCAAATGATTCAAGTGACAAGGCTAGGGCCACGATCGACACAAATCAACACCCCCTCCCAAACTAATAATTTTTCTTTGAGTACAGGATTGACAGGAATTAGGACGAGATGACATCGAAGCGAGCTTCCAGTGGAGGCGTCATAAGATCCATCACTTCATCATAAGCCAAAATAACCTTCTCCTATTTTATTTTGTTATCTTAGCTTATGCACCTCTGAACGTTTTATTTAAATTTGCAGGTATCTCCAGAAACAGGGTCAAGGTCGATTATTCGAAGATGGGGACCCCGGTAACAGCCTCGTTCCTCAATAATAACTCCGCCAATCGGAGATCTACCTTCAATTGCATTAAATAATTCCACCAATCGAAGCTCTACCTTCTAATTGCATTAAATAATTCCACCAATCGGAGATACAATCTAACTGCGACTAACTCCGCCAATCGGAGATACGATCTAACTACGACTAACTCCGCCAATCGGAGATATGATCTAACTATGACTAACTCTGCCAATCGAAGTTACAATGTAACTGCGACTAACTTCGCCGATCAGAGATACCATCTAATTGCGTCAACTAACTTCACTAATCGAGGATACCGTCTAACAACGTCAATTACCCCGCCAATCGGGGACCTCCATCTAACTTTGCCAATCGGAGGTTGTACTTTACATTATAGTTGCTCCGCCAACCGGAAGCCTTTACATTACAGTTGCTCCGCCAGCCGGAAGCTTTACATTACAGTTGCTTCGCCAGCCAAAAGCTTTACATTACAGTTGCTCCGCCAGCCGGAAAATTTACATTTCAGTCGCTTCGCCAATCAGAGCTTTTACCTTACAGTTGCTCCGCCAGTCGGAAGCCTCTACATTAGAGTTGCTCTGCTAGCCGGAAGCTTTACATTTCAGTCTCTCCGCAAATCGGAGCTTTCAATTCTAGTTTGTCTACAATCCTTTCCTTTATTTCCTTATGTTATTATTACATTACAACTCTGAACTGCACAAGTCTCTTTACATCTTTTGCAGGTCAACAAAATACACAGTGGAACTATCTCTGACACAGCGAACTGAGGCGCCCCGCTTGATGAGGACATCATACTCACAAGCTAGAGTCAATGAATCTGCTCTCCGCTTTAGCTCACCAATCAGTTTTCCTTTTAATTTTTAAGAAGACAGTTACTTCTTCTGAGAATCTACATTCTAGAGACTTAGTAAATTCTTTTGCGTCCTAAGGTCGTCATAACGCGATACTGGGACAGTTTTGAGCGTCAATCCTCTACGACAGGCTGATATGATCCTATGACAGCACGAAGATCTATTCGTGTAGAGTCTCACTTATGGGTGTGTTGCGGCCGCCACATTTATAATCAGGAGGCTGCAAAGGTACATCCTGTCTTCAGAAAGATCATTTTCATTAGCAATCTTCTCCCCCCAAATTTGACCACATTTTTCTAACAACATCTAGTGTCACCTTAATTCGACACTAGGACAAAATTTTAAGGATCTCTCAAAATTTTCTATCTTCTCGTTTTCTTTAAACTGAATTAATTCCCGTCCTCTTCAATACATAGGCGACTCGAAGTCAAGCCAATCGTATCCCATTCTAGCTATTTTCGCTCATGTTGAAACCACTACCCGTTCTATCTCCGAAACCTCGTGTTACCATAACTACAACACTAGGACAAATTTTTGAGAATCGCTCAAAAATTTTCAACAACTCAACCTTCCAAATCTCCAATAAAACTATTATCCCCTGTCCATAACAAGAGAGCCAGTGTCCTCATAATTCAGACATTGTGGCAAAATTTTGAGGACCTCTCCAAAATTTTATCGTCTCCTTGTTCGAACTACATCGACCTGATTCTCTTATGACCCGAGATATGTAGGCTACTTAGGAACCAGAGTTCGGTCAAATTCATAAACTCACCCATCCATCCCCAAAAGAATTACTCGTTTTCAGTTGTACTCTTTCCAAATTCAATCTAATTTACTCGTCGGGACAAAATCGGGTTTACGTCAACGTCTTCGCCCAAAGACGCTTTCATCATCCCTGGTCGAAGAGGGACAAGCTATTGACACCCAATTTTCACCCTTCTTTTTTGTTTAATTAATTTCACTATGCTTCTCAGTCATGAAAATTCCCCAATAAATGAGTTTGGAATATTTTCACTAATTACTACACTATTTTTTAGATATTATTTCTCTAAAATTAAGAAAGGTTTCTATCGTTTCTTAAAAAATCACCAAACATCATATTATAATATATATATATATATATATATATATAATTAAAAAAAATTACTAAACATAATTCTTTACTATTAAATCACTCAAAAGTAGTGTTGGTATTCTTATATCAATATTGGCGTTGACATTTTTCCTTTAATCCTATTTATCAGTATGTTTATCATCTTCTTACTATATTTTTTAAAACTAAATACGTATATTAAATTACTCTATTGTAATTTATATTGATTAACTTGCAAAATAGGTGGACGACTAGGATGCTTGTTTGGATTTTTATCTTTAATACTGGTAGAAAGGTTGATTTTACATAACCCTTAGAACATGGAATATGTTCATGCCATGCGTTTAAGGCTGTTCTCTGACCTGTTTCTTGTTGAGTTTGAGGCCTAAGTGAATATGGAAATCCCTCCTTAAATCAATAACTGTTGGAGTCCAAATGTATTGGCTGCATTTTTTCGCTTGTTGTGAGATATCGTTTCTTCAGTAAGCCACCCTCGCCTTTCTTTTCATCTTAATTTTGTACAAGTAAATGTAGTCATTTGACTGTTTTTTTTATCCTTCGGTCAGTGTTACTTGTTCGAAATCATTCGTCGCTGAGTTTTGCTATAAATGGGTACTTAAGAATGGTTAGAGAGGATTAAAAATGGTTATAGGGATATTTTCATCGATTTGTAGAATATGGGAATAAGTATGCCATTGATTTAGATTTTTGTTTTGACTGTATATTGGAATCCACGGGTGTCGTTCCTTTATTTAGAAATCAATATTTCAATAGTATGAACTGTGTTTTTTTTTTTTTTTTGCTTGAGAAAAGTTATTGATTTGTTTGGATAAAAACGGGGATTATTAGTTACTGTTTGGTTTACATTTGTTTTAGTATACTTCTTTCTGATAATTAATGTATTTTTTTGATGCATCATAATATATATGAATCTGTTCCTCCCTTTTTGAGCTTAAATGACTTGATTTTTTAGAGATTGAAACACTTAAAACTGCCATGAAATTGAGGGACAGTAGGCAGTTGTGCTCAGATCCCTTGTACTTTGAGCAAGGATATTACATGTCTCTAGAGTTTCTGCTATTTGGGGGTGCCTGATAGTAAAGATTTTAGAACTTGAATAAATCTTAATTCAGCCAAAAGTTCTTACTGCATACTTAGTCTTAGAGCATGACAGAAGCATATAGATGTCTAAGTAGTAATGGGATCATACATTTTTGGTGTGTGTAGAAGTCATGATTGCGAAAATTCCTTTCCCCGCTAACACATAATCTTGTGTTTTTTTAATTATCTTACTCCCGGGAGCTTAGAATCTTCCGAAAATGTGTTCGAATGAGTTTTAAGCGTGCACTTTATTTTGGCATAACCATAAGAACCATGATGTTAGAATTAGCCTACTGTTTTTCATTTTTCAACTATATTGATAAAAATAAAAAATAAAAAAATGGAAATGTACTTTGTTGAAACTTTTGCATGTATGTCTCTTCTCCTATGATCTGTTAATGAGAATCTAATAATGAGAATATGGTTCTTAGTCTTTCTTTGAAGCTTAGTGATATACATGTCCACGAATCTTTGTAAAAAACTTGATTGAACATGGTGCCAGTAACTCTGGCAAGCTCTGTAAATTAGAGTATCATTCTTGTTTGTGTGATTCTGAACCTTATTCGTTATCTTCTTTTTTTTAAAACAAAGGGAAACCAGTCAAATAAGTATAAAAATCTAAATGTGATGTGTTAAAAGAGTCATGTTGTTTACAGTATTTATTTTAAATACTCTAAAAGGGTATTTTTCTTTCGTACATTCTAAAACGAGTACTTTCTTTGCAAATTGTAAAAATGTGCTTTTTTTTTGTGGTATAAAAAGGTACTTTTTTTTTTTTGCTTTTAATATGGTAGAAAGAGTACTCTCTTTTTTACGTTATTGAGATCAGTATAGTCAAGAGTACATGTAGAGTTTGTATCATAACTATTTCCTACATCTTTTGGTTCAATAATGTGAACTTATTTCCAGTTATTTCTGAGTCAAAAACTCCTCTTTGTGTCTAGCTTTGCTACACTTTATTTAGGAGTCCTATCTGCTGAATAATAGTTGCTGAGAATTTGAGAATCTAAAAGTTGCCAAAATTTGTCATTCCCAAGTTTACTTGTGTTTCTTAAAAGGGTGCATTGAGCTAAATTTTACCTGTAGAGTCTCTAAAAGACTTCATTCTGACCTGTAGCACTTCTTTAAACCTAGATAAACCAAACTTAATCGCTTTACGACATAAGAAACTGAATGAGATTAATGAAGTATTGTGCTGATTGAATTTATTTGTAGATCCTTTGTGGTTAAGCAGATACTATAAAGTGTCAATGGATTAAAAAAATAAAATAAGTCTTGAGTATTCTTTTGCTGTTTTAGTTGCTGCAAGATTGTAAGGCGTTCAAATGAGTTCAACTTACGTAGAAAAAATGTGAAACTATCAAGCATGTTGAAGTTTGTTAAAAGTTGTGTAGAACCTCTATGATGTTTAGAGTCTGTAACTATTCTAAGAGTTATAAAATGCTCCGCTAAACCGCTGGAAACTTGGCTAAGGATTATGTTTTTTTACTGAAAACTGTATGTTTATTTTTGCCAGCATGTTGTTGTGAAAATCTTCGTAGCTTTCCAGCCATATCTTGAGAATATAAAGCTGTATCTTCCCATGAAGTTTTTGGTTAATGGTTTCACTTAACCGAAGTTATTGTATTTTGAATACAATCTCGTCTAGAGCTTTTTTTTTTTTTTTTGGAAAGTTGTAGCCCGATGTTATGAAGTCAAGATACTAATCACCATAGTTTTCCTACTGCATAGCGTGTTTTTATTATGACCAACTCTAACTCTTCCCATATTTAATGAATTAGCTGAAGATGTGCTTGTTTAATATTATTGTACCTTATTTGGTGTTGTTTATCATTTTTTTTTAATCAAGATATTCTAATCCTTTCCTTCCCTTTTTTTTCCATGAACACATGGGAGTAGGGGTGGGCATGGTACGGTATTTGAAACTTCGGTTCGGTAACTTCGGTATTCGGTTTTTAAAAATACGATACCATTACCATACCAAACTAATTCGGTATGGTTCGGTATTTTTAAGTTCGGTTTCGGTATTTCACGGTACGGTATTTCGGTAACCATAATTTATTTAACTTCCACTTACGTATATATCATCACCAACCGGACACTCACAAACCCAAAATCCAACAAGATCTAACCGATCCTGAGGTAGAGTTCAAAAAGCAGTATGCTATTTTCAACGTCAAGGTTCTAAGCAAAATTCCAAGAGGTCCACTGAAAGACAAAAGGATCCTATAGACGCGAATAGGTGGCACCCCTTAGGTTCACAGAGGCTTTCCTCCAGATGTTGTGATTCAGTTATGTTAGAAGGCCCTTTGTTTACTTGTTTTGCTTTATTATTACTAAACAAGCTTGGAGTTTTCTTGTGGTAGTTTTGAGTTCCAGATATGGTTTTCTTTTTTGTTAAATTTTGAACGACTGCTGTAAGATTATTGGCAGTCATCATGGTCACAGTAAACATAAATATGCAAGTGAGTATTACTTCAATTCTAAATCAAAAAAAAAAAAAACACATAAAAAAAAACGTAACTTAACACATAAGTCAACAAAATTATACCTGCAGGAACATGATTAAGGCCAATTCCAGTACTATTTAATGCTTGTTGAACAGAAGAAGAGATCTTAGTAATATCACCATAAGCAGAAATGGAAACAGGTCCACAGTATAAATTGACATTAAATGAGATGTGATGTAATTTTTTCTAAGAAATCTAGTCTATATATTTAGCAGTAGTAAATATAATATATATGGATTGTATAGATGTAGTATAAACTTCGGTACGGTATACGGTATCTCGGTATCCATTTTATAAATACCAAATACCGTACCGAATACCAAAAAAAATTTAAATTCATACCAAATACCATACCAAATACCGCAATACCAAAACCGCGGTATTAAAAATTTCGGTATCGGTATGGTATTCGGTATATACCGTACCATGCCCACCCCTACATGGGAGTGCATTTGGAGTTGTGATACGACTCCATCTCTGCCCAGAATCAAAGAAAAATAGTAGCTGCATTGACGTCCTCGTGTCTGACAGCCTTCGTTCGTGTCAAGCGTCCCCGTCTTTCTTCCTCTTTTTTTTTTAATAAATAAATTTACCCTCAACTGGGCCTTTTATTAATTTATGCCAAAAAAGAAAAAAGCAATAGGACCAAACTTTGGTCCCTAAGTGTTCAGAATGGAAAAAACATATTAAATTTGTAAATACTAAAAAGATAAAAAGGACCAGGTCCTTTGTTGTTGTCTGAAACCCTATGGTTGAGCTTTTCTCTCTTCGCTTGAGCTTCTCTCTCTACGATTCTGCCGTCTTTGGTGTCAAAGTGATGATCGGAAAACTCATCGCAGGAGATTTCCTTGTCAACTGTTCGATGTCCATCTGATCATTGATGGTTCAAACTTGCTGCATCTCCCGCCTTCAGATAAGTTTTTATTTGATTTCTTTTCATTTCTAATGTCACTGTAGCTCTGACCTTCTATTTTCTTGTTTTTTGCAGGTATCCTCGATATGTATGCTTCTTCCCAGCTGAGCCGACGTGTGTCTTCAAGGAGTTGTTGACAAAGGTACCATTTATGTGTTCTTAGCTTGAAGCTCCACTCATTTCGTGTCTGTACCTGTATAAAGTCCTTGAGTATACCCCTTACTGACTTGTAATGCTTGCCCTTGATGCTTTTCCTATATCTGTACTTGTTTTTATCCAAGACCTGCACTTGATTGAAACTTGCTCTATTTTACTGATGAGTTTGTGATGACATTTCTGTATTATTGCTGTTGTGAACATCAAATGGCATCATAATGTTGAAAGTCCCTTCTCCACATACTGTACCCCCAAATGCCTCAACCCTCCATGTTTTTAGTCCATGTAAATTGAATGCATATCCACTTGAATGAGCATTAAAAGATGCTAATACCACAAGTAAAACAAACATCCAAAATACTTGTCCTAAAAAAGATATCTTGCTGTCCTTGTTGAGTGTGATTTCTAGGAATTAACCAAAAATGATGCCTATATTCTGCCTGTATGTACGTCTCCTTGTAGGGTCTATTAAACCTTCACAGATTAAGCAAACAGTTAGTAAAAAAAATCCTCCACATTCTCCTCCACAAGGATTTGAATTGAAGGGACTCTAGTTCCACTGCTTCTCCTTGTTAACTCCATTATCAACTCCTGATTCTTAAATATGGCACTTGACTTTTGTCACTATTTATAATTCTCCTCATGTTAATCTCCAGTTCCTCAAAATTCTGCCAGAAAATAGCTCCAGAATCCAAAGCATAGTTTGCTAAGGCATCTGCCAATTTATTTGCTTCCCTTAGAGTATGAGTGACAAGCACCTCCATGTCTTTCCTCAACTCTTCAACTCTCTCCACCCACTCTGCAATATTCCAAGGTGGTTTCCATCCTTCAGTAAGGATTTTCTGAACCAATTGAGAATCTGTCTGGATAATTATGTTGGTAAACCCATTATCTTGACAGTATCTCAAAGACTTATATATAACTATAACCTCTGCTTCAGTGTTTGTAGCATGGCCTATCTCCTCAGCTTATGCCCAGATCAAATCCCCTTCAGCATCTCTTAGAAAAAACCCATAAGAACTTCTTCCAGGGTTTCCCCTTGAATCCCCATCTGTGTTGCAATCACACCAACCTAAAGGAGGCATTCTCCAAGTCACTTTAGTCACCTTTAGGGATGCCTCTCCCCTTTCCAATTTCTGAATCAAATCATCCTATTTGTTAGGAATATTCCCCAGGTTAGGATTCCTCACCTGGACCAGTCTCTGAATCATTAAGAGAACCTGATAAATCACTTTGCTCCGTGTTTTCCTATTGCCATGTTTTATACCATTCCTTCTCTTCCAAAGCTCCCATAGAATGATTGCTGGTACTGCATTGTACACTTGCTTCAATCTGCCAGTAATAGGTGCTTGCCACCATGCCACAATGATTTGTTGTAATTGTAGTCCCTCTATTTGGATTCCTGCAACATTACTGAAATACAACCAGGTCCTTCTAGCAGTGTAAGATGTGAGAAAAACATATTGAATTGTTTCTTCTTTAGGACTTGTACAACACCAACACCTAGATACCATATTAAAATTCATTTTCTTAAGAACATCATCCATAGGTACTTTATACTTCCAGCACCTCCATAAGAAAAAAGAAATCTTAAAAGGCAATCCTTTAATCCACATGAACTTATATCTATCAAGTTCCTGGCCCCTTAATCTTATGAAATCCCAAGTTGATTTCACCGTGAAATCTCCTCTAGTATCCAGCAGCACCATGGTTTATCTATTCCTTTTTGCAATCTAGGAGGTGTTATATTAGCAGTGATATGTTCAACTACTTCAGCACTTAGTAGTTCCTCCGGTCTTCCTTGATTCCAATTCCCATCTTCTACTAATTCAGCCACATTTTGAATTATGTCATCATATCTATCTTCAGATATAACATAATAAAGAGCTCCTAGTCCAGTCCAATTATAATACCAAAATTGAGAATCCCCTTCCTTTACTTGCCACCATGTCTGATGTTCAATTAAGTCCCTTGCTTCCAACATTTTTCTCCAGGTTTGAGATCCATATTTCTATTGTACCACCACTGAATTCTCCTTTCTACAGTATTTGTTGCTCATGAAAGCACTCCATAGTGTAGGTTTTGTTTTGAAATTCCACCATAATTTACAAAATAAAGCCAATGAAACATCATGAAGTGACCTAAAGCCCAGACCCCCTTCTGTAGTTGGTACACACATCTGATTCCATGATATCCAATGTCTGCTCTTCCCTCTAAGAGTATTACTCCAAAAGAACTGTGCAAACATCTTATGCATTTGTCTAATCACCCCCAAAGGTTGATTTACTGCAGAAAGCATGTGTATTGGTATACTCTAAAGTACATGTTTAGTCAGTATTGCTCTACCTCCAAAAGACAACATCTTTCCTTTCCAACCTTGCAGCCTGTTCATGATTTTTAGGATTAAATAGTTGAAGAAATCCTTTTTCCTCCTACTATGATATATAGGGCAACCCAAATACATAAAAAGAAACTCCTTCCTATTTATACCAGTGTCTATCTCCACAGTGATGCCAATGTCCCCAGGAACATTTGAGTGCATGTATACAGAACTCTTCTCCATGTTAATCTTTTGGCCAAATGTTTGTTCATATTTCTTTATCATTAGCATAGGCCAAATGATTCACTTTTGGACTCCACTTAGGCACTCCAAATCCTTTAAATTGAGCTTTCTGATGCAAATGATTCAGATTTCTTGATAAAACTTCAGCTGCTAGTATGAATAAAGTAGGGGACAGTGGGTCCCCCTGCTTTAACTATCTTGAGGACTGAAAAAAGCCACGTTGTTGCCCATTTACCAAAATTGAATACCAATTATTACTTATCATTCTGAAAATCATATCTGTCACTCTTTTTGAGAATCCCATCTGTCTAAGCACCTTAGTCAAAAATAACCAAGAAACTCTGTCATAGGCTTGGCCATATCAAGCTTCATAATCACATTTGCATCTTTTTTCCTTAGTCTTATATCAACCACAATCTCTTGAGTCAACAAGACATTCTCCACAATGCTCCTATCTTTAACAAAACCTAATTGATTCAGAGAAACAATATTAACAAGTTTATCCACCAATCTGTCATGTAACAATCTGGAAAAAATCTTATTAATGAAATTGCTCAAACTAATAGGTATCATATCAGAGAAGGTGTTGACCACCTCCTTCTTTGGTAGGAGGACCAAATTAGTATGAGTAATAAACTTGGGTAGTTCAGCCCCACAGAAAAATGCCACTATCATATTAGTGATATCATCCCCAATTATTTCCCAGCAAGTTTGATAAAAAAGACCAGTGAACCCATCAGGTCCACCAGCACTTTCCCCATTCAGTTGAAACACCACTTCTTTAACTTCCTCTTTTGTTGGTACTGCTTCCAAAAATCTATTCTCCTCCTCAGATATCATTTGTGTTACCTGAGTAAGGATTTCAAAATCAGTTGGATCAGCCTGCTTTGTGAATTGTTCTTCAAAGAACCGAATAGCTTCAACTGCTACTTCTTCTATATCCTCTATCCATTCTCCATTAGACCCCTGAATTCTTTTTAGTTGCAATCTTCTCCTTCTACCCTGGACATATGCATGAAAGAACTTAGTATTTCTATCCCCATCTTGAAACCATTGCATTCCAGCCTTTTGTTGCCAGAATTCCTTCTCCAAGTGCAAAAATCTATTCAAATTTGCTTGCACTCTATGTAAGCTTTCCCTGTTTGAAGGAGATGTTTGAACTTCAAATTGTGCTTCCTGTACCTTGATCACCTCTTCTAGAGCTTCAATCTCCTAGAAAATATTTCCAAAAGTATTTTTACTCCACTGAACCAATGCAGCCTTCACCTTTTTCAATTTATGATGAAAAAGAATGAAGGGGTTAGCCATAAAATCTGCAGTCCACTATGTTTTAACTGTATCCAAAAAACTTTCATGCTTAACCCAAAAATTCAAGAACTTAAAAGGTTTTTTAATAGGAATAGAGTCTCCAGCATAACATATCAGCAGTGGGGCATGATCAGACCCATTTCTGATCAGATGTGAAACCTTTATATTAGAATACTTGTTCTGCAAGACCTGATTGCCCAACACTCTATCAAGCCTCTTAAAAATACAATCTTCTCCACTTTGCCCATTCCACCAAGTAAATTTACTCCCAGAAAATCCCAAATCTGTCATACCACAGTTTTGAATGCAACACCTAAAATCCTATATCTCATTGATGGTCACAGGGAGACCACCATATTTCTCCTCCTCTGTGGTAATCACATTAAAGTCTCCTCCTACTAGCCATGGAAGTACCATTGATGAAGCCAAGTCCTCTAATGACTCCCATAAATCCATTCTTTCTACCTGAGAACACTTAGCATAGATTAAAGATACTATCATTTCCTCTTGATTTCCCCTAACACTCAACTTGAAAGCTAAATGTTGGGGATGATCAATTATAATCTGATAATCAAACAAATCTTCCACAAAAGCCCATATTTTTCCAGACACATTGACCATAGCATGCTCCATTCCAATTCTTCTTCTATAATCTTCAATTCTAATAGCATCTTGAAAAGGTTCCATTAAACCTATAAATCCAAAATGATATTGTTGATGCATCTTAATCACTTTTGTAAAAGATTCCATTGTATTGACTGACCTAATATTCCATATGAGAGGATTCATCATGATTTATTAAGTTTATTATGTTGCCTTCTAGTATGAACACCACCGCCTGGTGGAACACTTGTATCCCTTGTTGTCTTTTTCTTTGTCCTTACCTCACCTTTTTCAAGAAACTTAGGTGAGGTATCACCAGCCCTTGCAGCTGATTTAAGAGTATGCTCTATTGAATGCACATCAAGATCCTTGTTTCCAACTTGTAGTAGCCCAGTAGATCCATGTTACACCTCGGAAATTTTTCCGTGAACGTACAACGAGTAGACCAACGAAGTGTATGAGTGTGCGATGTTTTACTAAGTAGGGAATGACTATTTATGAATTTTGGAAATGAGAAAGTTACAGATCTGCACTTCGACCCAGTTGGTCGTAAAATGGAATACGACCCGTAAAGTAGTTTACGGACCGTAAACTGCCATCGTCCTTCAACATTCCAAAAATTTCAACTTTCTGCCAAATGTCTAAATGGTTAAATACGACTCAGAATACGGACAGTAAATTGAAATACGACCCGTAAACTACAACCGTAAACCACCATGACTCCAATATACCTTTCTGTTTCTGATATGCTTAAATACGGTCGTGATGGATGGACCGTAAATCAGAATACGACCCGTAAACTGGGTTTACGACCACTGTGCATCCCGCCTACTGTTCATAAAAATCAGATTTTGTGATTAATATAAGGGACCCTTTTCATTCATTTTCATTTCATTTCTCATCTACACAACTCAAGAGAACTCTAGAACATTCAAAACATTTCATCCACAAGAATTTAAGGGAAATTAGTGGTCAACTACATGAAATCCATGGAACCAAGGGTGTGAAGCTCATCAAAGTTCATTTACACCAAGAAATTGCAAAGGAAGTGAAATAGGGTTTTTGGCATAAAAGAGTTTTGTTGCTCAAGGCTTGTTCCAACACTACCCAAGGTAAGTTTGATGACCTTCTCATGATGATTGAATCATTAACACATTGAAACACTTGGATTATAGAAGAGTGTAGTAAATGGATCATAAAATGTGAATAGTGCCATAGTTGAATGATAGTTGGATTGCATTATGAAGGTTGATGAGTTGGGAGTATAAATATGTTATAAATGACGTGTAGACCATGAAATAGGTGTGATGTATGAGAAAATGTGATGATGAGCTAAAACCCATAAATGTGGAGAAATTAGAGAAAAATGGTGGAATGTGGTTGTTATATCCCGTGTTTTGCGCGTTTGAAAGATTTGGAATAATCTTGACTTGTAGGAAATAAGGTTATGTTTTATTTTATTTAACATATGTGTGATATTCATGAGAAATATGGATGCGGAAATACGGAAGAAGGCCAAGGGCAAAATTGGAATTCCGGAAATTAGTTCCGTGAATTATAAAATAAGATCTACAATGAATTGGGCTCAAAGAAAAAAAGAGAAATTGAGGCCCAAGTACAAGGGGTGGCCGGCCAAAAGGCCTTTGGCCCAGGCCCACAATTAAATGGTCCATGTGATTAATTAATATAAGGGGATAATTACACATGTTCATCCATAGAACTTTCAAGAAGCAAAAAATTGAAGAACACCCCAAAAAGGGGCCTCTCGGCCGAAACCCTCATCAACAAAAAAAAAAAAAAACTTCCAAGCCTTTAGACTTTGATCCAAAAATCACTCCCATCTTGAATTCTTGATAAGTTTAAGACGCTCTTCGACGGGGTATAATTAGTTTAGCGAAAGGACGACGTTTGTGGCAAGAGAAAATTTGGAGAAAAAGGTAAGAATTTTATCTCTTTTATTATGGAAGAAACATATGTGTTATAATGGTTAGTAATGCATGAAAAATCATAGAATTGTGATGGGTGTGTGTATAGCCGTGTGGGTGTGTGAGGGTGTGTGTGGCCGTGTGGCATGGAGTGAAGGGGAATGGTGAATTAAAATTTTTATTTAGTTTGCTAGTTGTGTCGTTGTGACATAGAGGACGTAAATAAAGGTTTAACGAGTTGAGTTGGCATTAAAATTGGTTGTAGGTGGTTATGGGAAATTATATGATTTTAGTATAAATTTTATATGATTATGAAAGTGAGATTCTAAATGTGAATTATGTTGTTGATAGTGAACTTGGAAGAAAACAATGCGATTTGGTAGTTTCGTTGCATTTATAGGAGTTTCGAATGGAATATGGAATTGGCAGAATGGCTTGAATCCTTGAATATTGTTTGAAATACTATTGAAATATGTTTGAGTAATCTTGAGTTAGTTAATGAATATGGAAAATGTTGATATTAGTTGGATAGTGTGAAGTGGGAATGGAAATGTTACATTTTGTAGAAAGGAGGAAAAATTATGTTAGAACGCGTTTTGTTGTGGTTTTGATGATTGTTGTTATTGTTGTTGTTGTTGTTGTTGATATTATGGCCGAGCAAATTCTCGGGGATGTTGAAATTATAGGGGAGATGCTGCCGAAATTTCGGTAGACAAGTATAGATTTAAACTTGAATTCTTAAAAGCTTGAAATTCATATTTGGTAAATGTGACCAAATGTAGATTCTGGAGCAAACGGGACTTGAGTTTGGGCAACCGTAAGGAGAGCTAAAGGTATGTAAAGCTATCCCTTTCTTTCTTTTGGCATGTCCTAGATATACTAGGTTGAGATTTGAGCCTCGGAGGTTATTCTGCTCATAGAAATTCGAGTATGAATTTGGGTACTATTCATTCAATATAATTGAACTATAAACCTTATGTCTTGTTGGAAAACTGTTCAAACGTCCATAACTTGTGCAGACGTGATGGAATCGCTTTGAAACCTTCGTGGATGACTCGATAGAGTCTAATGTTTGTAACTTATGTCCGCCACCTCGACTTGACCCGAGGTGGGCCCACTAGTCCCGTGACTTCCTTCTTTTGTCTTACTTGAGCTATTTTTGGTATGATATAAAGAGAGGACTTTTATCTGTGAATCTAAGGTTCCGTTGAATTACTCCATAAGTTATGTGAAAGCTCCTTAATGTGAATGATGCTAAATTTTCAGAAAATGGCTTATAAGGTATTTTTCGAAAGTTTTATAAATTAAAGGCTCATATCTTTTGTATACCAATTCCGACGGACTCGATGCTTACTTTAAGCTTTCTGATCTCAGTATATATATATATATATATGTATATGTATTTATTAGTCGAGACTTGGAAGTTAATTGTGTATATGCATATGATTTTTCGCACTACTCTGCTCGTGCCTATTACTATGATATCGTTCGCCGGTTCCCGGGCCAGTTTTGTGATCGTGCGCATTATGACATATTCGGCAGTATGATGTGTTGCGGTTCCCGAGACCTCGCCATAGGGTCGGGTACCGTTTATGGAGTTATGCTGTGATATGGCTTATGATATTCTTTGATGTTGTGATATGTGTGATGATATGTTATGTTCGGGGTTGTACGGAGATTTGAAACTTTCCGGAGTATGCTGTGTTGTGGCGCCAGCGTCGGAGTGGCGACCACGTTCCTGAACCTTATGCATGATTTCTTTTATTTGCATTATGTACAGATGATTTCCGTACCGGTTTTGATATACTGATTCGGTATTCTCTTTCTGTACCTTTACAACAGTTATGGTTTGGATTTCTGTACTCTATGCTTTAAATACTCAGTACATCTTTCGTACTGACCCCCTTTCTTCGGGGGCTGCGTTTCATGCCCGCAGGTGCTGAGGTTCGTGACCCGCCAGTGTAGGCCATACTTTCTGCTATTACAGAGCGCTCCTCTTGATCCGGAGCCTACATCTTGGTGCATATATTTTGTCATGTATCTGTTTCTGTATATATTTGGACTATTTGGGGTACGGCGGGGCCCTGTCCCGCCATATGTTTCCGTTTTGGTTTGTAGAGGCCTATAGTCATATATGTGGGTCGAGGGTCCTACGTGTGTTTGTTCTGTTTATGATTTGTGTCTTAATGCGGTCCTACCTGTTATGGCGTCCATGGTGGCCCATATGTTTGTATATATGCATATGTTTGGCGATATGTATTCCGCCGCCTCTTTGGCTTTGATATGATATCTTTGCACGCGCGACCGCTTAAGATAATATTTGACTTCAAATCTGTTTAAAATAATTGACATGAAATCTGAGTTAAATTAGAATATGACGAGTTAGCATGTGAGTTTGTTTGGGGTGCCCAAATAGGGCACCAGTCGCGGCCCCCGGAGCTGGGTCGTGACAGTGGTAAATGTAGATAAATGATGATTGTTGAATATAATATTGTGAACGTTGTTGTGAGCGTTTGGGAGTTAATATAGAATATGGGAAAAGTAGTATAAACAAAGGAAATGCCGCCCAATTTTCCCTAGAAATAGTAGCGCGTTCTTATAGTCGATTAACTAACGTAAATGCGAATTCTCTTTTGAAGGTAGAAACGCGATATCAAAGGAGAACGAGCGAACGATAGCTTAGTTAAACGTCAAAGGTATGTGAGGCTAGTCCCTTCTTTCTAATGGCATGAATCTCATAGCATAATTTTCCTCCTCTTCATGAGTCCCTATATTCCGGAAAGCTAAAAGCCTATATCCATGAATGGTAAAATAAGAAAAGAGATATGATATGATGATCTTAAAATGGCATGATGTTATTTATTGCTCACACTCACCTTATAGGTTAGTTCCTTCAAGGTGAGGCAGGATGTCGATAATTGCTCCATAATGAAATCGGGGGATCACAACCTTACGTCACCCCGATAGAGTAAAGTTGGTTATAAACCCCATGCATGTGTTATGATAAGTATGTTACGATATATGTTGCTCGGACTCGGGTGCGGGTGTCGGATACGGGTATGGATCTAGAGGTCGGACTCAGCATGATCTAAATTTTAAGATTCGTGGGTACGGATCCGGGTACGGATACGAGTGCGGGGATTCGGCAAAAATAATTCAAAATTCTAATAATATAGCTACAAGAATATGCCTAGATTAATATTTAGTTTTTATAATTCTTTTACGTTGCTCATTTATTTCATTATGAAAATGTCATTAGCTTATATACACTTAGTATTTCTCACTTTTCTCTTCTCATGTCGAAATTATTATTTAGTTTTTAAATATTTTTTTGAAATATTAAAAATTAAAAACATCATGATTTTGAAGAAGTAAAAGATTACAAATGTTGATAATGTTAAGAGTAAGATAAGCAATTTAAAAAGTCAATTAGGATAAAGGGGGAGAATATCTATTATTCAAAATTGAAAAGAGAGTTTAATTTTTGAAGCAAAGTTGGATAAATAATTTTCACCCTATAAAATAAATAAATAAATTCTTATAACAGTGATTTGACAAATTTGAATGTACTAAGCATTCCAATTCTTGGCAACTCTTATGATAATTTTTTAATTTAAAAGTTCAATTGGGTATATGCAGGTCATTAGTGGGGTTTTTTTTTTTTTTTTTTTTTTTTTAAATAAGGGACAAAATTTGGATGAAATAATATTGTAAATAATGTGCACATGGACTCTATCCACCTCTTCATTATACCCAATGTTTCAAAATGCACACCCAAAAGCCAAAAACAACAAACTCTCGAAAGAATAAAAAGAAACTGAGTCATCTTCCCCAGCTGGTTGACCAAGTCATCTTCCCCAATTTCTTTAAACTCTTTTCTTCCCAGCAACCATGAAAATCGAAACTGAGTCATCTTCCCCAGCTGGTTGACCAAGGCAAGTCGACCACTCTGCTAAGCAAACAATGTTGAAGACATCTGAAACAGAGATAGAGAAACTAGTTAAATTTTCTACATAATATTGAAGGTATGCCATCTCATGTCTTCAAATCTCTACTTTTTGTTATCTTGAGAAATCATAATCTCAAAATTTTTCTTTAATTTGGTCATGAATTTCGGTCAAAGTATCCGATCTCTATTGACCGGATCTGACACGAATTCCGTACCCAAACCCCTGCTCGTGTCGTGTCGACACGGGTAAGGCGGCAAAAGTGCCGGGTCCGAGCAACATAGGTTACGATAAGCCTATTATGATGAGTATGTATGATGATGATATAACACCGCGCCTAGTTGGCCGGGCAGTCACCGCTAAGGCGGGCAGCTATACGATACACCATGGCCAAATGGCATGGGCAGACACCACTAGTGGGCGGCATGAGATGATACCCCGGACGCGGGAGGCCTGGACGCAGGCTAATGCTATGGTTATCACACCGATCCGATATGGACGGGCAACTTATACATTACTACACCGCACCTATATGAGCGGGGGCAGCTTATACATTATGCATACATGATATGATGACGAGTATGAGTAAGACAACATGGATTAATTCTTTTATACATGACAGTTAGATATAGATGTCCATATTGATATTTCCTTTATGTCATTGTTCTATTTCATTGTTTATGCCTCTCATACTCAGTACAATATTCGTACTGACGTCCGTTTTCTTTGGACGCTGTGATCATGCCCACAGGTAGACAGGGAGGAGAGCTCGACCCAGACCAGCAGTAGCTGTCAGCTGATTGAAAGCACTCCTTTGTTCGGAGGTGCTTATGACGATTCTTTTGTGTATATTCATGTATATGTATTTTTGGGCATGACGGGGTCTTGTCCCGTCCTTATGCTTAGTACTCCAGTAGAGGCTCGTAGATGCGCAGTGTGGGTTAGATGGTTTCACGAGATGCTATTATATGTATATATTATTTTGATGGCCGAGAGGAAAATGTATTTAAAAAAGTATTTATGTTTCCATATAAAATATGATTTTCCTACAATTTGAGTATAAAGCCGATAAAAGACCATTAAATGAGCAAGATGAGTATTACCACAAGTGGTGCTCGGTGGCTAGCCCCGGGTACCCGTTACGGCCCCTAGCTGGGTTGTGACAATCCAGTAAGACTGCCTCCCCTGAGTACCACCTGCCCAGTATCCACATCCCCGTCTACATTTTCTGTTCCTGTAATGGCATCAGTATCCTTTAGCTGCACCTCATTATGCTCAACATTTTCTTTATCTATTTCCATCTCCCCATTATCTGAACTTGTTACTTCTTGCTCTTTACTGTCCATATTATCCTGCTTTGCTTTACCGCTACTTGTTTTATTTAATTGAATTTGATCTCCTGATTTCTTTGTTGTATTCCTATTTGTATTCTTTGCTGAGTCATAATACTTTGCATCATCTCCCCCTGTATAAATATTTGGACTAGAGTCATCTCCCTTTGCTGAAACATGATTCATACTTTTTGATACTGATGCTATAGATTTGACTTTCTCATTGGTGTTTCTTTGCTTTGTTGAACTGCTTGTAGAATCAAGGATGCATTTTATTGGACTCGTGTGGCTGCTTGACCCCTCCTTGTTTTTGATTGTTTGAGCACTGATGTCATGACCAGCATCCTTACCTGGTTCATTCTCTCCCAACACATCAAAAGCATTTTGAGTTCGGACTATTCTTTCCCCTTCCTTATTTTCATTATCATTTACTTCTCCCATTATGACACCACTCTTATCTCTTCTATATTTATACTTCCTACTTTGCATCCACTCCTATTTTGCTTGATACCTTCCATTAAAACCTCTTCCTTGTTTGGCACCCTTATTCTGACCTTCAGCATTGAATCTGCATTTTCTTTCTTTATGTCCTCCCTATATTTCTTGGCTAGTTCTGGATTGAGTAGTCTACATTCCTTTTGCTCATGCCCTTGCAACTTACAGTGTTTACAGTACTTAGGCAAGTAATCATAATTAATCCTTACCCATTTGGACTTTACTATGCCTATTTCATCCTCTTTTGCTATATTAATTCTCTTTGGTAAAGCTGCTAACAAATCCACTTCTATTTTGACTTTTGCACAGCTAGGTCTTGTCATATTTGCAGTGGCCAAGTCAACAGTTAGAGGTTTTACAACAGAAGTAGCCATGGAACACAGCTTCTCTAGCAAAGAAATTTGGAGGGAGCTCTGGGAAGCTAATCCAAGCCACTGCTTTTGAAGTTTCTTCTTTTGGATTAAACCATGGATCCCAAATGAGAGGCCTCATTTGGCAATAACGATCATGCACCTTCAAATAATATGCAGGGGTGGACATTATTTTAACATAATCCTCCAAAACATTCAGCCTGATCAAAATGTGCCTTTCATCCAGTAATCCAATTATGGGCACTCCTTTTATTCCACATTGAGTTGGAATAACTTTTCGCAATTCCTTGATATCAATATTATCATAAGTAAACTTCCCAACCACAGCAAATTGTAATTTCTCCTTCACTATCATTTGTTGTATTTCATTAGATTTCCAAGCAATAAAAGGTTCTCCATCGACATAAGTAACAGTTTTAGCAGGGATTTGTATATGGTTTGTATTTGTATTGGCAGGTTTGAAAAAATTGGCATACGTTTGGGCTTGTGCAATGGGTTTTTGGGTTTCAATAGGCATAACTGTAGGTATAGTTTCTTGGTTTTTGCTAGGAAAATCTATAGGAGCGATGATTGTAGTATTGTTAGGTGTATTATTTAGATCAGGGGCCACCGGTGGTGGTTGTCCACCGGTAGGATTGACCACGATGGCCGGAATTGATGACGGCTAGACTAGGGTTTTGGTACGTTCTTAGATGATTGATATCGAGATCATAACATAAGAATCATCTCCCCATCTTTCTTCCTCTCTTTAAATTTCGCTTCTTTGTGTTAACATGTTGTTTATATTGTTGACTAACATTTTTTTTGGATTGTATTTGTAGCGTATTTGTTTCTTGTTTGTGTACGAACCCGCGGAGAAATAGCTAAGTATAGAAATTTAATTGCTTAGTTTCCTCACCCCCAGTCAGGTATTCACTTTAGTAATATTCCGATTTTAGCCGTATTTAAAATAATAATTGTCAAATGATTTTCAGCTTTTTGTTTATGCATCTTTAGGCTATAAAATGTTTTCTAAATGAGGGACATGAACTGAAATTTCCATTTTCGAGTTGATTCTTCCTCAAACTAACATCTCTGTCTTAATCAGTTTTTTAATGAAAACGAGAGCAAAAAATATAGTTCTTGCAAAGCTAAGGTGTGAGGTGAATTCTGGAAGTAGAAAACACAAGCTAAGAAAAGTGATAAAACGCCAGTTTTTTTTTTTTTGAAGAGTAAAAATATGAATTTTAGTGGCCCAAAACATCTTGCTATTTTCAGAATTTGTTCTTTTTGCACTAACGTCAAGCAAGCTTTATCTTCCAAGTTGAAAACAAGAAAAATCATATTAGGCTTATATATAGTGGCCAAGCTATTTTACAAGAACTGCAAGATACGTACTTTATTTTAATACACATATACTATCGTATTTTTCAATCAATCTTTTCATTATGTGTGTACTTATCCATATCACGGTACTTATACATATTATTATATTTTCCATGGCTATTTCTAAAAGTATACCTCTTTATACCATATTTTTACATATCATAAACATACTCCATGTATATATTAATTTCTCATAAAAATATGTATTTTCATACTCTACATTATATATACTGTCCTTATATACATAATCATATTTATACCTAATCTTCAAAAAATACACATGTACTTTTTTTGTAAACAAAATACATCCCTAGTACATATAATTTTACAACTCGTATTAATTACTTTCCTTCACAATGAGTATGCCCACATATTATTATTTTTTTAAACACGTACCATACATGTATTACCTTATTTCCATTAATTCCCTTGGTCGTCTTTACATTATATGTATCTATATAGTACTATCATGTCTTCAATAACTATTTTTAGTTGCCCATGATATACATATCACATATATACGTTATTTTCTTATAAAAAAAATATCATCTTATTCTATATTTTACATACTATTTCTATATAAAATAATTGTCATACATATTTTTCTCATGCACACATTAGCATTAACTACTTCCTTTATAAATATACATTTGCTCACATAGTTATAATTACTTCAAAACCACCCTTTTATACAAATAGTTGTTATATCCCGCATTTTTGTACAGTCGGATAATTCAAGGAAATCGAGGGAAGTTAAGGACAAGGGTATATTTTGATTTGGTTTAGTATGCAAGTTGTTATGAAAGTTATGGACGTGGAAATATCGAGGATGAGTAAGGGCAAAATTGGAATTTGGAAAATAGTTTTATGAATTACAACTTGTCATGAAAAAAATATATAATTGGGCTTGGAATTTTTAAAAAATAAAGGGAGCCCAACCGGCCATGGACATGGGCCAAGCCCATGTGGGATTTAATCCATGAAATATAAAAGATGACTAATTCATGTTTATTCCATAATTCTCTAGAAATTTCAAGAGAGCAAAGGATAAGAAGAGAAGGAGGAAACTACTAGGGCCATTCGGCCAAGCTCAAGATCAACAAAAAAAACCTTGGAAAAAATTTCTTCAAAAATCATTCTCTACTAATTAAAGGGCCCTTAGCAAGGTGGAGTACTCATGGAGCAAGAAAAACACATATTCACATAAGTTGTGAATCCTAGTCAAGTGAGGAATCAAGGAAAGAGGTAAGGTTTAATCCTTTTCCATAAGTTATGTATGTTGTGTATGTTGTAGTATGTGAAAGTGAGTGGAATTCATGAAAAACATAGATATAGGGTGTGGTTGTGTGGAAGCCGTGGGTGTGTGGTGTGTAGGGCCGTGCATGTGTGTGTGTTGTATTGTGAAAGGATAGTGAGCAAATTCTATCTTGTATTTTGGTTGTTGTTGTAATGAAATCTATGGTGAGAAGTGGAAGTTTAATAATTTTAGTTTACGTTGTAATTGTTGGAAACTTGTTTTGGAAGATTATGTAAATGGAATATGATATTCTTGCATGTATGGAATGTAATGTTGTTAGTATGATGTTGTTGGTGCGTAAATTATTAGGTTGTTATTGTTTTATTGGAGGTGGAAAGTCTTGAAGGAGGTAGTATGTTAATTGAAGTGTTAGAATGTATCTTGAGTTGGTTATTGAAATTGTTAGTACGATTGTTGGCATGGTTGTTGATAGTTTGGCCGAGTTGAATTCCCGGATTGTTGTTGATTAAGAATTTGCTAAGTTGAATGTTGGGGATGGTGTATTTACAGGGGAAATGCTGCCGGAATTTCGGTAGCCAAGCATTATCTTAAGATTCCAATTCTAAATGCTCTAATCAAAGTTTGGTAAATGTGACCAATTTGTAGATTTCGGCGGATTTGCAACTTGAATTTGGATTAGCATAAGGAGCGGAAAGAGGTATGTAAGGCTTCACCCTTCCTTCTATGGCATGTCTTTGACGTAATATGTTGGATATGAACCTCGGGGACAACTCTATTTTCCGGAATCCGCACCTAAAGTTACCCCTTTTTCATTCAGAAGAATTGAATTAAAAATTGTGTGAAATGTTGGTAAAACTTCCTAAACCTCTAGAACTTGCATAAATAGGACCCGACTACCTTAAAACCCTCACAGATAACGCCATGACATGTAACATATGCAAATTGTGTACGCTACCTCATTCGGCCCGAGGTGGGCTCATTGTTCCCGGATTTTCCTTATTGTTCCGCTTGACTCATTTTGAAGCAGAATCCAAAGGAAACTTTTGATCCTTATCCCGATTATCAAACGATAAGTACTGTACCATTCTAATGGAAATATGTCTATGATGACCATGATAACGATGATGCTAAGGAAAAGAATACGTCTATGATAAGTATGACAAGAATGATTCCATGACTAAGAGTCTTAAGCTAAGAATTCAATATGAGTATGAAAGTGTCCAACTAGTTCTTGATCTTTAATTCTATTCCTTGGTCATGACACTATTTTCTAAAGAGTTCAAAACATGAATTGATGTCTATGATGCCCCTGGTTTCATACTATGTTATCTGCTAGTGCTACTCTCCATTGATAGTCTCGCCTTAAAGTACTCGTTCCTTCAAGGTGAGACAAAGCGATCCCGGTTATTCCATAATGTAATCGGAGGTCACCGACCTTATGTCCCTCCGATGGATACATGATTTTCTTTGGGCTCTCCTGCGTGCTTATATGACATATGTATATGAGATATGAATATGTACATGGGGTGGGGGGAAGGGATACATGGGGATGGGAAGGGAAACATGTTTCATTGCCACCTGGTCAGCTGGCTTATCATCCCGGCCGCGGGATATATGGGCGAGCCGATGTATTTCGGTGCTATGTGGGCGAGCCGACATTGATCGGTGCTATGCTATGACCTGATATGACATGACATGATATGATATGACATGATCTCATATGATATGATACGATATTATATGATATGATCTGATAAGACATGATATGATATAAGTTCTATTTTCTATGCCTATGAAAAATAAATATTTTTTTTAAGGGAAAGACAAGCATGCATGGTATCCGGGCTTAAAGGGTATTCCTACGTACAAGTTACTTTCTTGTATCACTATATGTCCCATGATCCCATGGTATTGTTAATCATACCTTATGTTTCTGTTTGTATTATCTTCCATGCCTTACATACTCGGTACACTATTCGTACTGACGTCCCTTCTTGTGGACGCTGCGTTTCATGCCGCGCAGGTCAGCAGGTAGACGGACCTGATTCCTAGGAGTGTTATCAGCAGTATTGGCATCGCTCCAGTTGTCCCGGAGCCTCAGTTCCTTGGTACTATTTTTGTGTATATATTCGGGCACGGCAGTACTCGGCCCTTTCCTATGTATATGTGTACTATGTTTAGAGGCTCGTAGACAGATATGTACAGTTAGATGTTTTGTACTTTTGATGATCCTCATCGTTGTATAATGTGCTAGCAAAGTTTATTAGCCTATGTTTATAATTATGCTACCAATGTTAATGTTAAGTAACAAAAAAAAGAGATATGGTATAGTCCATACGGCCCACTCAGTAATAGAGGTAAAACGATAGCTAAGGGGTGCTCGGTACAAATATCGGGTACTCGTCGCGGCCCCTAGTTGGGTCGTGACAGAAGTGGTATCAGAGCAGGCGGTCCTAGGGGTTTGTCTACGAGCCGTGTCCAGTAGAGTCCTATTTATGGGTGTGTAGCGCGCCACACTTATAAACAGGAGGCTGCAGGGCATTTAGGAAATATGACCTTCTTTGTCTTCTAGATCGTGCGATAGAGCTATGTTACCAGGCTTCCTTGTTCTTTTCTTAATTCTATGTTACGATTTCAGTAATGCCGAAGAAGAGGAAGACTACGGCGGCCCAGAAGGGAAAGTTGGCGGCTGGAAGCAGAGTTGAACGGGAGCCAGAAGAAGACGAGTCCTATAATGAAGCTCTCCCTCAGACTCCTCCTGCTTCCCCTGTATCAGCAGAGCAGGAAAGAGTTCCAGCTCCAGCCCCAACACCTCCAGTTCCACCGCCAGCAGCTCCGGGCCAGCAGATGACAGAGGCTATCCAGTTATTGACTCAGCTAGTTGCCGCACAGGTTCAGCGGCAAGATGTAGACCCGGGAGAAAGGGCGGTGAGTGCAAGGGCTCGTGACTTTATTACCCTGAAACCTCCGGAGTTTTATGGATCGAAACCGGAGGAGGACCCGCAGAGCTTTATAGACGAGATGCTGAGGACACTGAGAATCATACATGCCTCGGATACAGAGTCAGTGGAATTGGCTTCATACAGATTGCGGGATGTAGCAGTTCTGTGGTATAGTAGTTGGATATCTTCGAGGGGAGCGAATGCCCCTTCCCCGGTTTGGCAGGAATTTACTGAGGCATTTCTGCGACATTTTCTACCACCGGAGGTTCGACGGGCTCGAGCCGATATGTTCTTGAACCTTAGACAGGGAAATATGAGCGTTCGAGAATACAATCTTCGTTTTAACTCGTTAGCCAGGTATACCCCATATATGATAGCTAATATGGGAGATCACGTGCACCGGTTTGTGAATGGGCTAGGGCCACATTTAGTTAAGGAGTGCTTGACGGCTTCACTGCAGGACGGGATGACTATTACCCGTATCCAGGCCCACGCCCAAAACCTGGAGGAACAGTATAAGTTGCAGAGAGGGGAGCGTTATCCAGATAGGGGTTCCAGAAAAAGGGGCAGATTTCAGGGACTAGAAGAGAGTACAGAGGGGGGCAGACACAGGGGCAATCTAGGTATTCAGGCCAATCAGTGGCCAGTGCGCCCCCTCGAATTGCGGATAGGGGATTTGATCGTTCTACTTATTCGGGACCAGATCAGGGTACTAGAGCTTCGGGGTCCCAGTATAGAGCTGATTCCAGCAGGATGGGGCAACCCCCACTACGGTGTGCTCGGTGTGGCAGGCCACACTCAGGACAGTGTTACCGGGATACAGGTGCATGTTATGCCTGCGGACGGACTGACCATTTGATGCGAGATTGCCCGCTAAGGAATGAGGGAAGTAGAGCTCAGCCCGCCGGGTCAGCAGTGGGTTCATCACCGCCCGTGCGCCCTCCGGGACAGGCCTTCCAGGCTCCAACAGGTCGTGGTCGAGGAAGAGGAGGGGCATCCAGTTCAGCCGGCCCTCCGCACCGTATATACGCATTGGCAGGACGACAGGATCTTGAACTTTTCGCAGATGCGGCCACAGGTTCACTTTCGGCATTTTCTACGATATGTGGGTGTTAAATTGAACTGGATTTTACTTTATCATGCACCGTTCCTTGTATTACTGAACGTATTAGGGATTCGGGAAATTTAGGACAAAGGTAGCCATATACAAAGGTAAAAAGACGAATACTAGGGATTGCAGAGGTTAGAACTGTAATTAAAAGAAAAGACGTGTTACGAGGGCGTTTTGAAAACTGCTAAGACCCCAATTTGTCCCATATTATGTGATATAGGTAGTGCGGGGGAGTGGAGGCGAAAATACTAACACTAAGAAAGTGAAATGCATTAAAGTTTCGAGGTTAAGCGTGCTAAGGCGGGAGGATGGGTGACCCCCTGAGAAATATGCAGAAAATTTCGTAAATGTGGGAACAAGAGACGAATGCGAAATTAGGTAGCCCAAAGTAAATTAGAGCGTGTGAAGTGGTTAGAAACTCTATAGAAGTCGTGTAGGCTGGGACGGACTAGACCAGCAGAAGGGGAGAAAGCATGACAGAGCTTCAGGACTAAAGAAAGTTTGATTAGCTTTTGGAAGTGTTTGTAAGAAAAAGAGTGGTGGAAACGTATATATGTATGTGGCATCTTATCTGTGACGGTAGAACCCTAACAAACATTGTCGCGATACATAGAATATGCTAGCTGGATGAAATTCAAAAGACATGATGAAGGATTGGTATAGTAGGATGTGTAAGTCATTAATCGGTTGGTTTGGTATTAGCGGAGCTAAGTCACTTGGCCGACAGGCAGCCTAAGCTTCTAAAACAAATACACCGAGTGATCGTACGTGACGACTATAGGGGAGAACCCCCCCCCCCCCCCCGAAGTATTATAATACACTATGAGGCTAGTTTAACATTCGAGGACGAATGTTCTAAAGGGGGGGAGGATGTTATATCCCGCATTTTTGTACAGTCGGATAATTCAAGGAAATCGAGGGAAGTTAAGGACAAGGGTATATTTTGATTTGGTTTAGTATGCAAGTTGTTATGAAAGTTATGGACGTGGAAATATCGAGGATGAGTAAGGGCAAAATTGGAATTTGGAAAATAGTTTTATGAATTACAACTTGTCATGAAAAAATATATATAATTGGGCTTGGAATTTTTAAAAAATAAAGGGAGCCCAACCGGCCATGGACATGGGCCAAGCCCATGTGGGATTTAATCCATGAAATATAAAAGATGACTAAGTCATGTTTATTCCATAATTCTCTAGAAATTTCAAGAGAGCAAAGGATAAGAAGAGAAGGAGGAAACTACTAGGGCCATTCGGCCAAGCTCAAGATCAACAAAAAAAACCTTGGAAAACATTTCTTCAAAAATCATTCTCTACTAATTAAAGGGCCCTTAGCAAGGTGGAGTACTCATGGAGCAAGAAAAACACATATTCACATAAGTTGTGAATCCTAGTCAAGTGAGGAATCAAGGAAAGAGGTAAGGTTTAATCCTTTTCCATAAGTTATGTATGTTGTGTATGTTGTAGTATGTGAAAGTGAGTGGAATTCATGAAAAACATAGATATAGGGTGTGGTTGTGTGGAAGCCGTGGGTGTGTGGTGTGTAGGGCCGTGCATGTGTGTGTGTTGTATTGTGAAAGGATAGTGAGCAAATTCTATCTTGTATTTTGGTTGTTGTTGTAATGAAATCTATGGTGAGAAGTGGAAGTTTAATAATTTTAGTTTAGGTTGTAATTGTTGGAAACTTGTTTTGGAAGATTATGTAAATGGAATATGATATTCTTGCATGTATGGAATGTAATGTTGTTAGTATGATGTTGTTGGTGCGTAAATTATTAGGTTGTTATTGTTTTATTGGAGGTGGAAAGTCTTGAAGGAGGTAGTATGTTAATTGAAGTGTTAGAATGTATCTTGAGTTGGTTATTGAAATTGTTAGTACGATTGTTGGCATGGTTGTTGATAGTTTGGCCGGGTTGAATTCCCGAATTGTTGTTGATTAAGAATTTGCTAAGTTGAATGTTGGGGATGGTGTATTTACAGGGGAAATGCTGCCGGAATTTCGGTAGCCAAGCATTATCTTAAGATTCCAATTCTAAATGCTCTAATCAAAGTTTGGTAAATGTGACCAATTTGTAGATTTCGGCGGATTTGCAACTTGAATTTGGATTAGCATAAGGAGCGGAAAGAGGTATGTAAGGCTTCACCCTTCCTTCTATGGCATGTCTTCGACGTAATATGTTGGATATGAACCTCGGGGACAACTCTATTTTCCGGAATCCGCACCTAAAGTTACCCCTTTTTCATTCAGAAGAATTGAATTAAAAATTGTGTGAAATGTTGGTAAAACTTCCTAAACCTCTAGAACTTGCATAAATAGGACCCGACTACCTTAAAACCCTCACAGATAAGGCCATGACATGTAACATATGCAAAGTGTGTATGCTACCTCATTCAGCCCGAGGTGGGCCCATTGTTCCCGGATTTTCCTTATTGTTCCGCTTGACTCAATTTGAAGCAGAAACCAAAGGAAACTTTTGATCCTTATCCCGATTATCAAACGATAAGTACTGTACCATTCTAATGGAAATATGTGTATGATGACCATGATAACGATGATGCTAAGGAAAAGAATACGTCTATGATAAGTATGACAAGAATGATTCCATGACTAAGAGTCTTAAGCTAAGAATTCAATATGAGTATGAAAGTGTCCAACTAGTTCTTGATCTTTAATTCTATTCCTTGGTCATGACACTATTTTCTAAAGAGTTCAAAACATGAATTGATGTCTATGATGCCCCTGGTTTCATACTATGTTATCTGCTAGTGCTACTCTCCGTTGATAGTCTCGCCTTAAAGTACTCGTTCCTTCAAGGTGAGACAAAGCGATCCCGGTTATTCCATAATGTAATCGGAGGTCACCGACCTTACGTCCCTCCGATGGATACATGATTTTCTTTGGGCTCTCCTGCGTGCTTATATGACATATGTATATGAGATATGAATATGTACATGGGGTGGGGGGAAGGGATACATGGGGATGGGAAGGGAAACATGTTTCATTGCCACCTGGTCAGCTGGCTTATCATCCAGGACGCGGGATGCCCCGACGCGGGATATATGGGCGAGCCGATGTATTTCGGTGCTATGTGGGCGAGCCGACATTGATCGGTCCTATGCTATGACCTAATACGCTATGACCTGATATGACATGACATGATATGATATGATATGACATGATATGATATGACATGATCTCATATGATATGATACGATATGATATGATATGATATGATATGATATGATATGATATGATAAGACATGATATGATATAAGTTCTATTTTCTATGCAAATGAAAAAGAAATATTTTTTTTAAGGGAAAGACAAGCATGCATGGTATCCGGCCTGAAAGGGTATTCCTATGTATAGGTTACTTTCTTGTAGCACTATATGTCCCATGATCCCATGGTATTGTTAATCATACCTTATGTTTCTGTTTGTATTATCTTCCATGCCTTACATACTCGGTACACTATTTGTACTGACGTCCCTTCTTGTGGACGCTGCGTTTCATGCCGCGCAGGTCAGCAGGTAGACGGACCTGATTCCTAGGAGTTTTATCAGTAGTATTGGCATCGCTCCAGTTGTCCCGGAGCCTCAGTTCCTTGGTACTATTTTTGTGTATATATTCGGGCACGGCAGTACTCGGCCATTTCCTATGTATATGTGTACTATGTTTAGAGGCTCGTAGAGAGATATGTACAGTTAGATGTTTTGTACTTTTGATGATCCTCGTCGCTGTATAATGTGCTAGCAAAGTTTATTAGCCTATGTTTATAATTATGCTACCAATGTTAATGTTAAGTAACAAAAAAAAAGATATGGGGTAAAACGATAGCTAAGGGGTGCTCGGTACAAGTATCGGGTACTCGTCGCGGCCCCTAGTTGGGTCGTGACAATAGTTTTGAGAGAGTAGTTTCTTTCCCGCAATTCTTTAAATAGCTAATAATAAATAATTAAATAATCCCCCTCTAGTGTTAATTAAGCTAAGTTTATAGACTGTCTTCGGATAGGCTCTGAGGGATGCTTAACACCTTTCCCCCGGGGTAAATAAAACCCTTACCTAGAATCTCACAGGTTTTAAAGACTAAAAAATGGAGTTTATATTTTTACAAATGATTTCCTAAAATTAGGTGGCGACTCTGAAAATTTGCAACCCAAAGGAAACATAGTGATAAGTTGTGAACTAGTTTTAATCCGTTAAAAATAGGGCATAACAACATATATAAAGCATGCATGAGAGCTCAGATAAAAGATATGACTCTATCGAAGTGATGTAAGGTCGGTAAACCTCCGATTGTCATTATGGAACTATCATCATGGGCGTATCTCACCTTGAAGGAACAATAACCATAAGATGAGATTAACATCAATGAATAAAATCAATAATCATATGATAAGGATCAACAAATCATTAGACAATTATCAACAATATCATAAGAACCTCAGGAATCATAAGCTTCTAGCATTTTTAGGAATAGGGACATTATGGATATCGTGTGTGAGTTCACAACAATGGGATCATGTCTTAAGAAAGAAGGGACAACCTTAACATACCTTGTCGTATCCTTAACTACTTAACGCTTATCCTCCCAAGCTTGTAAATATACGTTCAAGATAATTCGTACTAGAGTTAAGCCTTGAAAACTCTCATAAGGTCAAACTAGAGTAATTTGTGACCTATCGAAAATTGGGCATCACTTCCCCTATTTCCTCTACTTCCACCAAATTCCAAAACAATAATATCAACATCAAAAATACCAAATTCAAGATATTTCATTAAAATTAAACTTAAGTCAATCCAAAATCCCTTTTTAAAATTAACCCATAGTCATCCACTTCAAGTTGATACCTTGTGACCTCTCTACTATGATTCCTTCCCTCTTTAAGACTTGCAAAACCTTTAAGTAAACTCAATAATAAGAAATAAGGTGAATTACATTCCTTATAGTAGAATAACTTCGCCACACTCAATTTCTTCCAAGACCAAATTCATCACAACATTGAGTAGAGGCAAAAATAATCCTTTTCCATGAGTTAGCTTGAGGTTTATGAGTTTAATATTCTCTTGTGATGGTTTGGAAGGTTTTGGAAAGATTGAGAATCTTCAAGAACACCCTAATAATATGGATAAAGAAGTGTGAAAAGTGGATATGAAAAAAGGGATCTTTTGGAGTATAGAAAGGGCTCAGAACCTCCCTACCGCCCCGTGTTGCGGGGGAGATGCGACCCAGCAAGTGGGGACTTGTAGCCGCATACTCCCTCCAATATATGGGGAGGTTCTGGGTAGTATGTTTCCCTAAAATTGGGAGTTTTTGGCCCATATTCTGCATAGCAAACTCAGTATGTGGCCGCAAACTGCCCACAAACTCCAATTTTCGCGAAAATGCGTTCTTTTCGATTTGTTTGACCTCCAATCCTTATGATACCTTCTTGTCACTTCTGTAAAACCTACATTAACCATATAAGAATCCCAATAACTCCCTATCAAGCTAATTCTAAACAATATATAGCACAAATGATGAAAATATTTTGAAAAACAATACACCAATTCTAGGCTTCACGAACTTGCTTCCGCCGATTCATTTAACTCCGAAACCTTAAGTTACATACTTAAAATTGTTAGATATCCTCCTTAAACTTGTAAGGGATTCATTTTCACTTTGGGATTATGTTAGTTTACTTATAATGCAAACGACGTGAAGTTTTCGAAGGTGTAACATTCTCGCCCCCCCCCCCCCCCCCCCTCCCGAACATTTGTCCTTGAAGGTTAGACTCTTATGGGTCTTACAAAAATTTTGGTAGAGTTTCCCCTGTAACTATACCACTACCATCTTGTCACAATAACCCAAAATATATAATTCCTCACAAGGATATAATAACGAAAACAATAATGGCCCCATACGCCCAAGAAATCGTAAAAAGAAAGCATTACGCACCTGAAGACAATGGTGTCGCTGTCCGAACCTCCTCTCGAAGTGGAAACAAATGTGGATACCTGGACCTCATATCTTCTTCAGCTTCCTAAGTCATTTCTTCCTTATTATTGTTTCTCCAAAGAACTTTGACTGAAGCTACATCTTTAGTCCTCAGTCTCTGAACCTGTCTATCTAGGATAACAATGGGAACCTCTTTGTATGATAATTGCTCGGTAACTTGAACGTCATCTATGGGTACAACTCTGGAAGGATCTCCAATGCACTTGCGCAACATTGACATATGGAAAATCGGGTGGACTGACTCCAAGTCCGAAGGTAGATCTAACTCATAGGCCACTTAACCCACTCTGCGTACAATCATGTAAGATCCAATTTATCGAGGGCTAAGTTTACCGTCTTACCAAATATCATAACGCCTTTCATAGGCGACACCTTCAAGAATATCCAGTCATCAACTTGGAACTCTAAGTCTCATCAGCAGTTATCTGCATAAGACTTCTGACGACTCCGAGTTGTCAATAATCGATCCTAAATAAGCTTGACCTTCTTTGCTGCTTGCTGGATCAAATCTGGCCCCACTAACTTAGTCTCCCCCACTTCGAACCATCGAATTGGTGATCTACACTTCTACCCATATAAAGCCCTATATAGGGCCATCTGAATACTAGAATGATAACTATTGTTATACGCGAACTCAATGAGCGGAAAATGATCATCCAAACTACCTCTAAAGTCTAGTACATATGCCCGTAACATATCTTCGAAAGTCTGAATATTACGCTCAGTCTGTCCATCAGTCTGGGGGTGAAATGTTGTACTAAGACTCACCCGAGTTCCCAAACCCTTATGGGAGGACTTCCATAAGTTAGCTGTAAACTGCGCACCTTTGTTGGAGATAATGGATAACGAAACACCATGGAGTCATACTATCTCATTGATATAAAGCTTTGCATAATCTTCAGCTAAGTACGTAGTCCTGACAGGCAAAAAATGAGCTAATTTTGTAAGTCTATCCACAATTACCCATATGGAATTATACTTATGCTGAGAACGAGGCCAGCCTGTAATGAAATTCATATTAATTACTTCTCATTTCCAAGTCGGAATCTCAATAGCTTGAAATAATCCAACAGGATTTTGATGCTCGATCTTTACCTGTTGGCAATTAGGACATTGAGCTACAAACTCTCCTATGTATTTCTTCATTCCGTCCCACCAATAAACTTCCTTAATATCATGGTACATCTTTATCATTCCCGGATGAATAGAATAATGGGAACAATGAGCCTCCCCCAAGATTTGGCGACGTAATCCTGCAACATCATGAAGACATAATCTGCCCTGATATTTAAGAACTCCATCTACAGAAATCTTGAATGGTGACTTTTTCTTCTAAGGACATGTATCTCTATAATGAACTTACGTGGGATCCTTATACTAGCGCTCTTTCATCTCAACTACTAGAGACTAGACTACTGAATCCTAAATGAAACTCCCATATCGCCCGAGTCCAATAATCGAACTCCTAGGTTAGCCAACTGCTGAAGTTCACAAGCTAACTCCCTTTTTTCTAGCTGAAAATCACATAAGCTACCCATGGATATACGGATAAGGGCATCGGCTACTACGTTTACCTTCCCAGGATGATACAAGATGCTAACTTCATAATCTTTCAATAGCTCCAACCATCACCTTTGACACAGATTTAACTCTCTCTGCTTGAAAATATACTAGAGACTCATATGGTCTACATAGATGTCAACATGAATGCCATACAAATAATGCCTCCACAATTTCAATGCGTGAATCACCGCAGCTAATTCTAGATCATGGGTCGGGTAGTTTTTCTCGTGTTTTCATAACTGCCTTGAAGCATAAGTAATAACTTTACCGTACTGCATCAATACACAACCTAGTCCAACGCCTGAAGCATCACAATAGATGACATAGCTTTTTGATCCCTCTGGAAGTGTCAGAACCGCGGCCGAAGTCAATCTGTTCTTCAACTCCTGAAAATTGCGCTCATAAGCATCCGTCCATTGAAACTTAGCCAATTTCTGAGTCAGCTTCGTCAGTGGTGCAGAAATAGAAGAAAAACCTTTCATAAATCTTCTGTCATAACCTGCCAAGCCCAAAAAACTATAAAATTCAGTAGGTGTTGTAGGTCTCGGCCAAGTCTTCACAGCTTCAATCTCTTGGGTATCCACCTGAATACCATCAGCTAAAATAATGTGCCCCAAAAGTAACAGAAATCAACCAGAACTCATATTTTGAGAAGTTTGCATATAATTCTCACATCTTAAGTGTATCTTTGAGAACCATTTGGCACCCTCGAACTGATCAAACAAATCATCAATTCTAGAAAGTGGATACTTGTTTTTATTGTCATCTTATTCAGCTCCCTATAGTCGATACACATCCATAACAAACCATATTTCTTTCTTACAAGCAACACCGGTGCTCCCCACGGTGACGAACTAGGCCTGATAAAGCCTTTCTTAAGCAAATCCTTCAGTTGCTCCTTTAACTCCCTCAATTCAGCAGGTGCCATTCTATAAGGAGGAATGGATATTGGCTTAGTATCTAGTAACACATCAACGGCAAAATCAATCTCCCATTCTGGTGGAAAGCCTAGGTTTGGGAATACATCTGGAAACTCATTAACTACTGGAACAGACTGAAGAGTCGATGGCTTTGCTTTTGTATCCTGAACCAGGAATAAATGATAGATACAACCTTTGGCAATCATATTTCTTGCTTTGAGATAGGATATAAACCTATCTCTCAGAGGTGTTGTATTACCCTTCCACTCTAGAACTGGTTCTCCTGGAAACTGGAAACGAACTGTTTTTAGTTCTACAATCAACATTGGCATAACAAGAAGCCAACCAATCCATACCCATAATAACATCAAAATCTACCATACTTAGCTCAATCAAATCTGCAATGGTATGACGGTCACAGACTATAACTACACAATTTATATATACCCATCTAGCTATCATTGGGTCACCAACTAGTGTAGACACTTCGAAAGGTTTAATCGACTCAGGTATCACCCTAAACAGACCAACGATAAGAGGAGTAACATACGACAATGTAGAACCTGGGTCAATCAATGCATATACGTCATGAGAAGATACTGATAGTATACTTGTAGCCACATCAGGAGAAGACACAAGATCTTATTGTCCAGCCAGCGCATAAATACGGTTCTGAGGGCCGTTCGAACTGGACGCTCCCCTTCTACCTCTACCACGGCCTGCTGATGTCTGTGAGCTTTGCCCTAGAAGGCGTACAAATGATGTAGAATATGCTGCTAATCCTGTAGGCTAAACTATACCTCTACTACCTCTCGATGGACAGTCACGCATCATATGGCCTGCCTGACTGCATGCATAACAAGCATCTGAACCCAAGTGACACCATCCCTAATACCACACTGAGTACATCGTGGTAAAGGTGGCCTTATCTGGCCTGAATTACCTCTATACTGAGAACCCGAGGCTCTGGAACTCTGACCTGGTCCAGAATGAATAGGTCGATCAAATCTCTAGCTTTCAAATAGTGGAGGTGCACTAGCCGCTGAATGGCCTGGGTGTCTAGAATAATGCTGTCTCTGACCCCCTCTGAACTCACTAACAGCACCTGAGGATCTGGCCCTCTTACTATAACCCCTATCATGCTTACGCTCAACCCTTCGCTACTGCTGACGCTCCTCAAGATTCTGAGCGTGCGCTTGAATGCGGGAGATATCCATACCTTGCAGAAGTGAGGCCGTCAAACAATCATCAATTAAATGGGTTCGCAATCTACTCACAAACTGGTGAACACGATCTCGCATATTAGCTACCATAGCATGAGCATACCTAGACAGTGAATTAAAATGAAGACTATACTCCCGAGCACTCATGTTCCCCTATCTAAGGTTTAGGAACCTATTAGCTCTGGCCCGTCGAATCTGTGGAAGTGAATAATGTCAAAGGAAAGTATCTACAAACTCTTTCCACACTAGTAGAGGTGCGTTAACCCCTCTATAAAACAACCAGGTATTATACAAATGAACAGCCACAGCGCGAAATCTGTAAGAGGCCAACTCTAACGACTCAATATCTGAAGCATGCATCACCCGTAATGTCCTCAACATCCCATCTATAAAGTTCTACGGGTCATCATCTAGTTTCGATCCAAAGAATTCGGAAGGGTCTAAATTAATGAAATGACGAACTCTGGCGCTAACAGTCCTTTCACCATGACCCGTATCCAGTCGCTGGGCCTGAGCGGCTAACTTGGTCAACAACTGTATAGCTATTGGTATCTCCTGGCCTGAGGAATCCGGTGGAGGAACTGGGGCTACGGGAGCTAGAGCCCCTCAATGCTCCTCTAGAGAGGGCAGAGTGTGCTAGGACCGATATGGAATCTCATTCTGGGACTCGCCCTCCTCTACATCTGTAAGAGGTACCCGTCCAGTTCTCTTACCTGCCACTGATTTGCCCTTCCGTGCCACTGTAGCTTTTCTCTTAACAAGCATCGCTGAAATCCTAACACACTGTCAGAAAATGAGAGTTCTAATAACATGGCTCTATTACTCGATCAAAGATGAGAAAGAAAAATCAATCAATCCTAAATGTCCTGCAGGCTACTGTATATAAGTGTGGCGCGCTTCACACCCATAAACAAGACTCTACTGTACATGGCTTATAGACAAACCCTAGGACAAATTGATCTGATACCACTTTTGTCACGACCCAACTAGAGGGCCATGACGGGCACCCGGAGCTAGCCTACCGAGCACCTCTTAACATACATCTCATAATTATACCTAAGTGGGCCACAAGTTTAACTCGTAACTATCATAATCTATAAGAGACACGAGTCCAAGAGGTATATGCACATCTATATACTTACCATCAACTATGCCCATATATATAAGCCAACAAGGCTACCAAAAACGATATACAGAATATGAACCGAAGAGGTCATAGAATATCTAACTATACACATCTGTCTACGAGCCTCCACATGGAGTGCATAACATCATAAGGATGAGACAGAACCCCGCCATGCCCATATATATATACAAAAGAATAGTACCGGCTGAACTGTAGCTCCGAAACAAGCGGAGCGCTCCTGCACAGCCACTGATGAAGCAGCCTAGGGGTCTGGTCTGTCTCCTTGTCTACGTGCGGGCATGAATGCAGCGTCCACAAAAAAAGGACGTTAGTATAGGCAATGTACTGAGTATGTAAGGTATGATTAACAACATAATAATGATATGAGAGAAACATGAGATAAGAGAAATAACTTGTACCTCTGAATGCCTCTTAAGGCAGATGTCATGCATGCTTAGCCTTTTTTTTTTCAGAAAAACGTTTTCATACATATTTATATAGTACCGTACCCAGCCATATAGGCTCGATGTTATAATCATATCATGACCATCCCGCGATCGAGGCATCCCGCGTCCGGGGTAACATCATAACCTGCCCACTACAGTGGTGTGCACATCTGCGTGCCTGCCCAGCCGATTATAGCGCGGCGCGGTGTGAGAAAATACATACATATATATAAAGCATGCATAAATCTCAAATAAAATCTATGAGTCTATCGAAGTGACGTACAGTCAGTAAACCTCCGATTGTCATTATGTAACTATCATCATGGGCATATCTCACCTTGAAGGAACAATAACCATAATATGAGATTAATATCAATGAATAAAATTAATAATCATATGATAAGGATCAAAAATTCATGAGAAAATTATCAACAATATCATAAGAACCTCAGGAATCATAAGCTTCTAGCATTTTTATCAATAGGGATATTATGGACATCGTGTGTAAGTTCACAACAATGGGATCATGCCTTAAGAAAAAAGGGACAGCCTTAACATACGTTGTCGTCTCCTTAACTACTTAATGCTTATCCTTCCAAGCTTGTAAATATACATTCAAGATAATTCGTACTAGAGTTAAGCCTTAAAAACACTCATAAGGTCAAACTAGAATAATTTGTGAGCTAACAAAAATTGGGCAGCACTTCTCCTGTTTCCTCTACTTCCACCAAATTCCAAAAATATTCCCAAACAACAATATCAGTATCAAAAATACTATGATCAAAATATTTCATTCAAATTAAGCTTAAGTCAATCCAAAATCACCTTTTAAAATCAACCCATAGTAATCCACTACAAGTTGTTACCTTGTGACCTCTCTATAATGATTCCTTCCCTCTTCAATAATTGCTAAACCTTTAAGTCAACTCAATAATAATAAATAATATTAAGAACATACATTATAGTATAAGAACTTCACCTCACTCAACTTCATCCAAGACCAAATTCATCACAACATTGAGTAGAGGCAAGAATAATCCTTTTCCATGAGTTAGCTTGAGGTTTCTGAGTTTGATCTTCTGTTTTGATGGTTTGCAAGGTTTTTGAAATATGGATAACCTTCAATAAAACTCTAATAATAAGGAGAGAGAAGTGTCAAAAGTGTATATGAAAAATGGGATCTTTTGGAGTTTAAAAAGGGCTTAGAACTGCCCCACTACCCCGTGTTGCGGGGGAGATAAGGCCGAACAAGTGGGGACTTCTGGCCGCATAATACCTCCACTATATGGGGAGGTTTGGGGCTGTAAGGTCCCCAAAAATTGGGAGTTTTCGGCCCATATGCTGCATAACAAACTCAGTATGCGGCCGCAAACTGCCCACCAATTCCTATTTTCGCGAAAATGCATTCTTTTCGATTCGTTTGACCTTCAATCCTCATGATACCTTATTGATACTTATGTAAACCTTCATTAACCATCAAATAATCCCTATAACTCCATCTCACGCTAATTCTAAAAATGTATCGCACAACTGATGCAAATCTTCCAAAAACATTACACCAATTCTAGCCTTCACGAACTTGCTTCCGCCGATTCATTTAACTCTAAAACCTTAAGGTAAGGTACATACTTAAAAGTGTTAGATATAATCATTAACCTTTTAAGGGATTAATGTACACTTTGTGCTTATGTTAGTTTACTTATAATGCAAATGACGTAAAGTTTTTCGTGGTGTAACAGGTTCTGAGTACTTGAGTCTTGAAGTTGTAGAGGAGTAATATCAGGTTGTCCTTTGCATCGCCTAAGCAAGGAAATGTGGAGGACAGGGTGAATTAGAGCCTCTCCGGTAGCTAGAGCTTATAGGAAACCCCCCTGACTCACTTGAGCACCTTGTAAAGCCCAAAATACTCTCTACTGAATTTGTGTTGGTGTGTACTCCTCATGGTCTGCTATATATATGGATGCAATTTAACAAATACCCAGCCACCTATATTAAATTGATCTTTATAGTGTCCTTTATCTAAGCTGATTTTCATTTGAGTCTGAGCTTTGGACAAATTAAACTTTAAGGGAGTCAGGACATCATCACGACGCAACATGTATTGCTCAATTAGATCATCATAGGCACTCCCCAGAACATACCGAGCAATATTGGGGTGATAGTTCCAAGTGATTTCGTGTTTTGATGATTGTCAAACTGTTTCAGAACCAGATAGAGACCTAGCCTGTCGTATGCTCTCTGTGCATCTTGCACCGTCAGTAGAGAATAATTGCAAAGTCAAGCCACTTGCTGCACACAAGTACGGTTGTGAGTTGGCCTATGCTTTAGTTCAAATTGTATGAGTGGTCTCTATCCATCCCATATGCTCCCACTATATATACAACATGATGACAACATATTGAGTAGACTTGAAAAACTAATCTAAATCGTGCAAAGCTACTGACACAAGTTCTCAAGATCTCTCAAGAACAAAGTCCCTTCTAAGTTGAAGAACCTGATCCAGACACAAGTTTTAAGTCTGAGTTCTTTACACTGCTGTAGGTCTTTGTTCGTTTGTGCTTAAACTATAAACCTACTCTTCTTGTTAAGAAGTTGTTTGTAGGTGATTTAATTTCTCAAAGTGTGCTTGTTGGAAGTTTGTTTCCACAAGATTTTAAGCGGTACACTAGGCTAGATTTAGTCTAGGTGTATTAGTTTCCTTGGCTAGAGTTAGTCAAGTGGAGGTGCTTACAATCGGTGCATTGTAAGGGTGGAGGGACTAAGAATGTTAGTTCCTAGGTTGCAACTATTGTAAAGGTGAGGGATTATGAAAGTTAATTCCTAGTTTGCAATAGGTTGTAATCGGAAGTTTCTCGTGTAGTGGAGTTGAAATCCTACTGGGGTAGGTCGTGGTTTTTAATTCCTTGAGCAAGGAGTTTTCCTCAGTAACATCCTGTGTCCTTTACATACTGCATTGCATAAGGGAACTAGTACACCACCAAGTCCCTCATATACTATTTGATGGATGCACGACCTACAACAATTGGTATCAGATGTCACGACCCAGCTAGGGGCCGCGACGGGTACCCGATGCTAGTTACCGAGCACCGCTCACTCTACTATTTATCTCGCTCATTTAATACTCTTTTATCAATTTCACATACCAATCGTAGAAAATTTAAATTTAGTCAACCATAAATACTTTATATACATTTGCCTCTCGGCCATCAAAATAATATACATACATATGAAAACCTCTTGTGAGACACTCTAACCCACACTGCGTATCTACGAGCCTCTACTACATAATGAATACATAGACGGAACAAGACTCCGCCATGCCCAAAATATGCATATATAAATGTACACCAAAAGAATAGTCATAAGCACCTCCGAACAATGGAGTGCTATCTATCAGCGGACAGCTACTGGGGATCTGGACCAAGCGCTCCTCCCTGTCTACCTGTGGGCATGAACACAGCGTCCGAAGAAAGGACGTCAGTACGAATATTGTACCGAGTATGAGAGACATATATAATGAAAGGAGACATAAATAACATAGTGATAACATCAACAGGAAGCATCTGAATCTGACCGATAATCATAAAAGAAGTAATGCATGTTGTCTTACTCATACTCATCATCATAACATGTATGCATCATATGCAAGCTGTCCGTCCATGTCGGAACGGTGTGAAAATCAATAATATTAGCCCGCGTCCAGGCCTCCTGCATCCGGGGCACCATCTCATGCCGCCCACTAGTGGTGTCTGCCTATGCCCGAAGGTCATGGTGTATCCGTATAGCTTCCCGCCTTGGCGGTGACTGCCCGGCCAACTAGGCACGGTGTGAAATGCTCATGTCATGCTTATCATAAAATGCTCATAATAATAATATACTCATCATAAAATACTTATCTCATTGTAATACATGCATAAGGCTCAAGATCAACTTTATTCTATCGGGGTGACGTAAGGTCGTGATCCCCCGATTCCATTATGGAACAACTATTGATACTCTGCCTCACCTTGAAGGAACTAGTACATAAGGTGAGTGTAAGCGATAATTAACATCGTCATTATACTAGCATCATCATATCGTATTCCTCATCTTATATAGACATTAAGGAGTTAGACTCTTAGCCTTTCGGACAATAAGAACTCATGAAGAGAATAGGAATTTCATACTACAAGATTCATGCCATCAGAAGGAAAGGACTAGCCTCACATACCTGGTCATTTAGCTATACTATCGCTCACTTGCTCTTCTTCAATATCACGTCGTTACCTTCATAAGAGAATTTGGATCAGCATTAGTAACTAACTACAAGAACGTATCGCTAATTGTAGGAAAGTCGGAAAACACTTCCTTCATTCATACTACTTTTCCGATGCTTTATCTCAACTCTTAACATTCCTAACATTACTCATAATATCACAATCGACCATCGTCATTTACGTACATTTAGCAAATCCACCATTTTCCTCCAATTTCCCCATTTTTAGCCTTATGACTCGTCTTTGCGTTTTCATGCGTTTAACGCTTGTTTCATGATGTAAACATCATTCATAATGTATTTGTACTCACAACACTCCAATATTCGCAGTTCAATTCCACTAGCATTCATTTACAACACTATTCACTCAATAATGACCCATTTCTATGTCCTTTTACATTTCAAGTGTCTAAGCTTTCCAATACTTCAAACAATATGGAATAATCATAAAACTTACCTTGGATGAAGGTTGAACAATCCTTAAGTTGAGATTCTTCACTTAGCCAAAACCCTAGTTCCACCCTTTGTGGGATTTCTTGACCTGGATGATCTTTTATGGTGTTCTTACACTTGATTTCATAAGTTTGGTGGTGTTGATCTTGATGTTCCTTGTGATTCTCTTGAATTCTTGTGGAGAAAATATTTGGAAAGTTCTAGAGGTTTCTTGAGTTGTGTTGATGAATAATGGAAGAACATGATGTCTAAGTCTCTTTTAATAATCCCAAAATCTGATCTTTAATGAATTCTCGTCGGGTGAACAGTGGTCGTAAACTGCAGTTTACGGATCGTATTTTGATTTACGGGTCGTCCACTGTGGTCGTATTTAAGCGTTTCAAAAACAGAGAGTTTGGCTTCTGGACATGGCAGTTTACGACCTGGTTTACGGTCCGTAAACCAGTTTACGGGCCGTAAACTGGATCGTATTTAACCATATCAACATTTACAGAAAGTCTTGGCTGAGGGACCTGGTGGTTTACGACCTAGTTTACGGTCCGTAAACCAGTTTACTGGCCGTATCCTGGGTCGTTTTTAACCATCTCAACACTTAACAGAAACTTGAGATTTTTGACGCAATGAAAGACGATTGCACTATACGGTCCGTAAATCACTTTACGGGCCGTATAGTGCCACACACGACCACTGGGTGGAAATTTTCCGTGACTTTCTTATTTCCAAAATTTTCTTAATTAGCCATTCCCGACTTAATAAAACATCATTTACTCAAATTTTCATCGTTCCACTCTTCATACAAGTACGGAGAAATTTCCGAGGTGTAACATCAGAGTAGGTGCTTTCTAAAAGGTTAACACCTTGAAAGAATCTGAAAAGTGGCAGCCCCACCAAATATAGAAGAAGGACAGTCTTCCACTAGGCCACCTAAATTTAACGAAAAATATGGGTGGTGGAGGACAAGAATGCACGCCTTCATCATGGCCGAAGTTTCAGACCTTTGGGATATCATCTGTGATGGTCCCTATATCCCAGTTCACACAAGTGAAGACGTTAAAAAGACCACTGTTAAAACACAAAAGAATACAATGATGCTGAAAGGAAGAAAGTGGAGAAGAACTATAAAGCCAAGAAGATTCTTGTATGTAGAATAGGCCGGATGAGTATAATCGAGTCTCAGCTTGTTCATCAGCAAAAGAGATTTGGGAAGCTCTCCAAACTGCTCATGAAGGAACAACTCAGGTAAAAAACTCCAAGATCGACATGTTCACCACTGAGTATGAGATGTTCAAAATGAAAGTGAGTGAATCTATTTGCGAGATGCACACCAGAGTAACCTCCAAAATCAATGAGCTCCACTCTCTCGAAGAAGTCATCACAACTACAAAGCTGGTAAGGAAGATGCTTTGTGTATTACCTAACTCCTGGGATAGCAAGGTAAATGCTATCTCAGAAGCCAAAGATCTAGTTACGTTGACTGTCGATGAGCTTATTGGATACCTCAAGGTGTATGAGATGAAGATGACCATGAACAAGGCAGAGAAGAATGAGGTGAAGAGGGAGAAGAGCCTGGTTCTCAAAGCTGTAAAAGGAGAGTCCAGTGATGATGACTCCGAAATGGCTTATCTCACACAGAGGTTTCACAAGATAATAAAGGAAATGGCATGTTCCCTAAAATAGGAAACCCCAGGAGAAATGACTACTCCTATCACAAGTGTGGGAAACCTAGTCATTTCATAAAGAATTGTCCTTAAACCAAGAAGGACAATTATAACACAACTTCCAAGAGGAACCAGGTCCCCGACAGGAGTTTCAGAAGGAAAGAGGCTGCTGATAAGATTGTGAAGCAAGCACTTGCAGCCTGGGGAGACTCCTCAAGTTTGTTTGAGGATGAAAATTACAAAGGGGATTTTTCCATGATGGCATTTAATGATGGAGCAACTGAGCGTAAGTCAGACGTTGCACTCACAGCTGAATCTTACACAAGTGATTTTGATAGTGAGAACAAAATGGTAAATTTCTTTGATATAAAGAAGAACTGAGAGATTGCTCTAAGGAAAAACTCATATCACTATCAACTGTGTTAATTGATGCCTATCATGCTCTGGCTGCTGAGAGAAAAAAGCTGAATCTTGCTCTTGATGAAATAAAATCGGATAAGGAAGACCTGTGTGTGATAACAAAAAAAATGAAGAAACAGTTGTTTGAGACAAACCAACAAAATATCCTGTTGGAATGTCAAGTGACAAAAGAGATGGAAACCTCCTCCAAAATAAGAGGAGCAACAAGTGAGACTTTCTTAGAGCTTAAAGCTGAACTAGAGAAAGTAAAGTCAAGTCTTACTGCTGAAATTGAGAATAACAAACTGCTAAGAAAAGATCTGGAAAGGGCTATGTTAGACCATGACAAAACTCAAGTGGACCTGGTCTTTTGACGCAATCTCCTCCTGGAATGAAAAAAAATGAAATGCTAGAAGAGGACTTGGCTTTAAGAAGGAGAAGATGCCCTATGATATCCATAACAAACATGTTCCCATGACTAAAGAGCAGCCAATTCCTCCTTGCGGGGAAACAAGTCATCACCAATAGCCCTAAAACATAAAGGCTGACATTGTTCAAAAGAATAGGAGTGTTGTTAAGAAAGGAACCAGAGTGAAAAGAGCAGGTCCTAAAAAGAAAGGACATTTGAACAAGAGAGGGAATTGCTGCCTGTATGGACTAAAAGGAGTCTAATTCACCCCTTCTGTAATTACAAAAGACTCAAGCTGGTTTGGGTTCCTAAATCCAATCACTAGCATCACTTAACAGGGTGGGAGAAAGAAGGAGCAGTCAGCATAAACTGATGAACTGTGACAGCTTCAAGCTGCAACTATGGTTAAGAAGACTCCCCTCAAAGCATTTAAAGTCTGATGTACGTGGTGTGATGATAAAAGGAGGAATCTCTTATGAAAAATGTTGCAGAAAGGCATCACTTAAAATAGCTATAATATATGAAAAGGGGAAAGATATAATTGTGAGGTAACAGTGAATGGAACTGAACATGTGAAGATTAAGGGGGAAGATATGTCGAAGAATTGTGCTGAACATGCAGTTATTAAGGGAGAAGACATGTCGAATAATTGTGCTGAAAATTCACAACTGTGGGAAGATGTGCTGAGCAAGGGGGAAGAAATGGTAGACTGATATGTGATGATATTGTGGCAATTTTTGTCTTCCAGTTGAAATTGGTATTATGTTGCTAAGATGTTGCAGGTGCCTTGATGATGATGGTCTGCTTCGTAGAGGGAACAAATGGGAAGCTGGTTCTCAGGAGGAACACCAGTCTATGAGTTTGTCATCATCAAAAAGAGGGAAATTGATAGTTCCAAGGGCATCCATGCTTTGATGATTTTCAAACTGCTTCAGAACCAGATAGAGACCAGGTCTATAATCGGCTCTTTGTGCATCTTGCACCGTCAGTAGAGAACAACTGTAAAGTTGAGCCACTTGCTGCACACAAGTACAGTTGTAAGTTGGCCCATGCTTTAGTTCAAAATGAATGAGTGGTCTCTATCCATCCCACATGCTCCCACTATATATACAACATAATGACAACATATTGAGTAGACTTGAAAACCTAATCTAAATTGTGCAAACCTGCCGACACAAGTTCTCAAGATCTCTCAAGAACAAAGTCACCTACAAGTTGAAGAACCTGATCCAAACACGAGTTTTCAGTCTACGTTTATTACACTGTTGTGAATCTTTGTTCGTTTGTGCTTAAACTTTAAACCTACTTTTCTTGTTTAAAACCGGTTTATAGGTGATTTAAATTCTCAAGGTGTGCTTGTTGGAAATGTGTTTCACAAGCATTTGAGTGGTACAGTAGGCTAGATTTAATCTAGGTGTATTAGTTTCGTTGGCTAGAGTTAGTCAAGTAGTGATGCTTAAAATCGGTGTATTGTAAGGGTGGAAGGACTAAGAGAGTTAGTTCCTAGGTTGCAACTATTGTAAGGGTAAGGGATTATGGGAGTTAATTCCTAGTTTGCAATAGGTTGTAATCGGAAGTTTCTCGTGTAGTGGAGTTGAAATCCTACTGGGATAGGTCATGGTTTTAATCCCTTGAGCAAGAAGTTTTCTATGGTAACATCCCGTGTCCTTTACATACTGCATTGCATAAGGGAAATGGTACACAATCAGGTCCCTCATATACTGTTGGTAGACACACAGCCTGCAACTGGGGGGCTCGTGGCCATATAGAGCTTGGAAGGTTGTCATTCCAGCTGGCGTTTGAAAAGCTTTGTTGTACCAAAATTCATCCCATGGCAGCAAGGAAACCCATTCATAAGGGCTGTCAGCTACAAAACAATGCAAATATTGTTCTATATGTTTTCTACACATTTATTCAAAGCTTCCGATTGCCTATCGGTTTGAGGGTGATAAGCAGTACTCATCGCCAAGATAGTTTCGTGTAGTCGATGAATTTCCTGCCAAAAACAATGTTAAAAGTGAGGGTCACGACCTGTGACAATTATTTGGGAAGGATCGTGTTGCTTAATGATAGGAATGCCAAAACCCTCGGCCATAGACTGAGCAGTAAAGGTAGCTGGAAGAGGAATAAAATGTCCGTATTTAGCAAGCCAATCAATTACAGTCATAATAGTCGCCTTCCCCTTCGAACTTCGCAAGCAAGTAAAAAAATCCATAGATATCTCCTCAAAAACCATTTGAGGAATCGGTAGTTGCTACAAAAGGCCTGCGGGCAGCCTGTTAGTCTCCTTGGTACTTTAGCATAAAGCAATGTAAATCTTGATATCACGACGCATTGTTGGCCAATAAAAATTAGAGGACAAGCGGTGGAAGGTACAAAAAAATCCAGCATGTCCACCAATCTTAGAATCATGAAACTCTTTGAGCAACAACTATTTTAGAGAAGAATCCTGGGGTATGACTAGACGGTCTTTATAGAAGAGAAAACTTTTACGAAAGGTATAATCGGGATAATTAGCAGGTTCATTAACCATACCTTGCTAAATAGCTAACAATTCTGCTGCCTTGTTCTGCTTTCCAGGACGATAGTTGATTGTGAAATCGTAGCCTACCGATTTGGCCAACCATTTTTTTTTTGGTCTGGAGTCTGAATTACCTAATTTGTGATATTTTGGAGTGACTGTTGGTCTGTGAGGATGGTAAATCATCGTCCCTTCAAATATTGCCTCCATTTTGCTACTGCTTGTTTGATGCGTACATCTCCCGATGGTATGTAGAGGCCGTTTGCATCCTAGGACACAACCTTTGACTATAGAAAGCTATTGGATGTCCTTGTTGTGAGAGTACTGCCTCAATTACCACACCCGAAGAGTCAATTTCCTAGTTAAAATCATCATCAAAATTGGGTAGTGCTGGAACAGGGGTGGAACTGAGCCCGAGTTTTAAATCCTCAAAGGTTTCATGACCCAATTTTGGCTAAGTCATGCGGACACTTACCTTTTCCACCTCGGTAAGCGAACCCTCAACCTGGTGATAATAAAGGCATAAATAATTAAATCAATTAAGCGGAAGAGAATAATTCACGTAAGTCTTACGATAATATAGAAGAAAGTGCGGAAATAAGAAATACACCTAGGGTATGGGCTAATCCATACAAGAGCATCTAATGAAAAGTATACAAGTATGGAATATAATAATACATCATATATGTCTATGTCTAAGATGGAAAAGTAAGACATAAATAAGAAGAGTCTTCAAGGCAGCGAACGTCTCGTGCTCACCCTGGAAACTCGAAGTTGTATTGATAGCGACAATCAGCCACGGGAGATGGAAGCAGATCCAACCTGGAACTCTGCATTCATAAAAGAATGTAGCAAGTGCAGGTCAGTACAAAACACAGTACTGATAGGTATCATCGGCCAACTAAGCATAGCTAACATAATTCAGAAAATAACACCGGATAGGCAGATAAATCAACAAATATAAGTCAAACACAATTCAGAACTAGGTATCCGTCATCACCTAGGTTGAAGCATCTAAACCAAGTGTGCCAGGTCTCAATATATCCAATCCGAATCCAATAACACGATAAATCACCAGAAGATCACCATATTAGCCATAATGCAATGCAATGCAATAATGTATGTATGCAGTGCAATGCTATTTACACATGTACTCCGGACGGAAGTATCGACGTCTCAGTAGCACAACCCAAGATAACTCCCAAAGTCTAAGTGCTACTCGTCTTGGATCTTTGCCCAACAGACAGACGTGACTCCGCATCTTTGCCCATAGAGGATTTTCATCTGCACCACCCTGGGGGACCCGCGGAGTCCATGCACTCACTCAATCCACGATTCCAGGACAAATATCGGATGTCGGACTTTCAAGTCATCTCATCAAAAATTGAGCCTAGCTCATCACAGTGTTTCATCAAGTACCAACAATGTATCAACAGTACATCATAAAGGGTGAGAATGCCTGCAATGTATGTGTCAACTTCAATAATAAGATCAATATCATAAGTACCAACATGGGTACGCCAATAATATCATGAAAGATTACACAAGTCATATGGAACTCTATCCTCGTATCAACATCAACAGGTGAGGTATTACAATATTACAATCAAGATAGAACAACAGTTCCCAATATCTGCAATCAATCATGTGCATCAAGCCAATCATAATAGAACACTCAACTCACAACACAATGGGTGGCTAGCTCCAATCACACAACAGGGCCTAACCCAAGGCAATATCCAACCCAACTTTATACCCGAAGGTTTACATGCTGTCTTCGACAATGTCATCTAAATATATGCTTCGCTACACGATGTCTCACCAAGTGTAAGCCATAACTTACCTGGATAAGCATAACCTACCTGGATGGCCGAACCGCAAAACACCAACAATCATTCCTTCGCTTTCCCCTTCCGTTGAGCCTCAAGATCAAGAAAGTCTAGGCATATTCGAAATCTAGGTTAGAAAATCATGAAGATCAATACCTATATTGCTACCATTCAATTTAGGTCAAAACTCAACCCTGGAATTTGAGGAAACGGGGCCCACAAGGTCAAAATGGAAATTTTGGGAATAAAATATCAAATTAAGCACTAGGTGGTCAAAACCCAATAACTAATTGCTAAACTAACTCAAGGATTCACTTAATTTAAAATTTCAAGTAAGACCCCTAATTTTGGGTACAAACCCTAACTCTTAGATTCAAGAATTCAACACTAATAATGGGAGATATATGATTGACAACCTTAGGTACATCATACTCTAGCATAAACCCAATCAATTTCATAATTAATAAGCCTAGATAGAAAATTCATCAAAACCCACTTTTAATCTTCCATTACTAAGGGACTAACAAGGAAAGAGGAATTATAAGATGATTAGGAACAATGAAATAGCAAGAAGGTTAGGAGAACTTACCACCAAGAATCTTCACCAATAATCCCCAAGAATAGTTCCCAAGAGCTCAAATTTCGGAATGGTATTAAATGATAGACTAAGGGCTTTAAACACTTCATTTAATGAATTAACTGCCCATTACCTGCTTCCGCGAGACTAATACCGCTCCAGTGGTGCCATGACCGCTACAGCGGTCATACCCAAATGGCAAGGACTGCTCCAGCGGCAGGGTGACCGCTTCAGCGGTACCGCTGCCGCGGTGCTGGTGCCGCCAAAGCGGGCACCAGACACCAGAAACTTCCCAAGTTTTCACACTTCAAGTCCAATTTTTGAATAATTCCCGAGGCCATCTGCTCGCAAATTACATACACAGACACACATAAAAATATGCTACGAACGCGCTTTCCAATAGAGTTCTCGTTAACCAGTCAACCCCCGATAGCTCAATTCTAACTTCCCAAACCAAGTACCAAAATGCATCTGATTGCATTGGAAACCGAACCAGACATACACATAAGTTCTAAACGACCATCTGGACCTCTCGAAATCGATAGATTTCCGAAAAAAGTCCGTTTATCCAAAAGTCAACTTTAAGTCAACTCTTTTCGCTTCAGCCAAAATTTCACAAAAAGTCGCCCGAATAAGATCTAGACACCGGGGGATGTGTGTCAATGGTCCCCTCGGGTCAAAAGGGAGCTAACCAAGCTCGGAAAAGGGTCAAAAGGATCGAAAATGCAATAACGACCAAGTCGTTACATTTTTTAGTGGTTGTTGGTCTGTGAAGATGGAAAATCATCGTCCCAGCAAATATTGCCTCCATTTTGCCACTGCTTGTGTGATGGCGTACATCTCCCGATGGTATGTGGAGGTCGTTTGCATCCTAAGACACAACTTTTGACTATATAAAGCTATTGGATGTCCTTGTTGCGAGTGTACTGCCCCAATACCCACACCCAAATAATCAGTTTCCATATTAAAATCATCATCGAAATTGGGTAGTGTTGGAACAGGGGTGGAACTGAGCCCAAGTTTCAAATCCTCAAAGGCTTGTTGTGCTTGAGATATCACATGAAAACCTCTTTTTGAAGTAAATCAGTCAATGGATTGCAATAATGGCAAAATCATGAATAAAGCGCCTATAACATCCTGCAAGGCCAAAAAAACTACGGACCTTTTTCATAGACTTCGGTGTGGCCCACTGCTAGATTGTTGAAATTTTTGGGGGATCGACAGCAAGCCCAGTTGAAGAAATAACATGGCTAAGGTAGTTAACCTTGGTTTGTCCAAACTGGCACTTATTGTGCTTAGCCACTAATTGTTGTTCTTGGAGCAATTTGAGCACCAACTCCAAATTCTCTAAGTGTAAAGACCAAGAGAAACTATAGATTAAGATATTGTCAAAGAAAACGAGCACAAATTTTCGAAGATAAGGCCTGAGGACGTTTTTCATGGTTGCTTGAAATGTCGAAGGAGCATTGGATAATCCAAACGGCCTGACCAAAAATTCATAATGGCTATTATGGGCTCGGAATGCATTTTTAGAAGCATCAGCTGGATGGACTCGAATTTGGTGATATTCGGATAATAAATCCAGTTTAGAGAAAAATTGAGCCCCATTTAATTCATGAAATAACTTATCAATTGAGGGAATTGGAAACGTTTCACGGATAGTGATGGCATTGAGGGCCCAATAATCCACATAAAAATGCCACGATCCATCCTTCTTTCGCACTAATAAAACTGGAGATGAAAAGGGACTCGTACTGGCCTGAATTACTCCATCCTTCAACATATTAGCTACGAGTTGTTCCATATTTTACTTCTGAAAATGTGGATAACGATAGGGCTTCATATTGACCGGCCCTTCATTAGGATTGAGGTGAATAGCATGATCAATTGTCCGAACTGAGGGAAGTCCCTCTGGATTATGAAAAACATACGAAGAAGTCTCCAATGGTGCTCCTAAATCAGGAGGAATAGTAGCAGCATCCGCTGGGTCATCTTTCACAAGAACAAAGCAAAAACAAGTAGCAATAGCAGCAGTAGTGGAATACTTGCGCAATGTGTTCAATTGAGCCGGTTGCAAGTCTTCTGGTGGGTCGCCCACCTATTTCACTTGCTTCCCCTTCAAAGAAAGCTCTGTCTGACGTGTAGAATGGTCTATAAGCACAAGACCTAGAGTGGCCAACCAGGTTCCTCCAAGAACGATATCTACACCATGAAATCCCAAAAGATACAAATCCATCAATAACTCTGTTCCTTGCATAGTGAATAAACATTTTTAATGACACCCTCACATCGTAATCGCTGGCCATTACCCACAACCACATTAGAGGTCGGTTCAATTTTAAGATTCAAAAACTTGGCCGCACAGGTTTGAACAAAGTTATGCGTACTGCCACCATCTACTAACACAACGACCGGTGACCCTCATATATGCCCATTCGAACAGAGTATAGTCGGGAGTAACCTCCAGATAAGGCATTATAAGAAATAGTAGATTGGGCCTGCAATTCTAAGAATTGGAGTTCCTCTGCTAATAACTCATAAGATGTGACTTTCTCTAAAGCATTTAATGGCTCAGAGTCCTCTTCGAGTAGAAGTATTTGGGGCAGATTTTACACTTATGACCGGATACATACTGTTCATCATAATGATAGCACAACCCCTTCTCACAGCGTTGTTGCATTTAAGCCGGAGATAGCCGTTGTATAGGCATACGAGTCATAGAACCCGTGGATGTGGTATGGTATGACGACACAATGGATTTGGACATGGGAGTCGGCAATAAGGGTTGGGACCGATCAAAGGCGAGTTGGATGGGTCCTTTCTCAATATTTAGCCATTGTTCATGGGTTTGGGCCAAAGAAATGGCATCATCTAGTGTTTTGGGTTTGTGAACCAACACATCATTCTTAATATCTAAACAGAGCCCAGATAAAAATAACTTCAGCATCAAAGGGTCTGAGATATGACTACAATATCTTGGATCTCCTAAAATTTTCATGCAAACCCTACTACAAACCCTAAACTAGCCGTGTCATGGCCACTCCGGCCACTGTTCAACCGTCGTCGGCGATCGGTCAGCCTCTCCCTCTAACCTCCTCAATCATATTTCCACCACTACCTCAATCCAACCTATCCCCTTCATCTTCATCTCAACCAAACACTACTATAAACCAACCTACAAACCCTACTTCTTCAAAAAGGTTTGCTAATACTTTAACGGGTAGTGAGGAAGTTTGTATAACAACAAAGCAGCAATGTGAGCTTATAACTAGGAAGAAACTAATGTACATTGATGGAATTCCAATGGTGAAGTGGACTGAGGCTGATATCAAACGAATGGAGATATTGGAAGACCTTCAACATGCAGTGATAGGGAAGTTTTCTCATGGATGGCCTGATTTGGAAGAACTGCGCAACATTATACCATCACAATGTGGAGTAAAAGGAGATTGTAAGGTTGTTTTATTTAGGCCAAGACATGTTTTGATCAGATGTTCACTGATGGAAGATTTTATCAATCTTACGTCCAAAGGTGCATATTATTTGAAGGCTAAAGATGGTTTTACTTATCAGATGAGGCCCCTTATCTATGATTCTAAGTTCAAAGTGGATGAAGAAACATCTCAGGCAATGACGTGGATTTCTTTTCCAAACTTGTTACCGACTTTATTTGTCAAAGAATCTTTGTTTACTATGGCTTCTACTGTTGGAAGGCCATTGCAGCTGGACAAGGAAACCATAAACAAGACTCGACCTAGTTGTGCTAGAGTCAAGGTCCAAGTAGATGTTCTTGCTGAGTTACCTAATTTTCTGATGTTGGAGATAGGGGATGAGGATACAAAGGATATCAGGAAGATGAAAGTCAAAATTTAATATGATTTCTTACCAAAATATTGTACTAAATGTAAGATTCAAGGCCATTCTAGAGATAAGTGTAGAATCCTTCGTCCTGAATTGAAGAAACCACCAGAAGTTGATGTTATAAGCACAGACAATGGGGTGAAGAGTACAGGAAATCAAGAGGAACAAATTGTCCAGGAGAAAGGCAAGCTTGAGGCACGCAGATGGTATCATGGTAGGAATTATCCTATGATGAAATTTGTTCCAAAAACTAAGCCTTCTGATAAGGTGGATGAAAGCAAGGTTGAGAGTGCTAATGCAAAGAATAATGCTGATTTAGAAGTACAAGTGGCGGTGTAGAACAAATTTGATGTTTCAAATACTGTGGAAGAATGTGAGCTATCAAGTACAAGTACATCCAAAGTTGAAGGGGAGAATTCAAATGCAAATGGCAAAAAGGTTGGTCAGAGTAATCATTTGGAGACTAGGCTGAATAATGTAGACATAGAGCAAACAAAAGTGGATGACATTATTCAAAGTTCCACACAAGGTCAGCAATGAATAGTGGAAGTAATGCCAGGTATTAATAATGAGAAAGGATTAATGCAACAAACAACAACTCAAAAGGTGACAGATCAAGAGGAAGAACTTCATAGTTCATAGGCTGATAAGGTGGAGGAAAAGTTAATGGAAACAGGAGAAAGCTAGCAGGAAGATGGAGTGGAAGGTAATACTGATGGAGATCCTAGGAAAGAGGACAGTGTGGAAGGAACATCTGAAGGAGATCCTGGTGGCACCAATACAACAAATAAGGGAACATGCTTGAGTGAATTAGAGGTTCCAGAGCGAGAGGAGGTTAAAAAACAAGATGTTCACACAGAACATGATGAAAATGTGACTGTTGATGATAAAGGATCAGATGGAGTAAAAGAGGGTACAGAGGGTTCCTCCTCAGTGATAATTCATGATCGTTTGCAAAGAGAAGGAAAAGTACAGGAAAATGTGCAAATGTGGATTTAATAGAGGCAACTTCTGCAGTTTCCACAGGTGACAAGATGGAGGAGCAGATGGATTTGGAGCAAAATGCTGATCCACTAGATCCTCCTTCTTTAGAGAGGGCACTGGTGGTTTCCCATTCTGAGATCCAACAGGTGACACTTTGTAGAAAGCCTTCCCCAATCAAGGAGTTACATGACCTGGTCTCTTATAATATTAATGTAATGGAAGTAGAGGATAATGTCAGAGATCTTCATAAAGAGGACAAAGAGGAGAATATTAAGCAGAATAATGAAAATATACTCAAGCAGGCAGATATTTCTCCTAAGAGAAAGTCTAACAATAAGGGCCAGAAGAAAGGAAAAAAGAATGCTATTGACAAACAAATTCCACTCAGGGTGGTACCAAAGAGGAATGTAGCTAAATCTAATGTTAAATGATGTTAAAATCATTCATTTGGAACATTAGATCAGTGAAGACACAAAAAGCCTTTCATAGGTTACAAGTGTTAAATAGACATCACAAATTCTTTTTGATTGCTCCCATGGAACTATTTCAACTGTCACGACCTATCTCCGTGGGCCGCGACTGGTGCCCTATTTGGGCACCCCGAACAAACTCACATGCTAACTCGTCATATTCTAATTTGTCTCAGATTTCATATTGATCATTTTAAACAGATTGGAAGCAATTATTATCTTAAGCGGTCGCGCGTACAAAATATCATATCAGAATCAACAGAGGTGGCGGGATATACATCGCCGAATATACGCACATATACAAACGCACGGGCCATTTAGGCCGCATCCAAATCTGATATATTGGCGGAATATACATCGCCAGATACATACACGTGTACAGACAATTAGGCCGTTTTGGCCGTAATAGCAAACGGGACCGCATTAAGACACAGATCATAGACAAACGAACATACACACATGACCCATTACCCACATATATGACTACAGGCCTCTAGAAATCATAACAAAATCATATGACGGGACAGGGCCCCGCCGTACCCTAAGTAATCAAATATACAGAAGCATATACATCACAAAAGATATGTACCAATATATGGGCTCCGGATCAAAAGGAGCACCCTGTAACAGCAGAATGTGTGGCCTACACTGACAGATCACGAACCTCTGTACCTGCGGGCATGAAACGCAGCCCCCGAAGAAAGGGGGTCAGTACGAAAGATGTACTGAGTATGTAAAGCATAAAGTGCAGAAATCCAAACCATAACTGAAGTGAAAGGTACAGAGAGAGAATACCGGATCAATATATCAAAACCTGTACTGAAGACATATGTACATAATGCAAACAGAAATCATGCATAAGGCTCAGGAACGTGGTCACCACTCCGACGCTGGTGCCACACACATCATACTCCAGAAGGTTTCAAATCACCGTACACCCCGAACACAACATATCATATCATCAAACATATCATAAGCCATATCACAGCATAACTCCATAAACGGAACCCGGCCCTATGGCGAGGTCTCGGGAACCGTAACACATCATACTGCCGAATTTATCATAGTGCGCACGATCACAAACCGGCCCGGGAACCGGCGAACGATATCATAGTAATAGGCACGAGCAGAGTAGTGCGGAAACCATATGCATATACACAATTTAATTCCAAGACTCGACAAATAAATACATATATATATATATATATATATATATATATATATATATATATATATATATATATATATATATATATATATTGAGGTCAGAAGGTTCAAAATAAGTATCGAGTTTGTCAGAATTAGTATACAAAAATATGAGCCTTTAAATTTACAAAACTTTCGAAAAATACTTCATAAGCCATTTTTTCTGAAAATTTAGTGTCGTTCACATTTAGGAGCTTTCAAATAACTTATGGAGCAAATCAAACGGAGCCTTAAATTCATAGACAAAAGTCCCCTCTTTATATCATACGAAAGTAGATTAAGTAAGACAAACGAAGGAAGTCTCGGGGCTAGTGGGCCCACCTCGGGTCAAGTCGAGGTGGCGGACATAAATTACGAACATTAGACTCTATGGAGTCATCCATGTAAGTTTCAAAATGATTCTATCACATTTGTGCAAATTATGGATGTTCGAATAGTTTTCCAACAAAACATAAGAACTATAATTCAATTACATTGAATGAATAGTGCCTAAAATCAGACTCGGATTTCTATGAACAGAATTGCCCCCGAGGCTCAAATCTCAACCTAGTATGTCTAGGACATGCCAAAAGAAGGAAAGGGATAGCTTTACATACCTTACTTGCGCCTTACGCTCGCCCAAACTCAAATCCCGTTTCGTCCGAAATCTACAATTGGTCATATTTACCAAATATTAATCATAAGGCTTTAAGGATTAAATCTTAACCAATTTTTATCTACAGAAATTTAGGCAGCATCTCCCCTATACATACAACACCCCCCGAGATTTAAACTCGGCCAAATTAGCAGCAACCATACCAACAACAACACCAACAACATCAACAATCGACTAGAAACGCATTCTAACATAAATAGCCTTCTTTTCCAAATAATGCAACAACTTCCAATCCCATTTGCACTTTCAAATCTATATTAATATTTGCATGTCCATATACTAATTTAAGGTCATTCAAACATAGGCCAAGGATATTCCAAGCCATATATCCAATATTCAACAATTCCATCAATTCCACCCAAAATTCCTACATATGCAACAAAACCATCACAACACATTTTCTACTTACAAATTCATAACCAACAACAATAATCCACACTTAGAATCTTACTTCCATAATTATATAAAAATTATATAAAAATCACATAATTTCCCATAACTACCTCCAACCAATTTCAATGCCAACTCAACTCGTTAAACCTTTATTTACGTCATAATTGTCGCAACGACAAAACTAACAAACTAAATAGAATATAATTCACCATCCCCATACCACTATGGCTCACGGCCACACACACTTCACACACACACACACGTCATGCACCCATACACCACAATTCCATAATTTTCATACAATTCTAACCATTATAACACATATATTTCTTCCATAACAAAAGGGATAAGATTCTTACCTTTTTCTTCAAACTTCCACTTTCCGCAAACAGAGTTTTCTCACTTAACTAATTATACCACGTCGGAGAGCGTCTTGAGCTTAGTAGGAATAAAAGAAAATTATGATTTTTGGACCAAAAGTTGAAGAGCAAAAATTTTTCCTTTTCTTTCTTCAATGGCCGAATGGCCTTTTTATTTTTTCTCTTCTTGGTTTTGTTTTTCTCCTTCTTTGTTTCTTGAAACTTCTAAGTGATAAGGATCCTTATATTAATTTGGCACATGGAAAATTTATTAAATTTGTGGGCTTGGGCCATAAGATGGCCGGCCACCCCTCTCTTTTGGGCTTTAATTTTTCTTATTTTTCTTGAGCCCAATTCACTAAGGATCATAATTTGTAATTTACGAAACTAGTTTCCGAAATTCCAATTTTGCCCTTGGCCTCCTCCCGTATTTCCACATCAATATTTTTCATGAATATCACACATATGTTAGATAAAATAAAACATAGCCTTATTTCTTTCAAGTCAAATCATTTCTAATTTCCTGAACGCACAAAACACGGGATATAACATCAACATGTCAGGACAATAAACCATTATAGGAGGAGATTGGGAATGTGCTTAGCTAATGCCAACTGTAATGGTAAAATATGGTACTTTGTGGCTGATAACATAGAAGTGGAAGTTTTGATAGATTCCTCTCAACAGATTACTTTGAAGCTGTTTTTACAAGATTTGAATCAACATCTTATTACAACTTTAGTATATGCTAAATGTAATGCATCTGAAAGGCTGGTGTTGTGGGAGGATATTTATCATCTTTCCAACACCTTGACTTGTTCTTGGTTGATAGGAGGAGACTTCGATGTGGTTTTGAATGATGAAGAAAAGATAGCGGGTAATCCTATTCAACCTCAGGATGTAGAAAAGTTTGCATTTTGCATAAATTCTTGTGAACTTGAAGAAGTGAATTTTAAGGGAAGTCCCTTCACCTGATGGAATGGAAGAGCAGATGAAGAATGTATTTTTGAAAGACTGGATAGGATGTTGGTGAATTCTCCTATTCTTGACAACTTTGGAAATATTGAAGTGGAACATATTGCAAGAACTGGATCAGATCATAATCCACTTTTGTGCACTTATGGTGATAACCATCAGAATCATTTCGGACCTTTTAAATTTCTATCATTTTGGATAGAGCATGCATCTTTCTTGGATACAGTTAGGCAGAATTGGTCCACTTAGGAGTATGAGGACCCTTTTATAAACTTCAAATGAGAGATGAAAAAGTTGAAAGGGGTTCTATCCAAATGGAGCAGGGAAGTTTTTGGTGATATCTTTAAGCAGCTGATCATAAGGGAGGAAATAGTGAGATTAAAAGAAGATTTGTTTGAAGAGAATCCAACCCAATTGAATAGAATGGTTCTGCAGAAAGCTCATGCTGAGACTAAAAGATATTTGCATTATGAAGAAGAGTACTGGAGACAAAAATCAGGCCTGGATTGGTTTGTAGATGGTGACAAGAATAATAGATTTTTCCATAATCTAGTGAAGGGAAGAAGGAAGAAGCTGCAGATCTAAAGAATTCATAATTTAGATGGTTCATGGATTGAGGATGAAGACCAAATGGCAGCTGAGGCAATGCGCTTTTATGCACAACAATTTTCACAAGAATATTCAGTTGGAGGAGAAATTTGTTGTCACATATTCCTATTTTGATTAATCAAAATTGAAATGATCTATTGTGTCAAATGCCTAGTGTTGATGAAGTCAAAAATGCTATTTTCAACCTTAGTGGATCAAGTGCTAGTGGACCTGATGGTTTTCCTAGAATTTTCTACCAGACTTGTTGGGATATTATTGGTTTGGATATGTACAAGATGGTGGTGGCTTTCTTTCAGGGTCATACTCTTCCTAAGGCATTTACTCATACAAATCTTGTTCTGCTACCAAAGAAGGAGTTGTTTCAAATTTACTCAGACTTAAGACCTATAAGTTTAAGTAATTTTATCAAAAAAGTGATGTCAAGAGTGGTACATGATACACTGGAAGCTGTGTTACCAGAGTTGATATCTATTAATCAAGCAGGCTTTGTACAAGGGAGAAGCATTATTGAGAATGTGCTCTTGGCACAAGAAATTGTGACAGACATCAGAAAAAGGGGCAAACCAACAAATGTAGTGATCAAGTTGGACATGGCAAAGGCCTATGATAGAGTATCTTGGTCATGTTTGATAAAGGTACTTAGCAGAATGGGATTTGCTAGTCAATTCATTGACATGATTTGGAGGCTGATTGCAAATAACTGGTATTCCATCCTATTCAATGGTCAGGCTAAAGGATTTTTCCATTCAACCAGGGGTGTCAAACAAGGTGATCCACTTTCACTGCACTGTTCATCCTATCAGCAGAGGTGTTATCAAGAGCTCTAAATGTAGTATTTGACAGTGCTAAATATGTGGGATATGGCATGCCTAAATGGAGTCAAAATATCAATCATCTGGCCTATGCAGATGATACTATAATATTTGTATCTACAGAAGGAGAGTCCTTGAAGAGAATTATGAAGATTCTGCAGGATTATGAGGCAATTTCAGGTCAATTGATCAATAAAGACAAGAGTACCTTTTATATGTATCAGAAGATTCCTGGTGTACTGTGTCAATAGGTGGAGCAGATTACAGGCTTTAAAAGGGATCAGTTTCCATTAAAGTATTTGGGATGCCCTATATTTCATGCAAGGAGGAGAACGGTATATTATAATGACCTTATCAATAAGGTGAAAAACAAGCTGCAAAATTGGAAAGGAAAATTTCTCTCTTTTGGTGGAAAAGCAGTTCTCATCAATAGTGTGCTTCAGAGTATTCCTATATACATGATTTCAGCTGTTGTTCCCACAAAGTATACAATTAATAAGCTTCATAAAATCTTTGCAAGGTTTTTTTGGAGTACTAAAGATGAGGGTAAAAGCAGGCATTGGTCATCATGGGACAAGGTTTGTTTACCAAAAGAAGAAGGTGGACTAGGATTCAGATCTCTAGATGATATGTCTAAGGCCCTTTTTGCCAAATTATGGTGGAGATTTAGAACATCAAATAAATTCTGGTCAGCCTTCATGTGGAATAAATGTTGCAAGAAGATGAAGCCAACAGAAGTGCAGTGGAAAAGTGGTTCACAAGTGTGGAAAAGAATGATAGAAGCAAGGGATCAGGTGGATCAACAGATATGGTAGGAACCTAGAAATGGAGCATGTGATGTATGGGATGATAATTGGACTAAAATTGGTTCAATCAAAAAGGCAATGCCTCCAGACTTTCAAATTGACACCAGCATTGAAGAGGTATCATACTTCATGAATGCAGAAGGCTGGGATGCACAGAAATTACATAACAAGCTGCCCATTAATGTTTGTGACCATGTTCTATAAGAGTTGAGCATAGTGGAGAATTCAAAGGAGAAATATAAAGCCTGGTTGATGGATAGTACTACAGGAAATGTCACTGTAGGGAGTGCTTGGAATTTGCTCAGGAAAATAGCTCAAACATCAGCTCACTTTTCAAAATTGTGGTTCAAAGGTGTTCCATTCAAAATATCCTTCTTCATTTGGAGATTGTGGAAGTTCAAAATACCAGTGGATGATGTACTAAAGAGAATGAATATTATTATTGTATCTAGATGTAGATGTTGTCTGAACTCTCACCAGGAGGAGACGGTTCAACTTAATAAGTGAATTTGCAGCAGAAATCTGGCAATATTATAATGCTGTTGTGGGGATAATTGTTCCAAGGATACTGATTCATCAGAAAATAGTTCAATGGTCGTATATGCAAGGTCCTACAAAGCTCAAGTCAGTTATGCAGGCTGCACCAGCATTCATATGTTGGCAACTATGGAAGAGAAGAAAGACTATCATGCATGGGGGTAAGATGAATAAAGTAAAGGTGATAAATGGGATCAACTACAATTTGCAACAACTGGTGAAGACATTAGATCCTTGGCTGAGAAATATTCAATATGATTGGCCTCAAATGGTGAAATATTTGGAGGATTACAAGCCTAAAGCGGGATATAAGATGGTGCAATGGAAGTGTCCTGATGCTGGCTGGTTCAACTGCAATATAGATGGGGCCTCTAGGGGTAATCCAGGACTGAGTTCAGCTGGTTTCTGCATTAGGGAAGGCAATGCACTTGCAGATTTTTTAGCTAACTTGGTTTTTCATTTTGCAGGTACAACTCAGTTTCATTCATTTGCTGAATTGCCAGCAGGTGCAAAGAAGATTCTCAATAGTGATAAGATAATGATGCCTAACCTCAGATGCAAGATTTACAAAAATAGAGAACCAGACTGAAACACTCATACATAGCTGAGTTCTGTATACAAGCCAACAATTGAAGACACATGGTTTAGTTTCTCAATGAAGTAAATTTTTATGCAAACAACTTGGTCTGATTGTTGAAGACCTGGTTGGATAACTAAGGTTATCCTTGTTAGTGTGTGGTATTAAATTTCATCCTACTAACAAGATTTCTTTAGTTACCTAATCTAGTTACAAACATTCAGCATGGCCACATGAGTAAGATTGATCAAGGATATTGGACAGCAAAGGACAACAACTATGCGGAACTGCCTACCACACCTCTTCTTGAAAGATTTTCAGTGAGATTTGATACCATAGCACCTGGTGAGAGCTTGAGGTGACTGATAATGACATCAATCCAAAGAAGGAGTGTTCTTGTTTGCAGTTCCTTCATTTTTGTACTTGGCTGGTCCTACAAGGCTTAAACTTTTTTGATTTCCCAGGATAGAGTAGTATAGTTTATTTTCAGTTTCTTTCACTTTGTTCTATAAATATCTTGATTGTTTTTGAATAAAAATCCAACAGCATCAGGCTAGTTGGTTTTGCTTAAAAAAAATGGTCTGAGATATAACTTCAAATTGGGCCTGGTAGTCATGATAGATGACTGATAGAGCTTGTCCAGCCGACCTTTTGGGTCTTCCTATTCCTTATTATGAAAGCGAAGGATTAGTTTAGCAGCAAAGTGAGACTAATCAACCAACTGTTTATTTCGAAAAAGCCAAGGGTACCATTCTAGAGCCTCCCTATCTAAGTAAAAAAGAAGCTAGTGACAATTGATGCTCAGAGATGCAAGAATAGAAGTCAAAATACTGTTCCACCTAAAAAACCCAGGCGTCCGGGTGTTCACCAGAGAATCGACTCAACTCCACCGAAGTGGGTTTGTGTTGGAGGATAAGTGGGTTACGACCACTAGAGGTGGAGGACAGAACAATCTCATCAGGGCGAGAACGAGAAGTCTCAGCCACCGGACCTCTTAGATGAGATCCAATTGAAGCTACCTGCGACAGAACCTCCTGCATCAATTTGTGCTGACCATCAAATGAAGAGCGAAGTTTCGACATCTCCCGGGCCATGCCTGTTTGATTCTCCTCGAGTTCCTTGAGTTTCGTAATCTCTCGGGCCATGCCCATTTGATTGTCCTCAAGTTGCTTGAGTCTCATATCCACTATCGGTAGATACCAATGAAAGCACCAATGCAGCAAACCCAATTTGTAATTGCAAACTAACAACAATTTTAATTGAATTAACTAGAAGGAAAATTACAACTTGAGGGAAATATGAAATTAGAAGGATAAGGGATGAGGAGGAATTACTGAGAGAATAAAGATTAGACAGAGAACGTGCTGCAAAATTACCCAATAACGATTCTACTACCCTTCTAAAACTGCATAATATAACCATACAATTACCCTATGTCCTAACTGTTATTGACACATGTGCTGCCAGATATAATCTCCCAAAAGCCTATTAGGATGCTTTAGTCATTTGCTCCTACGATGCTACTCCTCAGGCCCAAACTCTTGAACTCCCGACCAAATTACTTCCTTGTCCACAACCCAGTCCAGTGTTGGGTTCATAACAGATTCTAAAATTGTGATTAGATGATTAGGTTTAGAAGGGGACTCCTCTTCTCAGCTATTGATTTCCAATGATTAATTAAGAAATCTGCCTATATTTGGTGGTCATTTAGAAGCTTGTATGCTTGACATAAGCTCGGTTAGCCAACTTTCTAAAAACTACAAGATGATTTTTTTTAAAAAAAAATAGCATTCCGAAGAAATATATTTGAAAAGTAATAGTTTTTGTTGAGAAACATTTTGGAGAAGTGCTTTTTAAATATTTTATAAACATTGTTGTTGACAAATCTTCCAACAAGTGCTTTTAAGTATGACATTAGGAAAAAGTAGATTATGAATGTTCATTTTATTACTCTTATTACTTAAACAAAGAATTGATTTTAAAAATATATTGTCAAAGACTAAAATTAAGTTTTCTATTTTTATTTAAAATAAAAAATAAAAATGCATGTTAAAGTTTTCATTTAATATAAATGTTATTAATTCAAAATGGAGGAGGAGAATACATGGTAGGGAAAAATGTAATTTATAGTTGAGAAATACTTTTTCATTAAATCGCACATGCAAGTATATAAAACCAATCAAGTAATTGAGTGTGAGTAGAGTATTGTTCCCGTGAGGACTTATTATCAAATGTTTGTAAAATCAGGCCAATCTTTATCAATTATTGTTCTAGAAATTTCTCAAAATTTTGTTTGTGTTGTTTTGACTACTACGATGTAATAAAACAAGAAAATAATAAATAGAAACCACGAAAAAGCAAGTTTTGAGATATCATTAGGAGAGTGAGATTCCAGGCTATGGTTTTTTCTAACAATCTTATTAGACCCTTCAATTACTCGATATCTATATTTATCTGGGTTACCAACCCTACAAGTCAATCTGGGTTACCAGCCCTACAAGTCAAACATACTCGGTGGAGTTTGTCAACTCCTAAGACAAACTCCAACTCGCCTGTTCAAAGTATCTTAACGAACATATTTCCATCAGATTAACAATAAAAAGAATGCATGGCGATTTTTTTACAATATAGGCTAAGAGGGGGGCTAAGTATATTTCTATCTATATTCGCAAATTCCTTCCCTAATGCCCATTGTTAAAATCCAACTCTGTTTATTACAATGACGAATTCCCTCATTTGAGTTCAATTAGCTATCCCTAGATAATATTTAATTGCTAGACAATTCAACAATCATAAAAGAACTTAGCCTTATAACAAGAGGTTTAGCTACACATTGTCATTAATGAATATCCCTACAGTATTCAAAACAACCATACGAAAAACTAGAGACAAGAAGGAGGGAAAGAGGCCCCGCAGTTCTGGTGGTTTCGTTGGTTCCTCATTTAGAGGGAGAGGTTTTATTCCTGGAGTCCCATTTAGGCACATGCACTAAGTTTTATAGACATCATGTAGTGCACCACTTAGATACGGTGCATAGATTGCTCCCATGAGTTCTCAGGGACAGTCTCAGCATCCATAACAATAGAGTAGAGCTCCCAGAGTTTTTTATTAGTATGGGGAGCCGGGACATATTTAGAGATTCTATCCTAGAGTTTAGAGAGGCATTCCGCAGACAGTTGTTGTTACTAGCTAGTTCTATCACTACAGCACCATAGCTAGATCGGGGGTGCTTCACTACCTATTATAGGTGGTCCTCAAGTAGGTAGAGGATGTGTAAGAGGTATGGTTCCTACAGGGGCGATCTAGCCCGTTGTTATGCCATTTCATGATAGACTCGAGGCCGGGGGGGGGGGGGGGGGGGGTCAGACACAATCTACATAGGTATTGTTTGGTTTATCACCAGGATGTTAGGGTCAAGTGTCGGCATAGAGTTAGAATGTGACACGATGGAGTATCAGGTTAGGCATCGAAGATCTAACGTCAGTGACGATGTTGCAAGTACATCTAATGGGAAATATGATTTGACACCGAGCTGAGAAGTGGCTTTTCTGAACCACGTCAAGTTGCCTATCTTTCATAATAAAACTACCATTATGAAGTTTATCGTGTGAAGCACTATAAGAGTTTTGTAATATCAGGGAGTTGATTAAGAGAATAACAGGACAAGCATAAACATTTAGTATTTGATATTAGACATGAGCCACATATATGATAAAACTGGAAAGTAAATGAGCCACATATATGATGGAACTGGAAAGTAAATGATCTCCACAAAAAGGGATCGTTAGAGAAGGAAAATATCAAAGAGTTTAAGGATAACTCAACTTGCAATCGTCATTGGGGAAAGTGAGCATGTCACCTAGTTGATAGCCTAATTAGGCGGTACAATGCCACGTGAAATTTCAGAGGGGTTGAAGGAATACTTCCAAAAGATTTAAGTAGTTGATTGTGAGATTATTGTAAACTAAGTACTCAAGGAACTAGGTTCTTTGAGCAGCTACACAATAAGATAAAAGTGAGGAATATGTAAATCAAAACAAGAATTTTCATATGGAAAACTCCTTGCTCAAGGGAGAAAAAAATCATGACCTACCTCTTGTAGGATTTCTCAAACTCTTCACTAAGAACGAGTAGTTTTAAGATTACAACTCTAGTAAACCTAAGGAATTATCCCCAACAGTACCTTCCCCTCTCCTCAACAGTTCTCTCAATTGTCGGCTCTCTCACTTAACTCTTCAATGACTCTATCCAGTCAATGAAGTTCCTTATAATACAAAACAAAACTTAACTAATACAACCCAAGAACAATATAGTTGAAACTTTATAGGAACAAGTTCTCTCATTGTTGTAGTTGATTCCTCTTCGAGACGCTTTATGTACACTCTGCTCACTCTAACGCCTCTCTCTTTGGTTGTGATGAAGATCCAAATCTTTATGACATGCTACATTTATAGGAGTAAGTTAGTCACTTGTAGTTCTCTAAATCAAACCAACAGTTGGTTTCATTGAATGTTCGAAACCAATCCTTGTTTAACAAGGATTTGAACTTCACGCATATACAACAAACGTCTCTTAATTCCATGTGTTCAATTTATGATAGTTTCACGACCCAAATTCCAAAGCCGTGAAGGCACCTACCCCCACCCGTGTCATGCCCCAAATCTGAAAAGGCGTGGCCAACACCCGGTTCCACACTCAGCCTGAACGAACCACTCTGAATCTGCAACTCTGGAGGGGTAGTCCTCAACTTAGGCTGACAGGGCCTACCTACACACAGACAATATCAATAAGCCGGCAAGGCTACAAACTAGATATATATAAACACTGGCCATCTTTTCTGAACTTGGCACACACACCCTAAACATACACATACAACTGAGCAAGCCGACGAGGCTACTATGATCGTACAGAGCCAACAATGCCAAAATAGACATATACAAGCCGGCAAGGCTATCACACTAACAAACTATATACAGGACTCTTCTACAAGCCTCTAAAGAAATCATAATTGCATCATAGTCGGGACAGGGCCCCAGCCTACCCATTTAATCTGTAGTCACAAAAGAAAGACTCTAAAAGACCAGGAAACTCTGAACAAAAAGAGCTCAACAATCAGCTGATATCAGGTCCTGCCTACTGGAGAGGTCTACCAGTCTGTCTATCTGTATCTGCAGGCATGAATGCAGCGCCCCCCGGCAAAAGGGACGTCAATACGAAATAATGTACCTAGTATGTAAGGTAATAGATAACTAAAAATGGACTGAACTTAAAACGTAATAATCTGGCAGCCAAAGAATGCCTTGAGTGTCTCACCTGATCTATCTCATATGAAATGCATTATAATAATATCATATATTTCACTGACAAAGTGGCCAGGCAATTGTAAAATCTCACTAGCCCATCGGCCAGGAAAATCTGTCTCATTGACCTGTCAGCCAGGCAATACTGTCTCACTGACCAAGAGGCTAGGCTAAATAAAATGTCTCACTGACCATGTGGCCAGGCAAAATAAAATGTCTTATTGACCAAGTGGCCAAGCTAATAAAATGTTTCACTGACTAAGTGGCCAGGCTAATAAAATGTCTCACTAACCAAGAGGTCAAGCTAATAAAATGTAGGTGCTATATATCATGTGTAGACTGAAATATATGAAGATGTCAACATGACTTTCTCTAACTCTTCTACCAACAATGAACTAAGGAGCAGATAGGAATTCTTCTGAAGATACAATACCACATCTAGAAACGTTACACCTTTATGACACCTCTAACAATAGTGCTCTTTCTTTAAGATTCGATAAACACCTACTGTCTATGGATCATGCCAAGAAAAGAAAGGATAGCCATTACATACTTCAAGTCGTCAATACAACACAACAACAAACTCGTTGTAGCTAGTACGCCAATCCTATAACAAAGGAATACATATATGAACTTAGACGAAGCTAGTATATCACGTATATCAATTGATAATTCGGTTCTAAAATGAAAGGGAAAGTATTTCCTGTACTTTCTTTACTTCCTCAAACTCTCATCAATACCAACAACACAAGAACAACATTCACAACATCATACTCAAGCGAATCAATCAATTCCCACCCACAACACATTATAAACATGAGTTCAAGATAATCTAATACAACACAACATCTTAAATATGGTTCCCGGCCTTTACCTCATAAGTTCTTAGCTAGACAACACTTCAATGGCTTCACTAAACCCTTATACATGTAGGAGAGGTTGAATCTTGCCTGAGATCTCAAGAATAAACTCTCCCCAACCTTGCTTCAACTTAAAAGAAGTACTGTAGCTATTCTTAACTACCATAAGAAATAGATTTAAAACATTAGATTTACCTTGCAACTCCCAAAAAATCTCTTGATATTGCTTTCTGACGCAACCTTTAAAATGGAAAGCACAATCAGTTATTGTATATTACGCAGATAAGAATGAAAGAATTTGCTGGCTTATATTCCCGTAGAACAACCCATATTTCTTGGCCAAAATAGAGGCCAAAGTAGCAAAAGTGCTACGTTTTTCTTGAGCAGAAGACCAAAGCCACAAAATACCAAGTTCTGGTACTTCCTTTTTAAAGAGATGCCCTTCCATGGGTCCCACTAAATATAGCTCAAAATATATATCCCTTCATTCAGCACTTTCTTTTTGTCCAATGAAAATGACTATATATATATATTATAATAATACACTTCAAACAAATCTCCTCTCAATAGTCATGTAGTAATGTTTATCTTGCTGCCACCTGGACCTTGTTGTATCACTTAAACTTTTCACAATCAATAATATAATATATACTAATAAAGTTAATACTTATCCAATACATAATATACTATATAGTAATAGAATATTATCCTCTATATTGCACATTGAATAAAAAAAATTCAACTCACAATGAACTCAACGTACGAAAGTACGAGGTGTAACCCTAATTTAAGATACGAATATTATATGATTTATGTACCTTAAAACTCGACCTCCTTAGTACATTAAGCACTCCTAGTTTAACCCTGAAAGTATGGGTTATAACACTGATTGGCTTAACCCCAAAACCTTATGGCACATGCTTAACTATTGTTAAAAGTATTTCTTAACCTTATAGGGGTTCCATGGCCTCTCCGGGATACGTTAATTTACTTATGATACAAATGGCACAAAATTTTTTGAGGTGTAACATCCTTCCCCCTTTAGGAACATTCGTCCTTGAATATTAAAGTAGATTTACCATTATTTTAAACGTCAATGTCTTTTCACTCGTACATAACCTCATCGAATGCCTTTCAACTTGGTGTGTCGATCCGCACATCTTAAGCTCTTGATACCCAGGAGGTCTAAATGTTTTATCGAAGGTGTCTTAGTTTTTCTTATAGCGGCTCCCAGTTGTTTTTTGTTGTCCTTACTCGCATTCTTCTTGTAATCCTTCTCTTCTTTGGTACTGGAGCCCTTGCTGCTAACTTAGAGCCTGTTTGGATGGGCTTATGCTTATAAGCTGCAAACAACTTATAAGCTAAAAAAAATAAATTGGGGTAGTCTAACTTATTTTTTTTGGCTTATAAGCTGCTTTAGATAAGCTAAGTCAAATGGGCCCAATTATTTTTTTGAGCTTATTTTAAACACAAAATGACTTTAAGCTGGTCAGCCAAACACTCAAAAAAGCTGAAAACAGCTTATAAGCAACTTATAAGCCAATCCAAACGGGCTCTTAGTCACTTCCTTTCGTTAGCTTATTTCATTTTTCCTTCTTCTTACGATGCTATCCTAGACTTAATACTTTCATCAATGTAAGCTCACCTTTCTACTCACCAAATCGACTAGCAACCTCCTTTGGCTGTTTAATTCGAGGGATGTCCTTTTTGTACGCAAGTCTTAATCGAATTCTCCATTATCTTATACTTTGCTGCTCCATATCGCTTCCTCAGTCTATATAGTTCCTCTTACAATTTATAAAGCACACGTTGAAACATTACTTGAATGCTACGACAGGTACTTGTGAAGAAACGATCAAAAGAACTATATATACACCACAAATATTAGCTCGGTTCGAACATAATCTGAAGTTGTGTCCCTTCTCCTAATAACTCGACGTTGCTACCTTTGGTTGCCTTCCCTGTTTATGCCTTTACTCAATTTGAAGATTTCTCATTTTCTATGCACTGCGCATATTCATGTCTTCATGACTTACAGTCCTTCTGGACTGATCATTTGATGTCTATTTCCTTGTTATTTACACAAGTCATATTCACTATTCATCAATGCTCTTCATAGGGCATGCTTATTTACATGTTCATCCTCATGAAGCATCATTTGTAATTTGTCGTCTGCCGAGTCTTATCGTGGTCTATGAGATTTTAACTGTCCCTCGCTGCCCACTTCTTGACATCCTTTAGGTTTCCTTTCAATAACGTCAAAGACGAATCAATAGGAATTTACTTCCCTTTCTATTCTTGATATTACAACTCGTCGATCCTCTTTTTTTTCATGCACTATTATAGGTGCTCTTTACCTTTTATCCTTTCTGATGTAGTCATCATCCTTCCAATCATTTACTGAGTCAATCTCTCAAGTCTCTCATCATAATTATTAAGTACTTATAGGTACACCTTCCTTACCATATTGAATCAACATTCACTGTATAATTGACTCTTGCACATTGTCCATTCTTACATTGATACTAATATGTCACTTTAATCCCCCATCTATCACTTAATTATATCTCATATGTAGAAATCTTTTCGCCACTTAGGGATTTCACGTCCTCGCTTTCGTCCTTCGATTTGTACCTTTTGTCAATTCATTCTCATGTCTCAACAAGCTGACATTGCTTTATAAAGTCAGGGTTAATCTTTACCTTATTATCTGAGCTTTAATAGTTATCAAATCACATAGTAGATCCCTTTTATTAGAATATTTCTCGCTACAATTTCAAACTCCAAGGACTTGCAACACATAAATTACTTCACGCATAAGTCATCTTGTCTGAAATAGCTCATAATTATTCTATAATTCTTTTGCAGCCATTTCCACAACCATGCTATCTTAGCTATCACACTCGCATTCCAACTTCTAATTCCATTCCCTTTTAATGGTTTCCCTTTAAGACATCGCAACATAACTTACTTGAAACATGATTTCCATTTATATTGCCCCCGCCAAATACTTAAGTTGGTCCAATAAACACTAAAACAATACCTCGTCCATTTTCATGTTTTACTTCGCCTTCTTCTTTTCCCCAAGGGACCCTATTAGCAGTATGATAACTTTAGGTAAACTACATTCACCTTCCAGCTTTGACTTAAAATTTGGGGTTGAATCATTCTGTAATTTCCCTCAATCAGCTCATAACACTGTAGACGTAAAATTCGCTACTATTCCGGTGTGCTATTAATGTGACGAAGGAAAGTCCTCTTAGGGATCTCTTAGAAGTCCAGTGGAACTGTCGAATGAACTTAGAATAGTTGTAGAGTTATCCTTAACTGACATTTGTGGAGTAAGGTACTCGATAAGCAATCATATCGCCTCGTGCCTCGATTGAAATAACCACTTATCACATATCGTTACGATACTACAATAATCCCAATTACCTTAAAATGTCCATTAAAATCCTTACTTATCATCAAAGTACCCAGAAGTGGTGTATTGCTTCCATATTTCTCTTATCAACGTCGTCATAACAGGCAAAAGTTTTGTTGTTCCTCTATTACTCGAACCTCTCTTCATCTATTCACAATATATCCTTTTTCTTCTTGTCACATCCATGCCGTGTATCCAATACTCGTTGTTCGTTATTAGTTTCTAACTTACTGATTCTGCTTATCTTGCTTCCAACGATCATATTATTCTACCTTTTCCTTCCTTGGTTATTATCTTCTTTTTGTATCAATAGCAATGGACCCTTGTCACGTAGTTATCCTTAGTAAATTTTAAATCCCATGAAGCCTCTTTACTCATCTCTTGTCTCGTAACCCTGCAAAGGTCTGTTGGGCTAGTTTGTAGTAACCTATATATTTTCACTCACAACCATGGGTCTAGCTCTGACTGGCCAACTCGTATCAATTCTAAATATATATATATATCTAGTCTGTCTCTTATTTCGATCTTATGAAAATTACATAAGGATCAGTCAACTATTCCTCAATGCATAGCTCCCTTTGGAGCGACTCGTCTCTTTGGCTTCCTCATTATATAAGCATTTAACTCCTTCTCGACTTTTTGGTTTAAATAAATATGTCACTTTCTCTATGTGGATATCCTATGCTCATTTACTTATCACACTATCCAACCATTCACTCTTTCAAACCTAAGGTTATCTGTTAAATCTATTCCCCAATTGACTGCCAATTTCACCTCTAGTTTTTTATTACTAAACCTTGTCCCTTGTAACAATCTTACTAGAAGGTTGCGTACTTACTCAATAGTTTCCTTTATGTCTCAAAAAAAAATTACGTCAGAGTTTCCTCTATAATTATTACAAATCCCAAACCTGCACATAGCTCAGAAAATGCATCACATGCCTCACAAGGCCAAATATAGAAGCACATATAATATGCAACTCAACCACACAGGGCTGATTAATAGAGAAAGAATATGAAGTAATAATGTTCATTTCATATCGCATCTGAAATCAGTTCACAAAACTTCAACCAATCCTCTTACACAGAGGCTTATATGTTCGCAAACTATCTCTTATGTACATATTCCCTTACTTCCTCTCTAAAATTATTAACAATAGATTCTGCATTTCACCGCTGATGCCAACACAAACATTTTATACTTACCTGTAGTACTCTTAACATTTAATTAAGCGACAAGCTTCATTTTCTTATTTTATTACCCAAATCCTGAAATTTCAACGATCGAAATCCTTACCTTGGTCCTAATCTGGAACTCTGATCTGGTACAAGTCTATCCAACGGTAGTTAGGGAGGTTCTCCCTCTTGTTGTACTTCTACAGGCTGTTCCATGACACTCATACGTTCTACAAACGTACCTACTATACTGATTTTTCTCGACTTATCATCATTTTCATTTGAACCTTGTTCCGCAGATAAAATCAAGCTTGGGTTATTTGAACTTCCCACCTTACCCGTCGATCCTTCATGAACCTACAATGGGTCTGTCTCCCTTGAAGACATGACTTTAGATGGATCTGTCTGAATAAAGGGCACATCCTCAGATGGATCCATATCATATGAATAATCACCCAAGGAGCCCTTGCACCATCAGTCTTCTTTCCCGTAGAAGCCATCTCCCAACTACAAAACAATCAGGGCTAGGATTAAGAATCTCATATCCTACAACTTGGCTCTCTCGCACGATCTAAACTAGAAAAAAAGGTAACCATCCTGAATGTCCTTTAGCCTTCTGTTTATAAGTGTGGCACTCATGTTCGGCTAAATTTGCATATATTTAATCATTGTTGCCTCACATTATAATACTTTTAATAGTCTTTTGAGTGTTACTATATTGAATTGTGCTTAATATTATATTTTATTGTGTAGGAATAAAGAATTGCCAAATTAAAGAGATTTGGAGAAAAAAAGAATCAAAGTGGAAATAAAATAAAGGGAAAAGGACGGGGACAAGAAGTGAGGCACATGTTAATTGTGTCCCCCCATCTTGAAAGACAAAAATAAGGAAAATAAGATGCAGCAATTGAAATTTGCAAAATAAAGACGTACCTGGGCAGAACTAAAAAGCGACGCGTCAATGCGAGGCAGAACGTCAAATTATATTTCGAAAAAAAAAAAAATAATTCCCAACTTGTGTTAGATTCAGTTATTTTTATTTGGGATTTTTCCTACACCTATAAATATTTCATAAGCCACAATTCTTAGACATCTTTGGCATAAAACTCAAGTTTGGAGGCTAGGGTTCCTACGTAAATATTCTTTCTTTTATTTGAACATTGTTTATGAAAATTTCTTTGTGACAATTGAGATTGATACTCTTGTTTTGATTATTTATTCATTGACATTATTTTTAAACAAGTAAGTTCTTGTTATTTTAATTATTCTTATTCTTCAACGTTTCTCAAGGGAGTAGCTAACCCTAGGACTTGCCCATTTGCTTTGTTTGAAACTCGAAAGAGGATGAACCGGGTTGGGATAGAATAATTAACATGAATTTGGGGCGTTAACCCTCATCTAATGGAAATTGACCTAGGAATAGGCGATACCACTTGTAGCCATATTCGGGTGTTCTTAATGCTCCTAATTGCTTGAGGGATCTTCAATTGGTTAGTCTAGTTAATCTTTGGGAGAAGTTAATTTAGAGTCATTATCCGAGGCTAAATAACATAAACTTGCTATTATTTATAATTCGTGAAATATATTGGATCGTTACTTGAGAAGTAGTTTCCTTTATTCCATTCCTGTGGCCATTGATCAATTTTATTGCTTTCTAGATTAGAATTTATATTTTCGTATTTTATCAAAACCTTATCAGAAACCACCATTAATGCGTTCGGTCTAGCTATTGTTAGTGATAATTCCTAATCTGCTTAAATTGCCTACATATTGTTCTCTCTGGGATTCGACCCCAACCTTGTTGGGTTATTATATTTGACAACGTCCGCGTTATACCATTAATAGGTGTAATTTGAGCGTATCAAATTTTGGCTAATTTAGGAAATAAGCTAACTTGCTTTGAACCGAACCTGTGAATATTTGTATAGTTGTTTTCTGTGTTTTACTTTATTTGTAAAAAATAAAAAATAAAAAGTAATGGCATCTTTTCATGAAAACTTGTTTGGTAGTGATTTTGACTTATATTGTGAGCATGGCCGAATTAGTGAGTTCGAACTCATGTTGGAATGTCTGCTTAATGAGGGTAACGAAAATCAAAAAGCCTTGGAAGAATACTTGGAAACTAGTCTCCAACTTGGTTTGATGACAAAAGAAGAAAATCCGCCATGGGCATTCGATCCAGATGAGAATCAATATGAACTCCCCAACGCTCAATCTGAAAAGGTAATCCCTTTGTTTGGGGTCAATCACGAAGATGAGTTTATTGGGAATGCCAAAGAAAAATATAAATTGGAGTCAACCATTGTTCTGAAAAATATGGTTGTTGTTGACTCCAATCCGGGGGAAAAAGAGGATGTCAAAATTCAAGAAGTTCAAACGCCATATATCTTGTAATTTGAAAACTCAAGAAGGCAGAACGATATTCCTCACTTGAAAGCCAAGAAGTGTAAGATGAAAAATATTATGCTTGGCTTATTCATCTACTTACAAGCCCCCGCCGCTCGTGGTCACAAACTTGAATCCAAGTTGGGTGCCCAATTCATAAGCTCCAAATGGCGAGAAAAACGATTAGGGGAAGTTCGAGTACCCGAAGTTGAAAGCTGAGGAGCATGTTTGGGCTTAAGTGTGAGGTCGTACCGACCCTTAATGTTGAGGATTATGCTGCTAGCTAGGCCCTAGAGGGTCTCAGGGAGTACTTCTCACCCTTGTTTTAATTATTTCTCTACTATACATGCATCGAGGACAATGCATATTTTTAAGTGTGGGGTGGGGTACTTCTGATTTTTGAGGTCAAGGATGATTACGCCATAAGATTTTTTTTCTTAGCCTTATATATTATAAAAAAAAAACATAAAACTAATATAAAAAAAAAATTGTAACAAGTTTTTGGCTCAAGATGTTTGTGTACGTGGCATGAGATGAAGTAAAACATTTGAATTGTAACAAGGGAAGCAGCAAAATGGACATAATGATTATTACATTTGAATGATTAAGGGAAAGTAATGAATTAAAGAGGTTTAAGTTGAAAACGTACCTGGCAGCAACGAGAAATCTAAGCATTGGAAATTTGCCACTAATAAAATCATTCTTTTATTTTTCTTTTATAGCTTCTTTTTCTCTTTTAGTGGCATAGATCATCCACCCCTTGAGTTTTCTTATGGCCTCGGTTCTTTTCCGAGGGGGGGCTTTTGAACCAGGTAATTTTTTTTTTTTTTGGAGTAGTTTTTTTTTTTAGTAGTAAAGGAGAGAGAAGAAAGACCCATTTTTGACTTCTTTGATACTAGCATATTTGGGCTTGAGCTTGAGTAGTACTTTCCTGTGAGTGCTTGAGTAATGAAAAAGATAGCACGCTTTCTGACACCTACACTCCAGGGTGTGACTCTGTATATAGCTTATTCTTATTTTGTAGTTCATCATGATCCTTTCTGTCCTAGAATAGAATTGATCCATCTTGATTGAGATTTGTGCCATGTGTGGTGAGGATTTCTTGCATAAATTCCATGTTCTGCATCTTAGTCTAGAAATTTCCCTGCAAGTTATTGAAGCGAAATAAAAAGTGTTGCTCTATTTAGAAGATGATAATAGGCTTTATTTGATATGTCTTGTAAATTTTTAACCTTTTCAGAAATTGTACCACTAGTTAGCCCTTTGAGCCTGTAGCCTTTCATTTGTTAGCCGTATTTTTGCCTTGATCCTTTTGTTTGAATCCCTTGTTTTTGCACCCTGCTTCCTTGAGTACTGTAGCATAGACTGTGATATTAATTGACAAATCTGAAGAAAAGGGATGGTCAAGTGAAAAAATGGTGACCAATGATAGCTGCAAAGTGATGGAAAGGCTCTCTTAGAAAGAAGGTGAAAAACAATAGGAGAAAAAGTGCTTGAAAAAAATAAAAATTGAAGCGTTCTTGATATGATGAAAATTTCTAGTGAAATAATTGACGAAGAGAGGGATGAAAAATAAAGTGAAGATTAGAAAATAATGGGTGATGAAGTCTAAAAGTGCAAAGTGCTTAGGGCAGTGTAAATCACTATTAATAGTTATCCTACCCATCCCCTAGCCAACATTACAACCCCTTAAAGTCCTATTTGATTCTACTCGAGCACACTTAATTAGTAGAGATGTACATAATGGGCAGGCCTATGGTTCTTTGTGCATACAGGTGAATTTCTTTGTGAGCGTGAGAGTTGTGCTTTGATGCTAAGTCCTTAATTTACATTCATTCCTTGATTTGAGTGTGTGGACTATTTCTTCTTGTGAGGGCACTTGTTTCATGATAGATAGGTGATGTTATTAGCTTCTTTGACAGAGTAGGTGAGCAAGCTTAAATTTGATTAGTTAGAGTCCGTCTTTGAGGTTAGAAGTTGTTGTTTGCTTGAGTTGGCTTGTATATCTTGCACGATGATCAGGAAGTGTATATTTGATGGTTTGAGTTGTTATGAGGCCTAATTGTTTGTATCAACCAAAGTGGTGGTGTTCCTAGGCTTGATTCATTGAGAGTGATTTTAATGCTTACTTGAGGACGAGCAAGAGTTTAAGTGTAGGGTGGTGATTAAAAATCAGGACGACTTAAATAGTGTTTGCTTTGATTAAAGTCTTTTCCTTATTCCATCACACCTTGTTTGCTACTCTGTGTAAACCAGGTGAACATGAATCAAAATCAGCAAAATCAACGTGCTGGTAACCAGGGGAATCGGTTGAACAATCAGGCGAATGATTCAGATGATGAGAATATTTTCGCTGAACTTGTTCCAGAGGAGGACTATGCATCTGCTATTGTTCAACCTCGAGTTGCAGCTGCTACTGTGAAAATTGACTCCTCTCTATACCAGTTGTTGAAACTTGAGGGATACTTGCGGAACGCTACCGAGAATGACCCTCAACGTCATTTGCAAAATTTTATGGATGTGTGTGCTAATCACATCCAGAACAACGTTCCACAAGATGCTATTCGGTTGAGGTTATTCAAATACTCCTTAGCTGGAGAGGCAAAAACATGGTTTGAGAAGCTGCCCCGAAATTCGATTACTTCATGGGCAGAGATGGTAGCTGCTTTTCTCACAAAGTGGTACCCCCCTAGTAAGAAGGCTGAAATTCGTGACAAGATATATGAATTTAAGCAGCTACCGGGGGAACAACTATATGAAGCCTGGGAGAGATTCAAGGAGTATTTGCAGAAGAGCCTAAATCATGGTTTTCCGGAACATATATTAATGGAGAAGTTCTACCGAGGGTTAGATCCAGTGACACAGTCAGTAGCTAATAATGCAGCTGATGGTTGTTTCATGAACAAGACCTTTCGACGAGTGACCACCATACTTAACAAGCTGACGACTCATAATCAGGCTTGGTACTTAAACAACGCTGATGTGGTACCGTATGGTAGTGCTATGATCCAGAATATAGTGAAGGAGAATCAAGACACCCAGCAAACTTTGGCAGAACTTGCAACAAATATTGTTTTGCTAACGAAGAAGTTTGATGAATCGCAAATCAAGAAGGTAAATATTTGTGAGGATGATACGATTTTGCCAAAAAGGGATGTACCCTGCTCAAGATGGTCCATTCCATGATGGGCCACCTATGCAGGTTGAAGATGCTAATTATGTTAATAACTCTCAAGGGGTTTAACAAAGACAGAATTACCAAGGTAGATATCAGAATCAGAATCAATGGAGACCTCAGCAAGGTCAAGGTGCTTACAACAACTCTGGGAACTACAATAATAATTATGGTGGTGCGAACCAAGGGAGCTACAACAACAGCAACAATTTCGGGAACAAGAGTTCCAATCCTTATATACCATCGAAAGGGCAGTCAACAGAGCAAGGTAGTTCGAAGGTTGAAGCAATGCTTGAGAAGATTCTGGCAAATCAATCTAAGTCTGAAAGGACTTTATCTGGGCTCACAAAAACAGTGGGTTCCCATACAGCAGCTATTCAGAAGCTTGAGTCGCAGATGAGGGATATTTCTAGAGAGCAGCACCCTCCTAAAAAGGGAGGACTTCCAAGTGACACTATTCCAAATCCCAAGAATGGGGGAGACGGTGTAGATCGTGTGTTTTCCATCACTACTAGAAGTGGTAAAACACTCCAGGGGGCTGCTAAGAAGGTGATTGATCTTGAGCTGATAGATGAAGAGGATGAGGTGCAGTCTGAAGCACCCATTATTGCTGATGAGATTCCTACTGACGAGAAGGTTGCTGATATTCCAGATATGGTGAAGGAAGCTGATAAAACAAGCAAGCAGGCTGCAAAAGGGGCTCTCACCCCTTTGACGCAACTGTTCAAATCTAAACCTCCCTTTCCTCAGAGGTTGGTAAAGAAGAAGGAAGATGCTAAGTTCGAGATGTTTTATGATCAGCTGAAGCAGTTATCACTGAATTTTCCCTTCTTGGAAGCTGTCAAGGAGATGCTCGGTTTTGCTAAATATTTGAAGGATCTGCTGACCAAGAAGAAAACGGTGCAGCATGAAACCGTGAGTTTGAATCACACTGTGAGTTCCATCATTTCAACTACAACTGTTCAGAAAAAGGGAGATCCTGGGGCGTTCACCATTCCTTGTTCTATTGGGCACCATGATTTTGCTCGTGCTTTGTGTGATAATGGGGCGAGTATTAATTTGATGCCCCTTGCTATATATAAACAATCAGGTTTGGGGATGCCAAGGCCGACTACGATGAGGTTGCAAATGGCTGATAGGTCTATCAAAAGACCTGTTGGGGTGGTTGATGATGTAATTGTGCGGGTTGGTGATTTCATGTTGCCCGCTGATTTTGTGATTCTTGACTGTTCTGTTTATCGGGACATTCCTATCATTCTGGGGAGACCTTTTCTTGCTACAGGGAGGACTCTGATGGATTCGGAGAAAAATGATATCAAGTTCCGAGTCAACAATAAAGAAGTGACTTTTCAGGCTAGCAAAGGGATGAAGTTACCAAGTGCTTACGAGAGTGTTTCAATAATTGATTCATTTAATGTTGTTGATGAAGCAGTGGAGTTCAAGATGGAAGAAGAAAGTTTGGGTGAAGCTCTAGCTGGTATTCTTACGAATTTCGATGCTGAAGACATGGAAGGCTATGTAGAGAATGTTAGTTCACTTGTTGGGTTGGGCTCATATTCATACCACCCAAAGAAGCTAAATCTTGATCTGGAAAATAGAACAACTCCTCCAGCAAAGCCTTCGATCACTGAGCCGCCTAAGTTGGAGCTTAAGCAGCTCCCATCACATCTGAAATATGAGTTCCTTGGTCCAGACAATACATTACCTGTGATTGTTTCAGCCCTATTGACTAAGTAGCAGATTTTACAGCGTTTGGAGGTGTTGAGGGAGTATAGGCGTGCTATTGGTTGGACCATAGCAGACATTCGAGGTATTCCACCTGGGATCTGTGAGCACAAAATCCAGTTGGAGGAGGATAGCAAGCCGAGTGTAGAGCATCAGAGGCGACTGAACGAGAATATGCAAGCAGTCGTCAAGAAAGAGAGCATCAAATGGATGGATGCGGGTGTGGTTTACCCAATTGCGGATAGTAAATGGGTGAGCCCAGTCCAATGTGTTCCTAAGAAGGGCGGCATCACTGTTGTGCCGAATGCAAAGAATGAGTTGATCCCGACCAGAACTGTCACCGGATGGAGAGTTTGCATGGACTATTGCAAGCTCAACACAGCCACTTACAAGGACCACTTCCCTATGCCCTTCATTGATCAGATGCTTGATAGGCTAGCAGGGCGTTCTTACTATTGCTTCCTTGATGGTTATTCGGGCTATAATCAGATCAACATTTCTTTGGAAGATCAGGAGAAGACCACTTTTACTTGTCTTTATGGGACATTTGCATTCAGCAGGATGCCTTTTGGTTTGTGTAATGCGCCAGCCACTTTTCAGAGGTGCATGATGTCAATATTCTCTGACATGGTAGAGGATTTCTTGGAAGTGTTCATGGATGACTTCTCCGTGGTGGGTGATTCATTTACAGATTTTCTTGGCCATCTGGGTCAAGTGCTAAAAAGGTGTAAGGAGACAAATCTGGTGCTAAATTGGGAGAAGTGCCATTTTATGGTGAAGGAAGGAATCGTCCTCGGTCATAAAATCTTTGAAAAGGGAATCGAGGTCGATCAAGCGAAAATTGATGTGATTGCAAAACTTCCACCACCTATCTCAGTCAAAGGTGTCCGGAGTTTCTTGGGACATGCTGGATTCTACAGGCGCTTCATCAAAGATTTCTCCAAGATTGCCAATCCAATGTGCAAGCTTCTTGAAAAAGAGGCTAAATTTGTGTTTGATGATAAGTGCCAGAAGGCGTTTGAGGAGTTAAAAGAGCGTCTCACTACTACTCCTATTATTGTTGCTCCTAACTGGTCCTTGCCATTTGAACTAATGTGCGATGCTAGTGGTTTCGCAATAGGTGCTGTGCTTGGGCAGAGGCATAATAAAATCATGCACCCGATCTATTATACAAGCAGAACACTGAATGCTGCTCAGATGAATTACACAGTGACAGAGCAAGAGCTGCTTGCCATTGTTTGCTTTTGAGAAATTTCGAGCCTACTTTTTGGGGTCCAAAGTAGTGGTTTACACTGATCATGCAGCCTTGAGATACCTCATGGCAAAGAAGAAAGCAAAGACGCGACTGATCAGATGGGTGCTATTGTTGCAAGAGTTTGATTTTGAGGTGAAGGACCGCAAGGGCACTGAAAACCAGGTTGCTGACCATCTCTCTCGGCTTGAAGAGGCTGGGAGACCTTCTGATGAGCTTGATATAGATGATGCTTTTTTGGATGAGAGGGTGTTGGCTGTGTCAAATGAGGTGGCACCATGGTATGCTGACATTGCTAATTATTTGGTAACAAGCATAGTTCCAGAAGACATCAAAGCCTACCAAAAGAAGAAACTCTTACGGGATGCTCGACAGTACTATTGGGACGAGCCTTATTTGTTCCGAACATGCGCTGCCAACATCATTCGGTGTTGTGTTTCGGAAAGTGAAGTGATGGCGATTCTAAAGGCGTGCCATGACTCTCCTGTTGGGGGTCATCATAGCGGAAACCGGACTGCGGCTAAGGTACTTGAGTGCAACTATTACTGGCCGACTATTTATCATGATGCTAATATATTGGTGCGGTCTTGTGATCAATGTCAGAGGCAAGGGAATATCGGCAGAAGGCAAGAGATGCCTATGAATTTTTTTATGGAGGTAGAAGTGTTCGATGTCTGGGGGATTGACTCTATGGGATCCTTTGTGAGTTCGGGTGGCATGAAATACATCTTGGTTGCTGTGGACTATGTGTCAAAATGGGTAGAAGCAGTGGCTTTACCTAATAATGAGGCCAAGAGTGTTGTGGGGTTCCTCAAGAAAAACATATTTACTCGTTTTGGTATTCCGAGGGCTATAATCAGCGATGGTGGATCCCACTTTTGGAATAGAGCTTTCGCGGGACTGATGGAGAAATATGATGTAAAAAATAGGATGGCAACGCCTTATCACCCTTAGACAAGTGGACAGGTTGAAGTGTCCAATAGGAAGATCAAGAGTATTCTAGCAAAACAGTGAATGCAAATAGAACTAATTGGGCCCGCAAGCTCGATGATGCTCTATGGGCATACCGGACTACTTTCAAGACTCCGATTGGGACTTCACCCTTCAAGCTTGTATTCGGAAAAGCTTGTCACTTGCCGGTTGAACTTGAGCACAAGGCTATGTGGGCGCTGAAGAAACTGAATATGGATTGGGAGGAAGCAACCAAGCTCAGGTTGTTTCAACTGAATGAGATGGATGAGTTTCGGTACCAGGCATATGAGAGTGCAGCACTTTATAAAGAAAGGATGAAGCAATACCATAACAAGAAGATCCTGAAGCGAGAGTTATACAAGGGTGACCCTGTATTGCTGTTTAACTCTCGGTTGAAGTTGCTGCCTGGTAAGCTTCAATCAAGGTGGTCTGGTCTGTTTGAGGTGGTAGGTGTTTCACCCTATGGAGCAATCGAGTTAAAGTCCGGAGATGGAACTCGGACATTTAAGGTGAATGGGCAGAGGTTGTAGCACTATCACAGAATGGTTTCGGAGGATAGGATTGTTGATCGCTACAGGTTAAAGCACCTCGGAACGAACAATGACCTGGTGTACCAAGATAAGGAGTGAATGGTCACCACCGTCATGCCGCGACGTTAAATCACGCGCTTCTTGGGAGGCAACCCAAGTGTAATGTTTTTTCTTGTTTGTTTGTTTTTCAACATATATGGTAATGGTTGTTTTGGTGCAGGAATATATTGTAGAAAATATTGCTGAATAGCAGGTAAGTTAAGTAGTAAGAGACTGTTTCGCAACATTGCAAAATACGCCTGCAGTTTACGGACCGTATTTCAGTTTACGGCTCGTAAACTAGGGCGTATTTAACAATGTCACAAAACAGTAAGCACTGTAATGTAACATGACAGTTTACGACCATGGAGGACGGACCGTAAATTCTTATCGTAATATTTCATGAGATAATACAGTGTACTTCCCACATCAACATCTCTAAATACGGGCCGTAAATCACTTTACGGACCGTATTTAGAATTAAAAAAAAAAGGGACGACTTAAATACAACAAAGGGCAGCGATTTAAATCAAAGGGCAGAGAACCATTAATGTTCCCACCATAACCATCATCTTAACGTTCCCTCCTTAACTCCTCTTCCAGTAACGTTCCCACCTTAACTCCTCTCATTCCCACGATTTCCCACTATAACCCATCATCTTCCATTTTTCTAAACTCCATAAATACACAACTCACACCCAAAAACAAACCCATTCTCACCAAAATTCTTAATCTCTCTGCCCTAGGTTTAAAGTTGGTTGTGATTGAAGTTGTGTTCTCCAAATCCTTGTTGATTGTGATCTGTTGGTTCATCATAAAAAGGTATGATTGACATTCTCTACTCTTATTTTCCAACAGTGAGTTTGAACTTGATGGTAAGTCTTGATTAGGATAGGTTTTGTGAAATTAAGTATTTGCTTACCTTGGTTAATGGTCTTGTGAGGGGACAAATATGTTAATTTCTGTTAATTCTCTTGGGAGGTTGTAATAAAATCCAAATGGGTTGGAGGGCATTCCGTACTTTAAAAATTCCATGAATTTGAAGTTTTGGTCTGCCCACCAATAGCTTGACTCTTGAAGGAATTATGAAAAATTGGTAGAAAATTAGGTGAAGTCTAAGTAACCTAATCCCAAAAACAATGTGAAACCGAGATGTGTAACGAAATTCGGAAAGCAAAACCTGTTCTAGGTCTGTGATGCGAAACGCGAAACACGATCATACATTATGGACCGTATTTCAGTTTACGGTCCGTATTTAAGCATGCCGCGAAGGGACATAATGTTCTCCAAGAAAATGAGCAGTTTACGATCGTACTTTACGGACCGTATTTCAGTTTACGGTCTATCTTTTGAGTTTACGATCACAGACAAAACATAGATTTTGTGCACAGTCAAGTTGTCTTATTTTTGATCGGATGTTCCATGGTAACTAATATGATGTGTCTTTTGCAGGAATGGGTTAGAAAAGGAATGCAAAGAAAGCGGGGGCCAAAAGCACTGGAACAAGAAAGAAAGCGCGCTCGGATTCGAGGTTGATAGATGAACCCTCCAATTCGGAAGGGGAAAAATCAGGATCTGAGTGCACAGAGGTTATACCGCCACCAAAGGTCAGGGGGCCCCCCACACAAGGCACATCGGCAAGGCCATCACATCCCCCACCTATGACGCCGTCCAAGTCTGCGTCGGAAGCCTCCCAGTCTGAAGAGGGGGATTCTGATGCGGAAGTATCAAGCAGGGGGGCAGCCCACCAAACAGATCAGGAGAGTGACTCAGCAGGGCCTAGTGATGGTAATGATCCAGATGATGGTACGCCGCCAAAGGGTCGTAAACTGGCCGTCAGGACCAAATGGTTGGAGGAAGAAAAACTTCGGTTCTCGGTCAAAGGGTCAAAGAAATTGTATGACCAATGGATGGCAGGGACAGAAACTGGGGGACAGTCGCCGCGGAAAATATTTGAAGAACGACGACTGATTTTCGATGGTATTTCGGCTTATCCACAGCTGGATGATACCATCAAAGGGTACAAGTTGGATGTGTTCACTCATGAGCCGGGAGAGTATGCTTCACACATTGTGCGGGAGTTCTATGCATCATATGGGGTTGTATTGATGTCGATGAAGAAGTCGAGTCGTACTTGGCATGAAATACCCATGATGAAGAATGTGACAGTCCGGAACTCACTGGTTGATAATTCCTCCAAAGCCATCAACAGAGTCCTGTTTGGTAATGATTTTGGGGCTCCCACTGATCTGAGCCTGTTCCTAGACAAACGAGACAGAAAAGACAAGAAATCTGTGAGGGAATGGACTTCTGGAATTATCGCATCTGAGCCACATGAGGAAAAATGGACTAATGATGGGAAAATCAAGATTGCTAAAAGTTATTTGTTCACAGAGGCTAAGTTTTGGTGGACGTTGCTTCGGTACAGGATCACTCTAACCCAGGCAGATAATACCCTCTCCACCAGTCAGGCAGTCACTATTGCCTCATTGATGTCAAGGTACCCGATGAATATTGGGGAGCTAATAGCTGAGGAGCTGCATGTGCGGGCACACAAGCCCAACCAGAACATGGTATTTCCGTGTCTTATCACGGAATCGTGTAGACGGGCAAGGATATTTCAGCTTCCAGAATGGGACGGCACCATCACATCTGTTCATGTGGGGGATTGGAGGAAGAATAAGGTGAAGAGCAAGAAGGCCCAAGAGGCAGATCAGTCTGGTGATGACGACGACACTCAGCTAGAGTTGAGTCCGAGCCATGCTTATGGGACTGATCTAGTAGAGTCCGAGATTGGTGCTGCTACTACTGGGACTGATAGTCCCACGACAGTTGTTCCAGATACTATCGATACACAAGCTTTTGCAGCCACGCTGGGTGTTTCTGAGGCAAGACCTCCACCACCACCCCGGTCTACACAGGGCCCTCCTTCGGGGTCTGCCACTGCCGCTGCGACAGCCGAGCCTGCTGATCCAGAGCTGGAGTTGCTGCACTTCAGCCATGCTAACTACAGCCAGATTGCATTCAAAGCAGTGAGGACTGAAAGGCAAGTAGGAAAAATCTTGCAACAATTTAAGCCGAAAGTGGTGAAAATAGTGCAGCAGTTGGTTACAGAGGCGACCACAGAAATCCGTGTGGAGTTTGAGAAAAAGCATGAAGTGTATCAGGCTAGACTAGATAGTTTTGAGGCGAAATTGTTGACTCGAGAGAAAACCACACCCGGTGGGAAGTCTAGCTCATTGAGGAGTGAGTTGGAGAAGCTGAAGAAGGATCTTGAGGCACTCAAAGTGCAAGGTATGGTAGCCGCACCGGTGCCAGCACCACGTGCCATTTTTCCTAATACGTTTAAGGTACTGGATCTGCTGGATTCTGAAGAGGAGGTGGAGGATGCCGAACCTTAGGGTCTGTGAGCCATCTGAGGACCTAGAAGAGTTGGACAAGAGATTGAAGAAGACAGAGAAGAAGGAAATGCAGCAGGCAATCCTTCAGTCGTTGGTTGAGCTGCAGTGCCAACCGGGAGAGTCCACGAGTCAACCGCCGGATGCAGCGGGCCAGTCATGAGTTTCGCAAAGCACCAAGGGCACCACTTCTTTTTCCCTCGTTCTTATAAGTGAAGCACTGGGACAGTGCTTGATTCTTTAGTTAGGGGTGGGCCTATTTGAAAGTAATGTAGTGTAAATATGTGTTTAGGAATCCCCTCGGCTTTTCTTTGCCAGAGTTCTTTTCCTGAGAGGGGTTTATTTTGTTGAAACTGGCATGTTTAGGATGTGGCTTAAGTTGAGTAGAGTAATTTTGACTTAGTTGGTGTTACTTTGTAACTGATGGCATGTGTTATGGTTTGTTGGAAATTTTGGACCCCTCGAAGTTTGAAAAATGCATACTTAGAATAGTTATTGGTTGACATGATTGATTCTTTATATGACATTGGAATTATTAGGGTATTGTGTGTGATAAATGACTACTTAGGAGGTCACAAGTGTAAAAATAATTGTCCTTATGCCAATGTGTGTGTGAGTTGTTAGTTTAATTCTGTTTAAGCATGTATAATCTAGAACTTGCCTGGTTGGTCTTGTTTGAAATCTGAAAGTTAGTTTGGTTGTGAAATGATCTTAGGCTTTCTTTGTGTAAATAGTCACTTTGCCTAAATAAGCCTTACGAAAGCTGAAAATATCACTAGTTTCCCTTTTTGAGCCTTTTGACCTTTTTCTTGGCTAGCCGAATGAAACCGCACTCGTTGTGCAATTTATCCATTTTCGCACCCGTTCCCTCCTTGATGCTACTAGATAGATGAGGCAAAGTGCCTAAGTAGGGGGTGAATTAAATGTGAAGTAGATGTCAAAAACATAAGTTGGGGGTGGTGGAGTTTGCTAGTAGAGAGTCGATGTGGTAGTTGCATATAAATTAAAAACAAAAATCAGAAAATTGTCACACAAAAAGAGTTGTAAGTTAGGTAGGAATAAAACCATATCAAGGTCGAAAACTTGAAAGAAAATAAAGGGGTTGAAAGAAAAGAGGCGAATTAAGGTGACGAGATGTTGTAGTGTTCAAGGAGGGTGAGTCACTATTATCCAAAAAGTATCCTACCTGTCCCTAAGCCTACATTACAAGCCAGAACAAGTCCTAGTGTGATCACAACCGAATGAGCCTAGGATGAGAACAGAGAAAATAAGGGCAAGCCTATGGTATTTGCATGTGTAGATATGAATTTCTTTGTGAGTGTGAGTGTTTTTCCCTTCTCTTTTGTCTTCGTCCCATTCTTGTTCTATGTATGTGTGTTGGGACATTCTTTGGTCTATGTGAGGACACAAGGATGAGAATTGAGCGAAATAAAGTGACCGCCTAAAGTAGCGTTTGTGTGCATCATAATAGGCTTGATAATGTAATGTCATGGGTTGAAGCTTCATTGTTAGTCATAGTGTTCTTGAGTTGTGTATATTGCTTTAAAATAGAAAGTTGGGGTGGTCCTTTGAAGAAAAACATGCATGCCAGTAGTTCAGAGTCAAAACCAATGTAGACATTGTTATTCTATGAGATTTAGGTGTTAGATTGAGTCGTTGTCTTGTATGGCTTGCTTGAGGACAAGCAAAGACTTTAAGTTAGGGGTGTTGATGTGGCGTGATTTTACGCCACAAATCGATGCTTTTCTGCTATAAGTTTTACTTGTTTTTTAAGCAAGTCTATGTGATTTTACGCGGTTTTTAGTGTTTTTCAGGAAACGGAGCAGATTTGGAATGAAAACAGTTGGAAGTACAGAAGTGGTCGTAAACTTAGTTTACGATCCGTATTCTAAAATACGGGCCGTATTTCATGGTCGTATTAAAGAATAACAGAACCAGAAAGGCAGACTGAGAACATGGTGATTTACGAACTAAGTTTACGGACCGTATTTTAGTTTACGGTCCGTATTTCAACACGTATTTAACCATTCGAGCATTTGGCAGAAAGTCTGAGTTTTGGAAGTTGAAAGACGACCGGGCAGTTTACGGGTCGTAAACCACTTTACGGTCCGTATTTCAAAAGATGGAAGTTGCTCACAACTGGAAGGATGACTTGGTCGTAAATTGATTTACGGTCCGTATTTCACTTTACGGACCGTATTTCGTATCGACGAGACCAAAGTGCAAATTTGTAACTTTCATGTTTTCAAAACCTATATATAGTCATTGTAGGGTTTTTAATAGTTACCAGTTGTTATATTTTTGTCTCTTGACTTAGAACATCAATTCAAGTATTATCAATTCCTCTTTTCTTCCAAAGAAAGCAATTATGAATTCTTATATTTCTTATTTCTTGTTCTTTGTCATGAGTAGCTAAATTCCCTTACTAGGGTTGTGAACCCAATGATGAGTGTTCTGTGATTGATATACACTTAATGGATTATTAGGGTTTAGTTATTCTTCATTCTTCATTCATAATTAATGGTTGCAAACATTGATTAAAGTCATAAACCTTTATTTATTTGGGAAAATAATTAGGGTTGGTAAGAATAACTAACAAGGACTCAAAGCTTTAAACTTTGTTTAATAAATTCACTTAGGAATAAGAAGAATTTACTTGGCATGATTAATCGTTCTTCATAGTTACTTTCTTATATTTGGGAAAATCATAGAAAGAGATAATCTTTATCTATTGGGAAATAGTAGAGATTAATATAGAGATTAAGTGCATTCATACAATGATCCATTAGAAGTATATCAAGATCAATACCCATGATCATACACTCTATCTAACGGGGACAGAACCTTAGTTTCTTTTACCATAAATTTCCACCAAAGCAAGTATATAGCAATTAGTTATAGAAAAACCAACTTTTATCAAAATCATCGGATTAAGACATTAGACCTAGAACTTAGCATCCTACGACTTTAGTAACCTTTTCACACCATATTTCCTGTGGGATTCGACCCTAACCTTGTTGGGTTACTATATTTGACAACGTCCGCGTTATACCATTAATAGGTGCAATTTGAGCGTATCAGGCACGCAACACACCCATAAACAAGACTCTACTAGACACAGTTTGTAGACAACCTTAGACAAAATTTCTCTAATACCAAGTTTGTCACGCCCCAAATCGGAGAGGTGTGGCCGGCACCCGAGGCCACACTCGGCTCGAGTAAACCACTCTGAATCTGCAACTTTGGAGGTGTAGCCCTCAACTTAGGCCGATAGGGCCTACCTGCACACAGACAATACCAACAAGCTAGCAAGTCTAAGAATTGGATATATATACACTGGCTATCTCGTCTGAATTGGGCACACACACCCAAAATATGCACATAGAACTGAGCAAGCCGATGAGGCTACGATTATTGTACAGAGCCAGCAGTACCAAAATAGACATATACAAGCCGGCAAGGCTATCACACTGACACACTATGTACAACACTCGTCTGCAAGCCTCTAAAGAAATCATAATTGTATCATGGTGGGGACAGGGCCTCGGCCGACCCATGCAATCTGCAGTCACAAAGGAAAGACACCAAATGACCTGGAAACCCTGAACAAAAAGATCTCACCAATCAGTTGATATCAGGTTCTACCTACTAGGGAGGTCTACCAGTCTGTCTATCTGTATCTGCAGATATGAATGCAACTCTCCCCGGCAAAAGGGACGTCAGTACGAAACAATGTACCGAGTATGTAAGGCAACAAATAACTAAAAATGGACTGAACTTAAAACGCAATAATTTGGAGGCCAAAGAATGGCCTGAATATCTCACCTGATTTGTCTCATATGAAATGCAATATAATAAAATCATATATCTCACTAACCAATTAGCTAGACAACTATAAATCTCACTGGCCCGTCATCCAGACAAATCTATCTCACTGACCCGTCGGCCAGGCAATACTTCTCACTGACCAAGTGGCCAGGCTAAATAAAATGTCTCACTGACCAAGTGGCCAGGCTAAATAAAATGTCTCACTAACCAAGTAACCAGGCTAAATAAAATGTCTTACTGATCAAGTGGCCAGGCTAATAAAATGTCTCACTAACCAAGTGGCGAGGCTAATAAAATGTCTCACTGACCAAGAGGTCAGGCTAATAAAATGTAGGTATATATCATGTTGTATATCATGTGTAGACTGAAATATATGAAGATTTTAACATGACTTTCTTTAACTCTTCTACCAACAATGAACTAAGGAGCGGATAGAAATTCTTATGAAGATACACAACCACATCTAGAAACGTTACACCTTTATTATAGCTCTAACAATAGTTCTCTTTCTTTAAGATTCGATAAACACCTACTGTCTATGGATCATGCCAAGAAAAGAAAGGATAGCCATTACATACCTCAAGTTGTCAATACAATACAACAACGAATTTGTCTTAGGTAGTACGGCAATCCTATAACAAAGGAATACATATACGAACTTAGACGAAACTAGTATATCACATATATCAATTGATAATTTAGTTCTAAAATTAAAGGGACAACATTTCCCATACTTTCATTACTTCCTCAAACTCTCATCAATACCAACAACGCATGAACAACATTGACAACATCATACTCAAGCGAATCCATCAATTCCAAACCACAACACATTATAAACATGACTTCAAGATAATCTAATACAACACAACATCTTAAATATGATTCCCGACCTTTACCTCATAAGTTCTTAACCCGACAACACTTCAACGACTTCACTAAACTCTTATACATGTAAGAGAGGTTGAATCATGCCTTAGATCTCAAGAATCAACTCTCCCCAACCTTGGTTCAACTTAAAAGATGTACTGTAACTATTCTTAACTGCCATAAGAAATGGGTTTAAAACATTAGATTTACCTTGCGGAGGTGAAACTCCCAAAAAATCTCCTTATATCTCTTTCTTACGCAACCTTTGAAATGGAAAGCACAAGCAGTTGTTGTATATTACACATATAAGAATGAAAGAATTTGATGGCTTATATTTCCGTAGAACACCCCATATTTGTTGGCCAAAATAGAGGCAAAAGTAGCAAAAGTGCCACGTTTTTCTTGAGAAGAAGACCAAAGCCACAAAATACCAAGTTCTGGTACTTCCTTTTTAAAGAGATGCCCTTCCATGGGTCCCACTAAATATAGCTCAAAATATATATCCCTTCATTCAGCACTTTCTCTTTGTTCAATGAAAATGACTATATATTATAACAATACACTTCAAACAAAGCTCATCTCAATAGTCATGTAGTAATGTTTATCTTGCTGCCACCTGGACCTTGTTGTATCACTTAAACTTTTAACAATCAATAATTAATAGATACTAATAAAGCTGATATTATATACTAATAAAGTTGATACTTATCTGATACATAATATACTATACACTAAACATAAAATATTATCCTCTATATTGCATATTCAATTAATACTTTCAACTCACAACGAAACTCAACGTACGAAAGTACGAGGTGCAACAAAAACTTAAGATACAAATATTATATGATTCAAGTACCTTAAAACATGACCTCCTTAGTACATTAGCACTCCTAGTTTAACCCCGAAAGAACTGGTTATAACACTGATTCGCTTAACCCCTAAACCTTATGGAACATGCTTAACACTTGTTATAGGGGTTCCATGGTATCTCTGAGCTTACGTTATTTTACTTATGATACAAATGGCACAAAAATTTATGAGGTGTTACAACCTGGTAAGCAAACAATCCACAGCCGATTAAGCCAACTTTAACAAGTGTATTATGTAGAAAGAAATAAATAAAGTCTTGTCAAGGTCATAATTAAGTCTCATAATCATAGATAAACGGAAAAAGTACTACAACCCAAAACATGGTGCCACAAGTACAAGAATTACTAGGATAAAAAGTACAATCTGAATGATCATCTCGAATACACTTTCTAAGAATGAAAAATGACATAAATAAAGTCAAGGAATGGGAATCATGTTATATCTCGTATTTTGTACATTCAGATATTTTAAGATAATTGTGAGAAGTTAAGGGCAAGGCTATATTTTTGATCTTATTTAACACACAAGTTGTTTGTGAAAATTATTGATGTGGAAATATTAAGAAAGGCTAGGGGTAAAAAGGGAAATTCACAAGGTGGTTCATGGTAATATTGAGGAAGGCTAAGGGCAAATTTGGAATTAGGAAAATAATTTTCATGAATTACAAAATACAAAAAAAAAAGAATGGTCTTGAAAATAAGAGGCCATGTGGCCGTCCAAGTGATGTGGGCCAAGGCCCACATGGGAGCTTAATATAAATGGATAAAAGATGACTAATAGAGCACATTTATCATTTTCCACACTTGAGAAAATTCAAGAAACTTGAAGAAACAAAGAGAAGGCCATTCGGCCATAGCAAGCAAAAATTGAAGCCCTCAAATCTTGATCAAAAAATATTTTCTTCTAGCAATTCAACCAATTGGAAGGTCCTCTTTAACGTGGAGTAGTTGTTGGAGCAAGCAAAACACTTATTTGTGCACTATTACCACCCTAGCCAAGTTGAGGAGTGTAGTGAAGAAAGGTAAGGTTTAATCCTCTTTTTCATATGTTATGAATGTTTTGTACATGTTGTAGTGTGTGTAAATGGATGAAAACCATGAAACCCTATGTGTTGGTGTTGGCCGTGTATGTGTTGTGTTGTGTAGGAGTGATGAACCAATTTTTACTTAGTACTTTGATTGTTGTTGTAATGGATTCTATGATGAAAATGAGAGTTTAATGATTCAAGTTGAGGTTGAAATTGTTGTGGGCTGTTTTAGAAGCCAATGTGGATTGAATGTAGTCTTTTGTATTTATGGAAAATAATGTTGTTAGCATGTGAATTATGGGTGTAGTTCATGAATTTGAAAGAAGGAAATGTGTGGTTATTGTTATTGTTGTATTTTGGAGGTTTCGGGTGGAGTGGCATATTGGTTAGATTGTTTTGAATATTGTGTGAATTGTTTGAAGTGTTCTTGAATCATGTTAGAATGATTTCGGATTAACACTTGAATGTGAGATCATTGGTGTTAGCTTGACTATATATGGTCGATTTGAATATAAATGGGATGTTGTCGAATTATGTAGAAAATAGTTACTAACGTTAGAATGCGTTTTGAATTGATTATTGATGTTGTTGACATGATTGTTGGGATTGTTGTTGATGATTTGGCCGAGTTGAATTCTCAGGGTTGGTTGTAATTACAGGGGAAATGCTGCCGAAATTTCTGTAGATGAGGTGTTAGTTTAGAATTGAACTCTTAAGTATCCATAGCTAATGTTTGGTATCTACTAATATTGTTGTAGATCTTGCGAAAGCCGAGACTTAAGTTGGATTAGCGTAGGAAGCGGGCAAGGTATGTAAGGCTTACCCTTTCTTTCTTTTGGCATGATCCTTGTGAAACAAACAGACCAAGTATATGTATGATTTCAAAGAAACTCCTATTCTTAGAGCCACTAGGATGGCTAATATTCTTGATTTCCATAAGCTACTTCATATGGTTTTGATACGTATCTATGATTTCCGAAGCTCTATTTGATATGTTTCCGAGTTTGTCTATGATTCTTATTCACTTCTTGACATGAGTACGCTCTATATAGTTGAGCTTATTGTATGGTTGAATAACGAGTAAAGTATAAAGAGTTCATGTCCCTAAAAGGGTTCTGTAAGTATTAATGTCTCTAACTTTTGTATACAGTCTTGGATTTCCTTGGAAACGTTCGTAGAGGTTCTGTGGTAAAAGTGTCCATAACTTTCTCATACTAAACTGGATTGACTTGAAACGTGTTTACGATCCTCAAGTGTCGGTTTGTGTACTTATCTTTCGAGTCTTGAAAGAAAATTTATTTATATGCATATGGTTTCTCACTACTCTGCTCGTGCATGCCTCAATACATCTTTCACCGAGTCCCGGGCCGGGTATGTTATCGTGCGCACTCCACTGCATTGTTCACCGAGTCCCTCATTAGAGGGCTGGGTACGGTATATGTATATGATGACATGATGAGATGACGATGTGTTATGACGGCCAGGAGGGCATATGATGATTTTATTCACCGAGTCCCTCACTAGAGGGCCGGGTACGGTAGGTATATATGTATATGCATGATGATATGATAGCATGCTGACATGATGACATGACTTTATTCACCGAGTCCCTCACTAGAGGGCCGGGTATGGTATACGTATACATATATTCATAATGACGTGATGACATGATTTTATTCACCGATTCCCATAATGGGCCGGGTACGGTATGTGGTATTCGTATGCTTGATTCTGTTTCGTACTGCACAGGTATAGCGGTTTCTTTATTATCAAACTTGTCTCCTGGAATCTCTATTTCAGTTATGATCTTTTCAATTGTATTTCATGCCTTACATGCTCAGTACATATTCCGTACTGACCCCCTTTCTTCGGGGGCTCTGTTTCATGCCCGCAGGTACAGACGCTCGTTGCGGTGACCCGTCAGCATAGGACATCCACTCTGCTGTCTTGAAGTGCTCCCTTGTTTCGGAGCCCACACTTTTGGTACAGATCCTTTTGATGTACATATATATACATATGACTATTTCGGGGTACGGCGGGGCCTGGTCTCGCCATATGATGTTGTTGTTATTCTTAGAGGCCTGTAGACATGTATGTGGGTCGTGGGTTGTATTTGTTCAGTGATGTTTATGTGGTTTGTGTTTGACATTCCCCTACACTACGATAGCCTGACCGGCTTACGTGCGATATTATAAGTGACGATTTAAATGATATATTGTCTTGTATGAATGAAAGTCCCTAATATGCTAAACGCAAGTAGATTTTGGCTAGTAAGTATGAACGAGTGTCCACCTCGGGCACTAGTCACGGCCTACGGGATTGGATCGTGATAAATCAATTGTCGCGGATCAGTCAGCAGCTCACCCGATTCCTCTAAACAATCACCTTAATAGTCGGTGAATCCTCGTGCTGCGTTGGTACTAGGGACAGACTCGGAACTCAAAAAGGTATAGAAATTGTAGAGTGAGTATGGTAAATCAACGTGTACTTAGTAACATTGTTGACTGACCCAAAACTAAAGCGATGACGAGAGTTGGTCTTCCGAATGCTTACTCCCACACTTAAGGATTATTAGCACTTAAGGGCATACTTGTAGTCCAACAAGTAAAAGATAAGTAATTCACCCAATTGAACAAGTATTCAAGTAATCAGTCAAATAAGATAAGTACATTTCAACCAATACTTCACATCAGGAATAAACAAAGAATCAATGAAGTGATATGAGATGATATGCAAATGCAATGCAAAGGACATCTACCACCGGTATGCACACACTCTGTAATATGGAATACGTGGCCTATAGGGGACTCGTGAGGTCCGTACACCACCCGAAACCATTTCCTATCGGTTTCTCAGCCATTTAGGCTCTCAATCTCAACACTTCCTCTTATTAACTGTACTTACCCAATTCGGCTTTTATTATTCGCATCACTCCGTCCAAAACCATTTCTCATCAGACATTATGTATCCTCAAGTGTAATATGCACGAGATACCATATGAAAGCTTGAATATGACATGTACAGAAATAGACATTAAGCTTATGAAGTAAAAGGCTCAACTTAGCTTCTTTGCATCCTTAAACGAGTGTTTTTGAGTGATGAGAACACATAAATATCATAAAAGCAACAAATAGGAGATTTATATCTCACATCAATCGATCCAAGCTATCAGATAATGCTCATATGCTTTGGCATTTAAATAGGGAAAGTAAACAGTTCTATTGCTACTCAATTTCCCAAAATATGGCATTGCTACCTGATACAAGTGCTCGTCACCTCATAGGTATGGGGCCCCATTTATTCCCATTAATCCCTCTTCATTAGTTAGTTTTATCAACCACACGCTTTAAATAAAGTTAAGTAAGGCTTTACCATGACAGTTTTTAAGTCTGAAGCTCACAATGAAGCCTTGCCCCTTCTTAAAGCTTCCAAATGATCCCAATCTATTCAAATATGAATTATACATAAGCATACAAGTTCGTAGACACCCTATTTCTTTACTATTAAACCAGACCCACAATGTCCCCAAAAAGGCAATCCCAAGCCCCGAAGGGTAAAACTGTAATTTTGTCTCAAAATCAGCTTACCATAAGACATAGAATCTAAATCACAAAAATGACTCCAGTTCCACTTCTAATTTGAAGAATTTCATAAATTTCACTTAGGGCTTTAGAATCCCAACTCCACAATTTGATTCATGATTTCAATGATCAAATCTCACAAGAATCTAAGAAGGGACGTTAGAATCTTACCCCCGCGATGAATCTTGTAAACCCCCTCAAACATCTTCAAAAATCAGGTATCTAGCTCAAGATAAGAGATGAAATGTCAAATCCTAAGTTTAGAAATTAAATACCGCTAGGAACAGTCCCTCCATCGCGATCGGGAGGCCTCCTTCGCGATCGCGGGACCTCTTTCGAGGCCGTGAAGGTTAAACCCCACCCGGTCCAGAAATACTCATCGCGATCCCGACATAGCCCACCGTAAACATGATCCTTTGCCATGCGCTCCTCTGCGATAGCGGGACTGACCATGCGATCATGTAGAGTTATTTTTCACACAGGGCACCAGATAATTCTTGTGTCTCCTAAACTTGAAATCAACCCTCGAAACTCATCTAGAACCCGCTGGATACAAACCAAATTTGTATTTCGGTCACAAAACACGTCACGAACCTGCTCGCGCACTCAAAACACTGGACCGTGGTCCTCTTGAACCAATGTTGACTGTGGTCAACTAAAATTTATTACTTTAACTAGTTTATTAACCAAGGGTTTGAAACACACCCAAGCCTCTCAGGATCCGTCCTAACCATCCAACTAAGTAATAAATGAGGTTTTAGACCTAACCGAACTGTCCAAACTCACATAAGGGTTTGCTAACCCTAGATGTTGTCTTTGGTTATCATTTTCATTTCTTAACCTAAGGATTTCAAAAAAAATCTTTTCTTCTCTGATACTCACCCAATTTCCTTAGCCATCGCGCCACCCATCTCTGCAAGTTAAAAGCAACATTTTAAAGCTACTGAAAGGTGAAAAAAAAGACCTAGAGCTCAAAACGACATAATAAGTCATTACATCATACACCAGTTAAACACACGTTCGTCAACAAACTTAATGAAATAAAGTACTTGAAGTAACAAAAAGTTGGGGATATCTACTCCGTATGTCCGACTCGGTCTACCAAGTAGCCACCTTAACCGGACGATGCCTCCATTAAACCTATACTGAAGCTATATCTTTAGATCAAAACTTTAAAATCTACCTATCCAAAATGGCCACTAGCTCTTACTCAAAAGTCAAATTCTGATCAAGAAACACTGAATCCGATTGGATCACATGGGAACAATTCAAAAGGTACTCCTTGAACATCGAAATATGAAATATGGGGTGAAAACTCAACAAACCAAGTGGCAAAGACAAGTCATAAGCTACCCCACTAACACACTGAGTAATCTCAAATGGACTAATAGACCTCGAGCTTAACTTGCACTTCTTTCTCTAACCACGTGACATGCTTGATGGGTGAAGCCTTCCAACAAAACCCACTCGCTAACCATGAACTCCGAATGACAAACCTTTCGATCTGCATAACTCTTTTTTCTACTCTAATCTGTGAAAAGCCAATCTTGAAACAATTTGAACTTGTCCAAAGAATTCTCTACAAGTCTGTAACCCAAGGCCTAACCTCGAACATGTCACGACCCAAATATATAGGTCATGAGGGCACCCACACTCTCCCCCAGGTGGGCGAACCCTTCCCTTAAATCACATCATTTAGTCAAGAAATGCGAAAATAAATACAGATATATATCAAAGTCACAATAGATATATAAATACATAAGTGCGGAAGTATGAAACACTGCAAACCCCAAAACCTGGTCTGAACTTAAAGAAGAGCTTCTAATACTAATACAATGTTTGAAATACTAGTACAAGTCTCAAAAATACATAATAAGTCTATTTAAGTAAAAGAAGATAGATAGATAAGCAGGGAGGGGATCCGAGGCTATAATTCTGGCAAGTGGGTCACCCTCAAAATCTCATAGAAGTGGCCTTCAACTCACTCGCGAGGTGGCGAACTGAAATGTTACACCTCGAAAAATGTTCCGTTCATGCACAATGAATAGACTGACGAAGGGCACAACGTATGCGATGTTTTGATAAGTAAGAAATAGCATTTGATGATTCTAAATGAGTTTTCTAAGACATTCGAAGTAAGTGAAGAAAGTTTGCTAAGAGGAGGCAAGACATACGAGATGTATCGGAAAGGATTTACGAGTAACGAGTTAATGATGATTTAGTGATGCTTTGGAGAAGAGTTATAAAGACCCTTAGAATGGTATTGAGGTGTTCAACAAGTGTCAAGAAGGTTCCATAAGGATTGGAGATCAAACGAGTTAACGAGAAGGACTTTCGAAAAACTGTGGATTGTACGGTCCACTATACGGACCGTACAAAAGATGCGGGCTGTAAGTTTGGCCGTATAACCTGTCCAGAGAAGAGCCTACGCTGGAACCATTATACGGTCACACATACGGACCGTATAAATTGTACAGACCGTATGTGTGTCCGTATAAATGTGTCGGGACAGATTTTGGGTATTTAATAAGGGGTCAAGTTCATTCCATTTCATTTTCCCCTTCACTCTCCTTCTCTATAGAACTTTCTAGAACACTTCTCCCACAAGAATTCAAGAGATATTAGTGATCAAATTCATCAAACCAAGGAAATCAAGTGTAAGAAACTTATTGGAGTTCATCCAAGGCAAGAAACCCCATTGAATTGAAGCTAGGGTTTTTCTTCAAGTGAAAGATTATCATCCAAAACTTGCTTCTACACTATCTAAGGTAATATTTATGGTATTCCCATGTTGCTTAAGGTGTTTGAAAGTTGAAACACTTGGATTGTAGAAGGATATGGGAAATGGGTCATAAATATGAGAATAATGAGATTTTGAGTAGTATTTTGGAATGAGTTGTGAATATTGATATGTTGTGATTATAAGTATGTTATAAATGATATTGAGAACACGGGATATGTATTATATGCAAGAAAACATACTAATATACTATGACGATGATTATGGATGAATTGAAGTGGAATTGTGAAATGAGGTTAGTGTAGATGAATGAAGATTGTTGGTTATGATATTGTGAACGTTATTGTAAATGTTTGGGAGTTGATATACGATATGGGAAAGGTTGTATAAACAAAGGAAATGCTTCCCAATTTTCCATTGCTTTAGTAAGCACGTTCATATGATCGATTAGCTAATATGAATGCGAATTCTTGAAGGTAGAAACGTGAGCATTAAAGGAGAACAATCAAGCGATGGAAATTGTCAAACGAAAGAGGTATTTAAGGCTAGTCCTTTCTTTCTAAGGCATGACTCTTATGGTATGAATCCTCCCATCTTTCCATGATCTTCCTACATATCAGGAATTATGAACCTACGAGTATAAAGAGCTTCATACGAGATAAAGAAAAGAGATACGTTACGAGCATGACAATACCGATGATGAATCTAAGTCTAGAAGTCCTAAAGCTCATGATACGATATCCCTAAGAAGCTAATGATCCTTATTTGATCCCTATGATATTATTTCCCTACCTCTCCATGACTTTCTTACATTCCGGGAACTATGAGTCAACATTGATAAAGATCTTATTATGAGATAAAGATGAGAGAAATGTCATGAATACGGAAATAATGATGGTAAGTTTAAGCCTAGAGATTCTAAAGCAAGATGTGATCTCTATGAAGTTAAAGATCCTACTTACGATCCCTTGATGTTGTCTATGGTGTACACTCACCATAAAATGATAGTCCCTTCAAGGTGAGATACGATGAATATGATTACTCCATAATGGAATCGGGGGCTCTCGACCTTATGTCACCCCGACCTTATTATAGATTGTCTATAAGTTCTAATGCATGTCCTATGACCAATGTTCCGAAAAGTTACGTGTCTATGTTCATAGGGGATTCCATATGAGATAAAGGTAAGAAATATACTGTAGATACGATAATGGTAATGATGAGCCTAAGTTTAGAGATTATAAAGCCTATCATACAATATTTTTACAAAGTTCATGCTACGAATATGATATGATTTTCATAGATTGTCTTTAAATTCAAATGCATGCTTTATGAAAAGTTATGATAAGCTTATGAGATATATGTGATGATAACGATGACGATGTTTATAGTGATGATGATAATGATGACGCTAAAGATATTTATGGGATTTTATGTATATATGCCTATGTATGGCTGTTGTGAAACCTCGAGCTTATATGGCCGGGTAGAATGTATATGTATATATATATATATATATTTATGTAACGCGCGCGCATCTCTGCAGTTGGGTACGGAAAACACTGAGCCTTGGTAGGGCCAGGCACGGATATCACTGAGCCTTGGTAGGGCCAGGCACGGACAACACCGAGCCTTGGTAGGGCCAGGCATGTATAACACCAAGCTTTATTATAGCTGGGCACGTACGAGACCGACCCTATATAGTCGGGCACGATACTACTAGGATTATATATATGATATATGTATGGAAAACCCGGAAGATACGCATGTGATATTGTTGAGCCAATGCATGGCCGAATACGAATAATGTTTAATGTGTATGAGTAGATACGGTGCTATGATATATATATGTATGATACGATGACGTTTGCGTTATTATGATACATGTGCTATGATTATATATGATATAGGCATGAAAGGTATCCTCCCTTAAAAGTTACACAAGTTATGTCTTCATCTTATGCCCTTATGATTTCTCTAATATGTTCATTTCATTCATGCCTTACATACTCAGTACAATATTCGTACTGATGTCCGTTATCTTTGGATGCTGTGTTCATGCCCACAGGTAGACAGGGAGGCGACCCAGATCTATAGAAGCCGATAAGCAGACTTTTTGAGAGCACTCCATTATTCCGGAGGTGCCAGTGATTTACTATTTGATGTACATATATGTTTTGGGCACGACGGGGTCCTGTCCCGTCCATATGTGTAGCATTCTAGTAGAGGCTCGTAGATACGTATGTGTGGGTCGTATGGTCTCACAATGTTACTATTGTATATGTTTGTATTATTTTGATAGCCGAAAGGCTTATGTATATAAAAGTGATTATGTTCTCAAATGGAAAATGATTTTCTTATGATTTGAGTATGATAAGTAATAGAATGAGTGGTGCTCGGTGGTTAGCCCCGGGTACCCGTCAATGTTACACCTCGGAAAATTTTCCGTTCATGCACAGTGAATAGACTGACGAAGGGCACGACGTATGCGATGTTTTGATAAGTAAGAAATAGCATTTGATGATTCTAAATGAGATTTCAAAGACATTCGAAGTAAGAGAAGAAAGTTTGCCAAGAAAGGCAAGGTATACGTTATGTATTGAGAAGGATTTATGAGTAATGAATTAATGATGACTTAATGATTCTTTGGAGAAGAGTTATAACGTACCCTAGATTGTTAATGAAGTGATAAACAAGTCTTAAGAAGGTTCCATAAGGATTGGAGATCAAACGAGTCGACGAGAACGAAATTGGAATAGCTGGGCATTATACGGCCCAACATCCCTACCAAGGCTCAGTGTTCTTCGTACCCAACTGCATTGGTGCACACACATCATATATATATATATATATATATATATATATATATATATTTATATATTCTACCCGGCCATATAAGCTCGAGGTTTCATAATAGCCATACATAGGCCCATATATACATAAAATCCCATAAATATCTTTAGCGTCAACACTATTATCATCGTCATCATTATCATCACATATATCTCATAAGCTTATATGACTTTTCATAGAGCACACATTTGAATTTAAGGACAATCTATGAAAATCGTATCATATTCGTAGCATGAACTTTGTATATATATCGTATGATAGACTTTATAATCTTTAACTTAGGCTCATCATTACCATTATCGTTTCTATAGCATATATCTTACCTTTACCTCATATGAAATCCTCTATGAACATAGACTCGTAATTTTTCAGAACATTGGTCATAGGACATGCATTAGAGCTTATGGACAATCTATAACAATGTCGGGGTGACATAAGGTCGAGAGCCCCCGATTCCATTATGGAGTAATCATATTCATCGTATCTCACCTTGAAGGGACTAATATTTTAAGGTGAGTGTAAACCACGAACATCATCAAGGGATCGTAAGTAGGATCTTTAACTTCATAGACATCACATCTTGCTTTAGAATCTCTAGGCTTAAACTTACCATCATTATTTCCGTATTCATGACATATTTCTCATCTTTGTCTCATAAGAAGCTCTTTATCGATATTGTCTCATAGTTCCTGGAATGTAACAAAGTCATGGAGAAGTAGGGAAAATAATATCGTAGGAATCATATATAAGGATCATTAGTTCCGTAGAAATGTCGTATCATGAGCTTTAGGACTTCTAGACTTAGATTCATTATCGGTATTATCATGCTCGTAACGTATCTCTCTTCTTTATCTCGTATGAAGCTCTTTATAATCGTAGACTCATAATTCCCGATACGTAAGGAAAATCATGGAAGGATAGGAGGATTCATACCATAAGATTCATGCCTTAGAAAGAAAGGACTAGCCTTACATACCTCTTTCGTTTAACAATTCCATCGCTTGATTGTTATCCTTCAATGCTCACGTTTCTACCTTCAAGAGAATTCGCATTCACATTAGCTAATCGATTACAGTCCTAGGAAGTGTCTACGAGCCATGTCTAGTAGAGTCTTGTTTATGGTGTGTTGCGCGCCACATCTATAAATAGAAGGCTGCAGGGCATTTAGGATAGTTACTCTTCTTTCATCCCTAAGATCGTGTGATAGAGCTAAGCCATAGGGAATGAGATTCCTTATACTAACTCTTGATTGCAGCAGAAGAACGGTAATGACAGAAGAAAGTGATTGATGATGTTGAAGTTACGGATGTAAGCCCCTTCGTTGAGGCTACGTTATCGAAATATGTATTCATATGGTAATGAATTGGTTTTCATAGAGGTAAATAGATGTAAGTACGACAGAGAAATTGATTAAATGTATCCCTTGGTGATAAGTTCAGTTATAAGCTGAGAACTAAGCAAATTGAATGAATCAGAACAAAGGTAAGCGACAGTACGAAAGATGTGTATCGAGTAAGGTAAGAGTATTGAGGTATGATTGAAATATAAAGCTGAAGGGTGAAAGGAAAAGTAAATAGGAAAGGATAACAGGGTAGATTGCTAAAGGATCAGGTACATCTCGAAGCGTGATATATAAGGTAAGTTTTGACATCTTTGTGCTTTTATTTGAAAGTGGAAGCCTTGTGTGGCCGAGATATGTCGTATGTATATATTGGCCCTGTGAGGCATTGCTGGTATTTGCTGCGTGCAGGTTTTGGGATAGTAAGAAATATAGAGGAAATTCTGCCAAAATTTTCCTGGAATCTAAAGGAGATAAGATATAAGCTTGTAATATGTCCTAACAAGAAAAGATGATGTGCAAAGAGTAATGGCAGGACGAGATTTAATTAGGAGTATCGTTAATAACTACACGAGGTGAGTTAAACACTATTGAATTGATAGTAATGGCAGTTATAAGAGCGACATTGATACGGTAAAGAGAAATGCTAGAGTAAGTTAGGGAGACTGGTAGTGCTAAAGCATGACATAGAATAAAAAAGGGTAACTCCAATGGAGTGTGATATTGAAGTATTGATTGGAGGGATAAGCACGAGTAAAATGCGACAAGTTTATTAACAAAATGAAGTAACAACATGACTGAGGCAGGGGTATGACGAATGTGAATCCATTGGTAAAACAATTTATATGGTAAGTGTAATAGGGCTGACTAGAAAGAGTAACAGGTTGAGTATGCATACTTCGCAAGGTTTATTCTACTTTACAAGAAGGCTTGCGAATGAGGTAGAGAAGTGGCACTCTATAGCGTTGATTATGATCAAGATATAATGAGAGTGTGGCAAGAACTGTAATACAAAGTATAGCGAGGAGACGACTAAAGATGTGACATGTTCTATATGAATGAAGATTTAATGCAAGTGTGAAACCAGTAAGCGATCCGTGGGGCAGTAGATGAGAAAGCTTAAAAAGGCCTTGTTAGAAAAATCCAGCATAGAGGTTTCGCAATGATAGAAATGATAGCAAGCGAACTTGAAAAAGGAATCAGAGAAATGTGATATGGAAAAGTAGTAGTAGTTTGTGATTGGTATAATCAAGAGTACGAGTGATATCTTGGGCTGGATGTAAACGACCAAGACTACAGAAAGATGAATAACGAAATGGGACGATTGTTAGGAAAAGAATCAACACAATAAGGATGAGGGGGGATGATCAGAATGAACAGGATAAGTTTTGGAAGCGAAGAATGTATTGTACAAAGGTAGTATATTCCAAAGGAAAAAGTGGTACTAAGTTAAGAATAGGGTTCCTCATACGAAGAATAAATGACTGATTGTAAAACGGGAGAAAATAAGATAAATTGAGGAGGAAAGAATGTAAAGGAATAAGTACGGATATAAAGAGAAAAGGAAATATACGAAGTACGCATGCTTAAGAAGTAGTCATGCTATGAGTAAAGGAAGATGCATCTCTTACGAGTATCCTATACCAAGTTAGAACGAGTAAAGTATATGAAGTAAAGAGTTGAAAAGAAAAAGGTGGCCATGAGTTATGAGTTTACTGTACGACTATAAAGCGAGAGAGTAAAGCTATCATCAACGACAAACACAATATGATTATTATTGGTTTTGAAACCAAAGTTGAGCACAAAACAAGAGTAAAAGAGTTTGAGGCATAAGGGGTATTAGTTACGCATGAGACTTAGGCCATGGAAACAAAGATGACGTTGCAAGTGAACTTTGAGCCCCAAAGAAGAGGGCAAGTGACTCGCATGGATGGTATGGATAACTAGACATACTATTATTTTGAACATACCTATGGAACAAAGGTTGTTAATTGGAGCAGATTTAGACACTGACCGGATGAGCTAAGTAAAATACATCCTTGTTCGGATTGCTATATCGGTTGTATTATTTGGTTACAAGACTGCAAGGTGAGTATGTTAAGACTTCACACATGAATTATTGTAGCTATAGATTATGGGAAACGGCATGAATAAGATGTAGTATAGTGAAGGGTATATGAATTCAAGATTTGAAGGTGAGGCAACATATTTGAGAATGGTACAAGTAAAACCCTTAAAGGGGGGAAGCGAATAAAGAGGATACAAGTGTAGAGATTGAAATGATGGACCCTAAGATGTGACAGATATAGACTCTAAAACAAAGAGTGAGAGTTATGCAGAAATGAGTCTAATGACTAGTAAATAAACGAACACGAATTGAGAAGGCATCTGAGACTGTACGGGAAACCATTAGCGAAGACCTTGAACCACGTAACATTGAGAGCAAATAACACAAGGGATATTGTAAAAGATAGCGATGCTATACTAGAATGGAGACAACGACACTAATGGTAGAGTCGTTGTTAATGATATTGCTATTTATGAGTGACAATCAAGAAAGGGACCTAAGGCTTTATATAGTAGGACATAAGATATGATAATCAAGGGAAAGTAAAGAAAGGAAGAGAGCATGACGAGATAAGTTACTACAGATAGACAAAAGAGTTTAGGTATATGTAATCACTGAGCCTAGCCATGGTCGGAGACGCGAAACACCGAACATTCGTGGTCGGGCATGCTATGTAAATGATATGTATATGAATATGACTATAGATACGATATGTAAATGAGTACGATTATGAATACAGATACGGATATGAATACATGTATATGTATAGATATGTATGTACTCGAATCACGCAAGAACGATTATGTAACTTGCAAGTATTTATACGTCGCCAATGAAACCAAGTGGGTACTTAAAAAGAGGAGTAAGAGGTAAGAAATAATAGTGTGGTCATGATACTCCGGGTCAGTTGAAGGAAAATATATGGCGAAATTTCATAGAATCCCGGATAGTTTAACATTTGAGGACGAATGTTCCCAAGGGGGGAAGAATGTTACACCTCGGAAAATTTTCCGTTCATGCACGGTGAATAGAATGACGAAGGGCACGACGTATGCGATGTTTTGATAAGTAAGAAATAACATTTGATGATTCTAAATGAGTTTGCAAAGTCATTCGAAGTAAGAGAAGAATGTTTGCTAAGAGGAGGCAAGACATACGAGATGTATCATAAAGGATTTACGAGTAACGAGTTAATGATGATTTAGTGATGCTTTGGAGAAGAGTTATAACGACCCTTAGATTAGTATTGAGGTGTTCAACAAGTGTCAAGAAGGTTCCATAAGGATTGGAGATCAAACGAGTCAACGAGAACGACTATCTAAAAACTGTGGATTGTACGGTCCACTATACGGACCATACAAAAGATACGGGCCGTAAGTCTGGCCGTATAACCTGTCCAGAGAAGAGACTACGCTGGAACCATTATACGGTCACACATACGGACCGTATGTGTGTCCGTATAAATGTGTCGGGACAGATTTTGGGTATTTAATAAGGGGCCAAGTTCATTCCATTTCATTTTCCCCTTCACTCTCCTTCTCTCTAGAACTTTCTAGAACACTTCTCGCACAAGAATTCAAGAGATATTAGTGATCAAATTCATCAAACCAAGGAAATCAAGTGTAAGAAACTCATTGGAGTTCATCCAAGGCAAGAAACCCCATTGGATTGAAGCTAGGGTTTTTCTTCAAGTGAAAGATTATCATCCAAAACTTGCTTCTACACTATCTAAGGTAATATTTATGGTATTCCCATGTTGCTTAAGGTGTTTGAAAGTTGAAACACTTGGATTGTAGAAGGATATGGGAAATGGGTCATAAATATGAGAATAATGAGATTTTGAGTAGTATTTTGGAATGAGTTGTGAATATTGATATGTTGTGATTATAAGTATGTTATAAATGATATTGAGAACACGGGATAGGTATTATATGCAAGAAAACATACTAATATACTATGACGATGATTATGGATGAATTGAAGTGGAATTGTGAAATGAGGTTAGTGTAGATGAATGAAGATTGTTGGTTATGATATTGTGAACGTTATTGTAAATGTTTGGGAGTTGATATACGATATGGGAAAGGTTGTATAAACAAAGGAAATGCTTCCCAATTTTCCATTGCTTTAGTAAGCACGTTCATATGATCGATTAGCTAATATGAATGCGAATTCTTGAAGGTAGAAACGTGAGCATTAAAGGAGAACAATCAAGCGATGGAAATTGTCAAATGAAAGAGGTATTTAAGGCTAGTCCTTTCTTTCTAAGGCATGACTCTTATGGTATGAATCCTCCCATCTTTCCATGATCTTCCTACATATCAGGAATTATGAACCTACGAGTATAAAGAGCTTCATACGAGATAAAGAAAAGAGATACGTTACGAGCATGACAATACCGATGATGAATCTAAGTCTAGAAGTCCTAAAGCTCATGATACGATATCCCTAAGAAGCTAATGATCCTTATTTGATCCCTATGATATTATTTCCCTACCTCTCCATGACTTTCTTACATTCCGGGAACTATGAGTCAACATTGATAAAGATCTTATTATGAGATAAAGATGAGAGAAATGTCATGAATACGGAAATAATGATGGTAAGTTTAAGCCTAGAGATTCTAAAGCAAGATGTGATCTCTATGAAGTTAAAGATCCTACTTACGATCCCTTGATGTTGTCTATGGTGTACACTCACCATAAAATGATAGTCCCTTCAAGGTGAGATACGATGAATATGATTACTCCATAATGGAATCGGGGGCTCTCGACCTTATGTCACCCCGACCTTATTATAGATTGTCTATAAGTTCTAATGCATGTCCTATGACCAATGTTCCGAAAAGTTACGTGTCTATGTTCATAGGGGATTCCATATGAGATAAAGGTAAGAAATATACTGTAGATACGATAATGGTAATGATGAGCCTAAGTTTAGAGATTATAAAGCCTATCATACAATATTTTTACAAAGTTCATGCTACGAATATGATATGATTTTCATAGATTGTCTTTAAATTCAAATGCATGCTTTATGAAAAGTTATGATAAGCTTATAAGATATATGTGATGATAACGATGACGATGTTGATAGCGATGATGATAATGATGACGCTAAAGATATTTATGGGATTTTATGTATATGTGCCTATGTATGGCTATTGTGAAACCTCGAGCTTATATGGCCGGGTAGAATGTATATGTATATATATATATATATATATATTTATGTAATGCGCGCGCACCTCTGCAGTTGGGTACGAAAAACACTAAGCCTTAGTAGGGCCAGGCACGCATATCACTGAGCCTTGGTAGGGCCAGTCACAGACAACACTGAGCCTTGGTAGGGCCAGGCATGTATAACACCAAGCTTTATGTCACGACCCAGCTAGGGGCCGCGACGGGTACCCGGGGCTAGCCACCGAGCACCACTCAGCTACTACTCATCTTACTCACTTAATGCTCTTTTACCAACTTTATACACTAATTGTAGGAAAATCATATTTTATATGGAAACATAAATGCTTTATATACATTTGCCTCTCGGCCATCAAAATAATATATACACATTATAGCATCTTGTGATACCATCTAACCCACACTGCGTATCTACGAGCCTCTACTAACATACTAAATATATAGACGGAACAAGACTCTGCCGTGCCCAAAATATGCATATATACCAAAAGGGGAATCACAAGCACCTCCGAACAATGGAGTGCTCTCAATCAGCTGACAGCTACTAAGAATCTGGATCAAGCTCACCTCTCTGTCTACCTGTGGGCATGAACACAATGTCCAAAGAAAACAGACGTCAGTACGAACATTGTACTGAGTATGAGAGGCATGAACAATGAAGAAAGACAACAATAATATAATGAGGACATCAATATGAAACATCTGGATCTGAGTGACAATCATAAGAGAAGTAATGCATGCTATCTTACTCATACTCATCATCATATCATATATGCATAATATGTAAACTGCCCGTCCATATCGAAACGGTGTGATAATCAATAACAATAGCCCGCGTCCAGGCCTCCCCCGTCCGGGGTACCATCTCATGCCGCCCACTAGTGGTGTCTGCCCATGCCAAATGCTCATGGTGTATCCGTATAGCTGCCCGCCTTAGCGGTGACTGCCCGGCCAACAAGGCGCGGCGTGATATTATCATAACATGCTCATATTATTATAGTACATGCATAAAGATCAAGATCAACTATACTCTATCGGGGTGACGTAAGGTCTTGATCCCCCGATCTCATTATGGAGCAATGATTGACATTCTGCCTCACCTTGAAGGAATCAATACATAAGGTTAGTGTAAGCAATAAATAACATCATTATCAATATGGCATCATCATATCATATCTCTTATCTTACATACTCTTTTATACTAAAAACCCTACTTCACTTCCTTTGCAATTTCTTGGTATAGATGAACTTTGGTGAGTTTCACACTCTTGATTTCATGGATGTGGGTGTTATTGATCTTGAATTTCACTTGCATTCTTGTATTGGAAGAGTTTTGGAATGTTCTAGAGAGAGATTGGGTCGTGGAGAGAGAAGGGGAAATAAAAAAAATGGACATGGATCATTATTTTATAAAGTTGAAATCTGTCCCGACATCATTATACAGTCCATTATACGGTCCGTATAAATTTATACGGTCCGTATAATCGACCGTAAAACTGCTCCAGTGATTACCATTTTCTGTGTCAATTTGACGGTGCATTATACGGTCCGTATAATTTTATACGGTCCGTATAATTGACCGTAAAACCCACCTCTCAGCAACCTCACTCTGTGACTCTTCTACGATTCATTATACGGCCGTAAAAGCATTATACGGTCCGTATAATAGACCGTATAATCCACCAGTTCACTGAATCTCATTTCCATCACTTCGCTTCATCTCCGACCATTATGGAACCTTCTTAACAATTGTTTAACACCTCAATACCAGTCTAAAGGACGTTGTCCCTCGTCAAAACACCATATACGTCATACCCTTCATTGGTCTAATCACTGTACGCTAGCGCGGGAAATTTCCAAGGTGTAACATTCTTCCCCCCTTTGGAACATTCGTCCCCGAATGTTAAATACTCGGGATTCTAGAAAAATTTTGCCAGAGTTTCCCCTGTAATTTGGAACTACCAACCTGTCACAACAACCCATAATATCATCGCCTCACAGGGCTATATCACAATATCAACATATCTATGGCCACACGCGACCAAAAGAGTAAAAATAAAGCATGCATACCTCATCTTGTTGACGTTTCACCATGAACCTCTTCTGGAGATGGGAATAAATGTGGATACTTGGATTTTATCTTCTCTTCCGCCTCCCAAGTAATTTCTTCCCGATTGTGGTTCCGCCATAAAACTTTGACTAATGCTACCTCTTTATTCCGAAGCCTTCGCACTTGCCTATCCAGAATGGCAACAGGCACTTCTTCGTATGTTAGCTTCTCTGTCACTTGAAAATCCTCTACCGGGACAATCTTTGTCGGATCTCCGATACACTTACGGAGCATCGATACATGAAAAACTGGGTGCACTGAGTCAAGTTCCGAAGGCAAGTCCAATTCGTAGGCTACACGGCCCACCTTACGGATAATTCTATAAGGTCCAATATATCTTGGGCTCAACTTCCCCTTTCTACGAAATCTCATTTCCCCTTTCATTGGCGATACTTTCAAGAATACCCAATCATTGGCCTGAAATTCCAAGTCTTGTCGGCGATTGTCTGCATAAGACTTTTGATGACTTTGGGCTGTCAACAACCGATCTCGGATGATTTTAACTGTTTTGACCGCTTGTTGAATCAAGTCGGGGCCTATTAATTGTGCCTCTCCTGTTCAAACCATCCTATTGGAGATCTACACTTCCTTCCATATAAAGCTTCATATGGAGCCATTTGAATACCGGAATGGTAGCTATTGTTGTAAGCAAATTCAATAAGGGGAAAATGCTCATCCCAACTACCACCAAAATCCAGCACACATGCTCGTAGCATTTCTTCCAAGGTCTGAATAGTATGCTCGGCTTGTCCGTCGGTCTGTGGATGAAACGCCGTGCTGAGCTTAACTGTTATATCCCGTATTTTTGCACATTCGGATAATTTGAGATAATTGGACTAGTAAGAGATCAAGCAATATTTTGATTTTATTCAATACATAAGTTGTTCACGAAAATATTGATGAGGAAATATTGAGGAAGGCTAAGGGCAAAATTGGAATTTTGGAAAATAGTTTCATGAATTACAAAAACTTGGACATGAAATAATTGGGCTTGAAAAAAAAAAACAAAGCCCAAGTGTGGCCGGCCAAGGCATGGGCCAAGGCCCACTTGGGAATTTTAATCCAAGTCAAATAAAAAGGGATGACTACTATTATTGTCAACTTATTCAAGAACATTCAAGAGAAAGAAAGTTGAGAGCAAAGAGAGAAGGCCTTTCGGCCAAGAACAAGAAAAGGAAAAAAAAATTGAAGCCATCCATCTTGATCCAAAAAAATATATTCTCCTAGTATTCCTACTAATTCAAAGGTCCTCTTTAACGTGATATAATTGTTGGAGCAAGAAAACTACTTTTGTTGCAAGTCCAAATTTCTAGTCAAGTGGGAAATTAAGGAAAAAGATAAGAATTCTTATTCTTTTATACGTTATGGAAGGTTTATGCATGTTGTAGTATGTAGAAAAGAATGAAAATCATGGAAATAATGTGTGCGGTATGTGGCCGTGTGGGTGTGTGTGTGTAATTGTGGCTGTGTGGGTGTTGTAGGGCGGAGAAGAAATGAATTAATTTTTCTTAGTGTGTTAGTTGTGTTGTTGTGGACTTTATGATGCCAATGAAGGTTTAATGGTTCAAGTCGGCATTGAAATTGGTTGTGGGTTGTTGTAGGAATTAATGTGATTTTAATATGGTTTTATGTAATTGTGAGAAGGAAGTTGCTAAAGTATGAATTGTTGTTGTAGTTTATGAATTTGAAAGAAGAAAATGTGTTGTTGTAGCTTTTGTTGCATTTGTAGAGTTTCGGGTGGAATAGAGTTTGGTTGGATTGTTTTGAATGTCGTGCGGGTTACTAATGTTAGAATATGCTTCAAATTGATTATTAGTATGGTAGAAACGATTGTTGGTATGGTTGTTGATAAATTTGGCCGAGTTGAATTCTCGGGGTTGTTGTATTTACAGGGGAGATGCTGCCGAAATTTCTGTAGATAAGTGCTAGTTAGAATTGAATTTCTAAGTACTTGTAGCTAACGTTTGGTAATTAATAACGTTATTTTAGATCTTGGGGAGCCCGAGACTTGAGTTGGAATTAGCGTAGGAGGCGAGCGAGGTATGTAAGGCCTAACCTTTCCTTCTTTGGCATGATCCTTATGAAATAAGTATATGATATATATATATATATATATATATATGTATGGTTTCGAAAAGATTCTTATTCTTAGAGCCACTAGGATGGCTAACGTTCTTGATTTCCATAAGATGTTTCGTATTGTTTTAATGCATGTCTATAATGTCTGAAGTTTGGCCAATATGTTTCCGAATGACATTCGAGAAATGAATGATTTGACTAAAGTCTTGACCTTTCAAATGCTAGCACGATCGATTATTCCATCAAGTCTTTGACATACTTTGATACGTACATATGATTCTAAAATTTCTGTTTGATATGATCCATAACAATATCCGAGAGGTACTTGACATGATTTTGGCCTTAATTTTCCAAAAATGGCTTCTGAAATGCTTATAGAACGTTTTGTACTTCAACCACTCGTAACTTTCTCATACTAAGTCGGATTGACCTGAAACCTGTTTCTGAGCCTTCAGGGGTCGGTAAGTATACATATCCATCGAGTCTTGATTTATGTGCATATGGTTTCTCACTACTCTGCTCGTGCATACTACTATTATATCGTTCGCCGGGTCCCGGGCCGGTTTTGTTATCGTGCGCACTATGTTACATTCGGCAGTATGATGTGTTACGGTTCCCGAGTCCCTCGCCATAGGGCCGGGTACCACCTATATACGGTGTTATGATGTGTTATGGCATAGGATGTGTTATGATGTTGTGATATGTTATGATGATACGATATGTTCGGGATTGTACAGAGATTTGAAACCTTCTGGAGTATGATGTGTTGTGGCGCCAGCGTCGGAGTGGCGACCACGTTCCTGAGCCCTATGCATGACTCTTATATATGCATCATTTGTGTTTTAAAACAAGCTTCTTGGTATATTGATTTTTTATACTCATTTTCCATACTTTGTACTTTCGTTATGATTTTGGATAGTGTATTTCATGCTTTACATACTCAGTACCTATTTCGTACTGACCCCCTTTCTCCGGGGGCTGCGTTTCATGCCCGCAGGTGCAGACGTTCATTCTGGTGACCCGCCAGTGTAGGATACATATTCTGCTACTTTGGAGTGATCCTTTGATCTGGAGCCCATACTTTTGGTACAGATCTTTCGTTGTACATGTTTCTGTATGTATATATATGACTATTTGGGGTACGGCGGGGCCCTATCCCGTCATATATTTCTGTTGTTGTTTGTAGAGGCCTGTAGACATATATGTGGGTCATGGGTCGTGATTGTTTGGTTATGTCTGTGATTTGTGTCTTAAGTGGTCCCGTGTGCTGTGATGGCCGAAACGGCCCATATGTATGTGTATGGATGTAGATATTTGGGCGATGTGTTTTCCGCCAGCCTTGCCGTCTTCTGTATGATACTTTGTTGTATGTAACCGCTTAAGACGACATCTGATTTCAGCATCTGTATAACTTAATGTATGCTGAATACGGATAAGTCCTTGATATGTCGATTTGGTAAATGAGTGTGTATGGGTGTCCAGCTAGGGCACTAGTCACGGCCCACGGGGTTGGGTCGTGACAAACTTGAGTACCTAGACCTTCTTGAAACGACTTCCAAAACTTGGCCGTGAACTGTGCTCCTCTATCTGTAATAATAGACAATGGAATACCATGAAGTCGCACAATTTCCTTGAGATACAACCTGGCATAATCTTCCGCTGAATACGTGGCTCTCCTTTTCACGAGATAGGTCTCGGTAATGGATTAACTGAGAATCTTCATATTGCCGTTCCTTCACTTCTATATTCAAAGATGACACTGTGGGGTCATTAATGCTGATCCCTGCATCACCCGAAAACATCACACGTACTCCCAGATTAGCTAGTTAGCGGAGCTCACGAGCCATCTCTTTCTTTTCCGGAGAAACTTCACATAGACTGCCCATTGATCGGCGGCTAAGTGCATCAGCTATCGTTTGCTTTGCCGGGGTGGTACAAAATGTTCACATCATAGTCTTTTAAGAATTCTAACCACCGCCTTTGCCGCAGGTTCAACTCCTTCTGTTTGAAAATATGTTGGAGGCTTTTGTGATCTGTGTAGATATCAACACGCACACCATACAAATAATGCCTCCATATTTTTAAGGCATGAATAACCGCGGCCAATTCGAGATCATGAGTTGGATAATTCTGTTCATGTTTCCGCAACTGTCTCGAAGCGTATGCAATAACTTTGCCATGCTGCATTAATACACAACCTAGTCCCATACCGGAAGCATCACAATAGACAACATAGCCATCTGGCCCTTCTGGAAGTGTTAACACTGGAGCTGAAGTTAATCTATCTTTCAACTCTTGAAAACTACGCTCACAAGCGTCGCTCCACTGGAATTTTGCCGACTTCTGGGTTAGCTTCGTTAATGGGGCTGAAATGGATGAGAAACCCTCTACAAATCTTCTATCATAGCCTGCCAAACCTAGAAAACTACGAACATCTGTAGGCGTCGTAGGCCTTGGCCAAGTCTTCACGGCTTCAATTTTCTGAGTGTCGACTCGAATGCAATCATTTGAAATAACATGGCCCAGAAATGTCACAGAGTTTAGCCAAAACTCGCACTTGGAAAATTTCGCATATAATTCTCGAGCTCGAAGAATGCCAAGAACAATCCTTAGATGATCTGCATGTTCTGATTCTGTGCGAGAATACACCAGAATATCGTCAATAAATACTATCATGAAGAGATCCAAAAATGGCCTGAATACATTATTCATTAAATTCATGAACACTGCCGGGGCATTCGTCAACCCAAACGACATCACGCAGAACTCATAGTGGCCATACCTCGTTCTGAAGGTTGTTTTGGGAATATCTTCTTCTCTAATTCTCACTTGATGATAACCAGATCTCAAATCTATCTTGGAGAACCACTTGGCCCCCTGCAGTTGATCAAACAAATCATCAATTTTGGGGAAGGGATATCTATTCTTTATTGTTACCTTATTCAGCCGTCTATAATCGATGCACATCCGTAGAGATCCGTCCTTCTTTCTCACAAATAAGACCGGTGCTCCCCACGGCGATGAACTGGGCCTTATGAACCCCTTTTCAAGAAAATCCTTCAACTGTGTCTTTAGCTCTTTCAATTCTGTCGGAGCCATTTGATAAGGAGGAATAGAAATGGGCTCAGTGTCCGGCAATACATCAATAGTGAAATCAATTTCCCTTTCAGGAGGAAGAACTTGAAGTTCATCTGGAAATACATCTGGGAATTCATTCACTACTGGAACAGATTGGAGAGTTGGCGGCTTTGCCTCGGTGTCATGAACCCGAACTAGATGATAAATATAGCCTTTAGCTATCATCTTTCTTGCCTTAAGGTAAGAAATAAATCTACCCTTTGGAGATGCCGTATTACCCTTCCATTCAAGTACGGGCTCTCCCAGAAATTGAAATCGAACCATTTTCATCCGGCAATCAACATTGGCGTAACACGAGGCCAACCAATCCATACCTATAATTACATCGAAATCTATCATTTCCAGCTCAATCAAATCTGCTTTTGTCTGGCGATCACATATAACAACTACACAATTCTTATATACTTGCCTCGCTATTACGGGATCACCAACCGGAGTGAATACCACGAAAGGTTTAATTGGCTCAGGGCTCACCCCAATACAATCAGCAACATACGGCGTAACATAAGAGAATGTAGAACCCGGATCGATCAAAGCATATAAGTCACGGGAAAATATAGTCAATGTACCTGTGACAACATCTGGGGAGGATTCAAGATCCTGTCGCCCAGCTAAAGCATATACGCGGGGCTGAACAGCACCTGAAGTAGATGCTCCCCCTCTGCCTCTACCTCTACCTGCTGTAGTCTGGGAAGTCTGTGCTGTCGGGCGTACTGAAGAAGACCCAGCTGCTGATCCTATAGTCTAAGTCCCAGCTCTATCTCTCATTGAAGGGCAATCCCTTATCATATGGCCAACTTGCCCGCAGGCATAACAAGCATTCGAACCCTAACGACACTGTCCGGAATGCAATCTACCGCACTGGCTACACCGCGGTACCGGAGGTCTCCGCTGACTAAAATCTCCCCTAAACTGAGAATCTGAGGCCCTCGAACTCTGGCCCTGTCCTGACTGAAAAGAACGATCAAACCTCATATCTGAGAATCTGGGTGGCGCACTGGTCGCTGACTGAACTGAGTGCCTAGAATTCATCTGTCTCGGTCCCCCTCTATATTCACTGCTCGCTCCCATAGATCTAGCCCTCTTACCTTGTCTTCGATAATTATCACAATCACTTCTTTGCGGTTGTTGTCGTTCCTCAAGATTCTGAGCATGGGCCTGTATTCGGGAAATATCCATCCCGTCTTGCAAAGAGGCCGTCAAACATTCTCTAAATAGATGTGGCCCCAACCCACTCACAAACCTATAGACCCGGTCTCCCATGTCGGCCACCATAGTTGGAGCATATCTAGCCAAAGAATTGAATTTCATACTATACTCTCGGGCACTCATGCTTCCTTGCTTTAGATTCAAACACCTGTCTGCTCTAGCTCGGCGGACCTCGGGTGGTAAATAGGGACGAATAAAGGCATGCACGAACTCTTGCCATACCGGAGGAGGCACATTCTCTCCTCTTGATGCCATCCAATTGTTGTACCATAGTACCGCCACATCGTGGAGTCTATAAGAAGCCAACTCCACGGATTCGGTCTCAGAGGCATGAATAATCTTTAAGGTCCTCAACATCTCATCAATGAAGTTTTGCGGATCTTCATCCGGCTTCGACCCAAAGAATTCCGGGGGATTTAAGGTCATAAAATCACGGGCTCTCGTACTAGCTGAACGATCACTCGAGCCCGCATTTTGCCGCTATGCCTGGGCGGCAACCAACTGCGTCAATAAATGAATAGCTTCGGTCACTTGTTGACCCGAGGCAACTGGTGGAGGAATTGGAGCTGAAGCCCCTCCTTGCTCCTCTACATCGGGTGAGGCCTCATTTTGTGATTCGCCTTCCCCTATATTCATCGAAAGCTTTCGTTCTGCCCGCCTTTTTGTTCTAGCTTTGCCCTTCTGGGCGGCTGTAGATTTTCCCTTTGGCGGCGTTCTCTGAAATCACAACACACTATTAGGGAGGATAAAATCTTACTCATGGCTCTATCGCACCATTTCATAAGAAGAAGGATGGTCATTTTCCTAAATGCACAGTAGCCTCTTGTCTATTAGCGTGGCACGCAACACACCATAAACAAGACTCTACTAGACACGGCTCGTAGACACTTCCTAGGACTGAACCGCTCTGATACCACTTCTGTCACGACCCAGCTAGGGGCCGCGACGGGTACCCGGGGCTAGCCACCGAGCACCACTCAGCTACCACTCATCTTACTCACTTAATGCTCTTTTACCAACTTTATACACTAATTGTAGGAAAATCATATTTTATATGGAAACATAAATGCTTTATATACATTTGCCTCTCGGCCATCAAAATAATATATACACATAATAGCATCTTGTGATACCACCTAACCCACACTTCGTATCTACGAGCCTCAACTAAAATACTAAACATATAGACGGAACAAGACCCCGCCGTGCCCAAAATATGCATATATACCAAAAGGGGAGTCACAAGCACCTCCGAACAATGGAGTGCTCTCAATCAGCTGACTGCTACTAAGAATCTGGATCAATCTCACCTCCCAGTCTACCTGTGGGCATGAACACAGCGTCCAAAGAAAACGGACGTCAGTACGAACATTGTACTGAGTATGAGAGGCATGAACAATGAAGAAAGACAACAATAATATAATGAGGACATCAATATGAAACATCTGGATCTGAGTGATAATCATAAGAGAAGTAATGCATGCTATCTTACTCATACTCATCATCATATCATATAGGCATAATATGTAAACTGCCCGTCCATATCGGAACGGTGTGATAATCAATAACAATAGCCCGCGTCCAGGCCTCCCGCGTCCGGGGTACCATCTCATGCCGCCCACTAGTGGTGTCTGCCCATGCCAAATGGTCATGGTGTATCCGTATAGCTCCCGGCCTTAGCGGTGACTGCCCGTCCAACAAGGCGCGGTGTGATATTATCATAACATGCTCATATTATTATAGTACATGCATAAAGCTCAAGATCAACTATACTCTATCGGGGTGACGTAAGGTCGTGATCCCCCGATCTCATTATGGAGCAATGATTGACATTCTACCTCAACTTGAAGGAATTAATACATAAGGTGAGTGTAAGCAATAAATAACATCATTACAAATATGGCATCATGATATCATATCTCTTATCTTACATAGACGTTCATGGATATAGGCTTTTAGCTTCCCGGAATATAGGAACTCCTGGAGAGGAAATGAACTTAGGCTATAGGATTCATGCCATTAGAAAGAAAGGACTAGCCTCACATACCTTTTTCGTTTAGCTGAGCTATCGTTCACTTGCTCTCCTTAATGTCACGTCGCTACCTTCACGAAAGAATCCTTATTAACGTTAGTTAGTCGACTTAAGGAATACGTCACTATTTCTAGAGAAAGTTGGGCAGCACTTCCTTTACTTATACTACTTTTCCCATAGTCCATATCAACTCCCAACGTTCTCAACAACATCCACAATATTACAATCAACAACCATCATTTATATATTCACCACATTCCGCCATTTTTCTCTAATTTCCCCACATTTGTCCTTATAACCCATTATTGTGTTTTCACGCATTTAATACTTGTTTCATGATACAAATATCATTTATAACGTATTCATAATCATAACACGTCACCTTCATGATTTCATTCCACTATCATTCAATGGTGATACTATTCACCGATTCAAGACCCATTTCCCATGTCTTTCTACAATTCAAGCTTCTTAGTTTCCTAATACCTTAAATAACATGATAAAGTCATAAAACATACCTTAGATGATGGTGGAACAAGTCTTGAGTAGCAATACTCTTTTATACTAAAAACCCTACTTCACTTCCTTTGCAATTTCTTGGTATAGATGAACTTTGGTGAGTTTCACACTCTTGATTTCATGGATGTGGGTGTTATTGATCTTGATTTTCACTTGCATTCTTGTATTGGAAGAGTTTTGGAATGTTCTAGAGAGAGATTGGGTCGTGGAGAGAGAAGGGGAAATAAAAAAAATGGACTTGGATAATTATGTTATAAAGTTGAAATCTGTCCCGACGTCATTATACGGTCCATTATATGGTCCGTATAATCGACCGTAAAACTGCTCCAGTGATTACCCTTTTCTGTGTCAATTTGACGGTGCATTATACGGTCCGTATAATTGACCGTAAAACCCACCTCTCAGCAACCTCACTCTGTGACTCTTCTACGGTTCATTATACGGCCATAAAAGCATTATACGGTCCGTATAATAGACCGTATAATCCACCAGTTCACTGAATCTCATTACCATCACTTCGCTTCATCTCCGACCCTTATGGAACCTTCTTAACAATTGTTTAACACCTCAATACCAGTCTAAAGGACGTTGTACCTCATCAAAACACCATATACGTCATACCCTTCATTGGCCTAATCACTGTACGCTAGCGGGGGAAATTTCCAAGGTGTAACATTTTTCCCCCCTTTGGAACATTCGTCGCCGAATGTTAAATACTCGGGATTCTAGAAACATTTTGCCAGAGTTTTCCCCTGTAATTTGACACTACCAACCTGACACAACAACCCATAATATCATCGCCTCACAGGGATACATCACAATATCAACATATCTATGGCCACACGCGACAAAAAGAGTAAAAATAAAGCATACATACCTCATCTTGTCGACGTTACACCATGAACCTCTTCTGGAGATGGGAATAAATGTGGATACTTGGATTTCATCTTCTCTTCCGCCTCCCAAGTCATTTCTTCCCGATTGTGGTTCCGCCATAAAACTTTGACTGATGCTACCTCTTTATTCCGAATCCTTCGCACTTGCCTATCTAGAATGGAAACAAGCACTTCTTCGTATGTTAGCTTCTCTATCACTTGCAAATTCTCTACCTGGACAATCTTTGTGGGATCTCCGATACAGTTACGGAGCATCGATACATGAAAAACTGGGTGCACTGAGTCATGTTCCGAAGGCAAGTCCAATTCGTAGGCTACACGGCCCACCTTACGGATAATTCTATAAGGTCTAATATATCTTGGGCTCAACTTACCCTTTCTACCAAATCTCATTACCCCTTTCATTGGCGATACTTTCAAGAATACCCAATCATTGGCCTGAAATTCCAAGTCTCGTCGGCAATTGTCTGCAAAAGACTTTTGACGACTTTGGGCTGTCAACAACCGATCTCGGATGATTTTAACTTTTTTGACCGCTTGTTGAACCAAGTCGGGGCCTATTAATTGTGCTTCTCCTGTTTCAAACCATCCCATTGGAGATCTACACTTCCTTCCATATAAAGCTTCATATGGAGCCATTTGAATACCGGAATGGTAGCTATTGTTGTAAGAAAATTCAATAAGGGGCAAATGCTCATCCCAACTACCACCAAAATCCAGCACACATGCTCGTAGCATATCTTCCAAGGTCTGAATAGTACGCTCGACTTGTCCGTCGGTCTGTGGATGAAACGCCGTGCTGAGTTTAACTTGAGTACCTAGACCTTCTTGAAAGGACTTCCAAAACTTGGCCGTGAACTGTGCTCCTCTATCAGTAATAATAGACAATGGAATACCATGAAGTCGCACAATTTCCTTGAGATACAACCTGGCATAATCTTCCGCTGAATACGTGGCTCTAACTGGGAGGAAATGAGCGGCTTTCGTGAGTCTGTCCACGATCACCCATATAGAATCATACTTCCCTCGTGAACGGGGTAATCCCACGATAAAATCCATATTAATTATTTCCCATTTCCACGTAGGAATTTCCATTGTTTGCAACAAGCCCCCTGGTTTTTCATGTTCGGCCTTCACTTGGTGGCAATTTGGACATTGTGCTACAAAATCTGCTATGTCCCTCTTCATGCCATCCGACCAATATATCAATTTGAGGTCATGATACATTTTGGTCGCACCAGGATGAATAGAATACCAAGAATAGTGTGCTTCCTCTAAAATCTGTTGGCGCAAATTTGCCACGTCCGGTACATATAGCCTGCCTCGATATCTAAGGATCCCATCTATGGAAACTTCAAATGGGGACTTCTCCTTTTCACGAGATAGGTCTCGGTAATGGATTAACTGAGAATCTTCATATTGCCGTTCCTTCACTTCTATATTCAAAGATGACACTGTGGGGTCATTAATGCTGATCCCTGCATCACCCGAAAACATCACACGTACTCCCAGATTAGCTAGTTGGCGGAGCTCACGAGCCATCTCTTTCTTTTCCGGAGAAACTTCACATAGACTGCCCATTGATCGGTGACTAAGTGCATCGGCTATCGTTTGCTTTGCCGGGGTGGTACAAAATGTTCACATCATAGTCTTTTAAGAATTCTAACCACCGCCTTTGCCGCAGGTTCAACTCCTTCTGTTTGAAAATATGTTGGAGGCTTTTGTGATTTGTGTAGATATCAACACGCACACCATACAAATAATGCCTCCATATTTTTAAGGCATGAATAACCGCGGCCAATTCGAGATCATGAGTTGGATAATTCTGTTCATGTTTCCGCAACTGTCTCGAAGCGTATGCAATAACTCTGCCATGCTGCATTAATACACAACCTAGTCCCATACCGGAAGCATCACAATAGACAGCATAGCCATCTGGTCCTTCTGGAAGTGTTAACACTGGAGCTGAAGTTAATCTATCTTTCAACTCTTGAAAACTACGCTCACAAGCGTCGCTCCACTGGAATTTTGCCGACTTCTGGGTTAGCTTCGTTAATGGGGCTGAAATGGATGAGAAACCCTCTACAAATCTTCTATAATAGCCTGCCAAACTCTGAAAACTACGAACTTCTGTAGGCGTCGTAGGCCTTGGCCAAGTCTTCACGGTTTCAATTTTCTGAGTGTCGACTCGAATGCCATCATTTGAAATAAAATGGCCCAGAAATGTCACAGAGTTTAGCCAAAACTCGCACTTTGAAAATTTCGCATATAATTCTCGAGCTCGAAGAATGCCAAGAACAATCCTTAGATGATCTGCATGTTCTGATTCTGTGCGAGAATACACCAGAATATCATCAATAAATACTATCACGAAGAGATCCAAAAATGGCCTGAATACATTATTCATTAAATTCATGAACACAGTCGGGGCATTCGTCAACCCAAACGACATCACGCAGAACTCATAGTGGCCATACCTCATTCTGAAGGCTGTTTTGGGAATATCTTCTTCTCTAATTGTCACTTGATGATAACCAGATCTCAAATCTATCTTGGAGAACCACTTGGCACCCTGCAGTTGATCAAACAAATCATCAATTCTGGGGAGGGGATATCTATTCTTTATTGTTAGCTTATTCAGCCGTCTATAATCGATGCACATCCGTAGAGATCCGTCCTTCTTTCTCACAAATAAGACCGTTACTCCCCACGGCGATGAACTGGGCCTTATGAACCCCTTTTAGCTTTCCGGATGTTATATCCCATATTTTCATACATTGGGACGTTTTAAACTAAACGTGACAAGTTAAAGACAAGACTATTTTAAGGTACGAAGTAGAGACTTTAACTTCCGGTTTCATTTCAAGTCACAATTTACCTACAATTTCGTTTGGCATGGAAGTATTAATGGAAAAATTGGGATTAAACTAACCATAATTGGATTAATAAGTGGGATTGGAAAGACAAAAATCAGTCCACTTTTAAGCCATGTTTGGTCGTGCACTATAGTGGGATAGTCAAAGAATCTTGACCCAAGTTAGTGGGATACACATGTCCAAATCATGGGGGAAACATATATACAAAAAAAATCTGATTCATTAACAATACACAAGTTCATTTCAACACTTACAAACTAAGAACACTTAGAGAGAGAAGGGGAGCTCTCGGCCAAGAACTAGCCGAGAGTGAGGTCCAAAATTTGCTCCAAAAAAATCAGTTTCTTCACCAATTTTACTCCTCAACTAGTGTACAAGAACGTGTAGTAGTTGTGGAAAAGAAACAAGGAGGTGTAGCACCTCAATAGGGTTGAAGATTCGGCCAAAGTAAAGAACAAGTTGTAAGGTAAGAATGTTTATTGTTCTTGTGTTGCATGATGATTTGAATGTATAGTTCATGAAGGTTATTGGATTGTTGTTGTAGTTGAAGTAGGGGGTGAGTCGTGAGTAGTGGTGAAGTCATGGTTGATTTCATTTTGCTTGTATTGTTGATGAATTGAATATGTGTCAACATACGTAAATGAACAAAGATTTTAGAAGTTGGTTTACGATGTTGTATGTTGGTATTGGACTGTTTTTCTTAAAATTTAAATGACCCGTGAGTTGTATGCTTTAATGGAATCATGTTTAATCTTCTTGTACATGTATTGGAAGTGGATTGAATGTGTTGTAGTATGGATAAATGGATGAAAAATCATGAAGTTGTTGGAGTGGTGTTGTAGCAGTGTGAGGGGACTGTTTTAGGGGAGATTATGGACTGTTTTGTGTCACATTTTGGTTGTTGTTGTTATGGACATTGTGGTGTATTGTATGCATGTTGAATTTGTGAATTGAGGTGTTAAAGAAATGAATTATGTTGAAGCATACAAGCAGTCCAAAACAGTGGACTGTTTTAGTGCTAGAAGTGAATTTGTATGTGTTGAGTGTTGATTCTTGTTGTGAACGTTTAGTGAAAGTGTTATGACCCGTGTTTTCACACGTTTGGAAAGACTTGAATTACATTGGATTCTTGAGATATAAGATCAATTTGATATTTTGTTGAACATAGGAGTTATGCATGAAAGAATAGAGTCATGAAAGTGTGGGACAAGGTTAAGGGTAATTTTGGAATTTTGGAAATTAGTTTCGGGAATTACAAAATGTGATCCATAAGTATTGGGCTCAAAAAATAATTGAAGCAAAGTGAGGCCCAAAATGGGGTGCTTGGCCGGCCACTTTGGCTTGGTCCAAGCCCATTTTATGGGTCATGTGCTTGGTCATGTGACCAAGCACTTCAATACTTATATAATTGAAGACTATGATAAGTATGAAAGGAGATAACCAAGAACAAAAAAATAGAAGAGTAGAAAGAAGAGGGTTTCGGGTTTGCTAGGAAAAAATAGGTACCAAAAATCTTGCTTCAAAAATTTATTTCTTGTTGATTTCCTACTAAGTCAAGGTTCCTTTGTAACTTGGTATAGTTGGATTGGAGTGGGGAGCATTAGAATCATCAAAGTGACTACATCTCCAAGTGAAGGAAACTTGAAGAAAAGGTATGAATTTCTACCTTTTTATTGTGTTGTGAAGTTTTGATTGTGTTGTAGTATATGGAAATGTGTTGATTGTATGAAGAAATGGAAGTTTGCAATGTGGGTTTGGTATATGGCTTGTAGCCGTGTGTATATGCATGTTGTATAGCCAAATTGTATTGAATTTATGTTATATTCTAGTTATGATTGTGATGAAATGCATGTGGGAATTGAAAGTTGGATGAATTTAGTTGATATGGAAAAATAAGCATATGGCCGTGTGGTATGTTGGCTATGGAGTGGAATTGATTAAGTTTGTTTAGTGTATTGTAGTGTTGTTGTAATGCTTGGCATAGAAATGAAGTTAGAATGATATAAGTTTGTATTGAATTGGAATGTAGAAACTTATGTCGTTTTAGTATGATTTTCCGACATTAAGGAAATGAAGTTGTTTGGTTGTTAATGGTGATAATCATTGATGAATTTGGAAGTTGGAAACTTGTTATGGAATTGCATGCCAAAGATTTGATGTTTTGCATAAGTTAAGACTTTGGCGGACAATTGTATATTATGTATATCAAGTGTATATCTTAAGGCAATCGATATGAAATGTATCTAGAACTATATGGTGATGATCTTGATTGTTGATGAATGTGAAATTATTGATATTAGTGAAAGTTTGGATTGAAATGAAGGTTATGTCAACTTGTGAGAAAAATGTCTTGTTGAAGGATATTTGTGTTCTTAATGTTCTTTGTTGATGTTAATGTCGTCGTTTGGGCTGTTGTTGATGATTTCTAGCCGAGTTGAATTCTCGGGGTGCCATATGTATAGGGGAAGTGCTACCGAAATTTCGGTAGCCAAATATGATTAAAGTTGTAATAATGGCATTAATAACTCACAATTGGTAAACTTGACCAATTGCAGTTTTTCGACGAAACGGGAAGTGAGTTTGGAAAGGCTTAAGGAGCGTGAAAGGTATGTAAAGCAAACCCAATTCTTCCCTTGGCATGCCCTTAGTGTGTTAGAGTCGGATCCGGGCCTCGAAGGACCTCTTGGCCCTCGGAATCCGCAAGACAAAATTTCAGTTTTTCCTTCAGTAGAATTGAACCATCTTTGATACGCTATTTCTTGAAATTGTGCAACTTTGCTCCAAATTACTTGGAAAGTCATAGAATGTCTGTATAACCTTTTTAGGTGATACCATAAGCTTAGAGGGCATAATTTGAGCCCGCCGCCTTATTTGTCCCGAGGCGGGCCCACTATTTTCGGTTTTGCTCCTAATATGCTAAAGCTTACTTTTTAAGCGATTTTTGAAAGAAATGTTTTGATTACCTTACTAATCTCTTAAAGAATATTATTTTAAATATTCTATTAAATCTTATAAATTATTTTGACACTCGGAATGACTTCAGGAAGGTTATATTCCTGTAAATTATTATGATATCCGAATTGTATTAGTTCTGATTCCGTCCGACTCCATTGGATTTGTTTGGCTTTGATACGCTTCATCGAGTCTTTGAAACCATTTATGATATTTTTAAATTGCATTAGTGTCTCACTACTCCATTCGTGGATGTCCCAATGTTTCCCACACTGAGCCCGGGCCAGGATATGTTGTCAAGCGTAATTCTCTGCATTGTTCGCCGCGTCCCGATGTGAGGGGGCAGGTATACGCGTACATGGGTCTGTGGAGTATGATGTGCCATGTCCGCCTATTCTGATCTGATCTGTTATGGCCATTTTGATATGACATTATATGATACGGGGCCACGCCCCTTTTTCTGATTCCTCTGTATAGTGGCACCAGCGTCGGGAGGGTGGCCACATTTTGTCTGCCGAGTCCCGTGGCAGGGACCGGATATGATATGATATGACATATGTTTCTGTACACATTCTGTCTGATTTGGAAATATGCATTTGACACTCTGGATTTTGTACCCATTTTCTGTAATCATTATGATTTGACTTCTGTGATTCCGCTTTACATATTCAGTACATATTTCGTACTGACCCCCTTTCTTCGGGGGCTGCGTTTTCATGCCGCGCAGGTACGGACGACAGGTTTGCTGATCCGCACGTTTAGGATCCCATTTCTGCTATTTTGGGGCGCTCTCTTCTACAGAGCCCATCTTTTGGTACAGTCTGTCACTGCTATCTGGATATGTACTTTGTTCAGGGTATGACGGGGCCCTGTCCCGTTTTATGATTGCGATATGTTCTGTAGAGGTCTGTGGATACATCTGTGTGGGTTCTGTACATATGTTTGGGATGTTTTGTTATATGACAGCCTTATCGGCTTCTGTGTGCCAAGTCTGCTCTTCTGCTAAATTCTGTAGCATCCACTAATGTTATTATTATATTATTATTCTGATAATATGCTAATTTGGGTATCGGGTACGTATAGGTGCCCAGCTAGGGCACTGGTCGCGGCCCACGGGGTTGGGTCGTGACAAAAGTGGTATCAGAGCAGTTCGTCCTCGGAATGTCCACAGACCGTGTCTAGTAGAGTCTTGTTTAACGGTGTGTTGTGCACCACGCCTATAAACAGGAGGCTACAGGGCATTTAGGATACTACCTTTCTTTCTGTCTTAGATCGTGCGATAGAGCTGTGTTATCAGGATGACCCCTCCCTAACGAGTGGCTATGTTTGCAGATATGCCTCCAAAAAAGGCAACAGCGGCCCAAAAGGCCAAGTCAGCAGCCTTGGGAGAGACTAGCCGGGTCCAGAGGATTACCAGGGCCCAGGCACATATTGCTCCGGGGACTTTGCCCCAGACAGAGGGTTCGTCTACACCGCCACTCGTGGAGGAGATTGGGGCGGCCGCAGCCGCAGATCGGGGGGCGGCTCCACCGCCAGCTCCCGCAGTTCCAGTACCTGAGCCTCCAGCTCCACGGCCAGGCACTGAGGATCAGTCTATGAGGGAGGCAGTCCAGTTGCTGACCAGACTTGTGGCAGGGCAGGTTCAGGGGCATGGACTGGGAGGTGACCGGGCAGTCAGGCGTGATAGTTCGAGAGCCCGTGAGTTTTTGACTTGTAACCCTCCAGAGTTCTTCGGGACAAAGCCCGAGGAGGATCCTGAGGAGTTTATCAGGAAGATGCGACGCACTCTAGATTTGATTAATGCTTCCGAGACAGAGTCAGTCGCGTTAGCTTCGTACCGGTTATATAATGTGGCGGCAAACTGGTACGAGTCATGGGGGCTATCCAGGGGGGACGGCGCTCCTCCAGCAGTTTGGGGCGATTTTTCTCAGGCATTTCTTGGACATTTTCTGCCCCTAGAGTTGCGACGAGCCAGATCTGATAGATTCTTATCATTGAGGCAGAAGGGCCGCAGTATCCGGGACTATAGTTTGGAGTTTGATTCCTTGGCCCGATATGCACCTACTGTGGTGGCTACTATGGCGGACCGGATGCACAGATATATTATGGGGCTGGATCGGTATTTTGTTGATAGCTGCTTAGTATTGGCTGCTCAGCCCGGTATGGACATTGCCCGTATCCAGGCCCATGCCCAGGGCATGGAGGATCGGGGCAGAGGAGGACACCAGCCTGACAGGGGCCAGGATCGGAGACAGCCCAAGAGGGCCAGGTCATCTGGAGATTTTCGGGGCAGACAACCCCAACAGCCGCAGCAGCCTAGCAGATTTTCATCTCAGCCGGCGCAGAGCGCGCCTCCCCAGCCTACAGGTCGCAGATTCGATAGCCCAGGGTATTCAGGAGCAGGCCAGAGCTCCAGGGCTTCAGGTTCGCGGACAGATAGGGGTTCTGGTCAGATGAGGCCACCCAGGGTTCAGTGTTCTTTTTGCGGCAGATACCATACGGGAGAGTGCTACAGAGCCACCGGTGCATGCTTTTCTTGTGGCCGTCAGGGCCATTCTGTGAGAGATTGCCCGTATAAGGGTAGTTCGGGTGGTGCAGCGCAGCCTACCGGATCAGCCGCTGGGTCTTCATCTTCGTCAGTGGCTATGCGCCCTACGGGGCAGGGTATTTCGGCACCAGCGGGTCGTGGCAGAGGCCGTGGTGGAGCTTCTGGTATTAGCGGTCCTTCGAACCGTATTTATGCTTTGGCCAGTCGCCAGGATCAGGAGGCATCTCCTAATGTCGTTACAGGTACTTTATTGGTCTTCTCTCGGTCTGTGTATGCATTAATTGATCCAGGTTCTACTTTATCATATATTTCACCTCTTGTTGCCGGTAAAATTGGTATTATGTCTGAACCTATAAAGCCATTTGAGGTAGCCACACCGATAGGGGACTTTATTGTAGCGAAACAGGTTTATAAAGACTGTTCTGTGATTGTATGAGGCCGTGATACTAAGGCAGATCTGGTAGAGTTAGATATGACTGAATTTGATGTTATTATGGGCATGGACTGGCTAGCTTCCTGTTATGCTAATGTTGACTGCCAGAATAAGGTGGTTCGCTTCCAGTTTCCCGGGGAGCCAGTTATAAATTGGGCTGGTAATACAGCATCGCCGAAAGGTAAGTTTATTTCATACCTTAAGGCAAAGAAAATGATCAGAAAGGGTTATATCTATCATCTGGTTCAGGTGCAAGACTTGGACGCCGAGATGCCGACACTTCAGTCAGTCCCCGTGGTTAATGAGTTTCCAGATGTTTTCCCCGACGAGCTTCCAGGTCTTCCTCCAGAGCGAGAGATAGACTTCTCTATTGACTTACTCCCAGACACTCAGCCTATCTCTATTCCTCCGTACAGAATGGCGCCTGCAGAATTAAAGGAGTTGAAGGAGCAGCTGAAAGATTTGTTGGATAAGGGTTTCATCAGACCCAGTACTTCGCCTTGGGGAGCCCCGGTATTATTTGTGCATAAGAAAGACAGGTCGCTGCGTATGTGTATTGATTATCGGCAGCTGAATAAGGTAACTATAAAGAATAAATACCCCCTCCCCAGGATTGATGATTTGTTTGATCAACTGCAGGGCGCTAAGTGTTTTTCGAAGATAGATCTTCGATCCGGCTACCACCAGGTACGAGTACGAGAGGACGATATCCCTAAGACAGCTTTCCGGACCCGATATGGGCATTATGAGTTCAGGGTTATGTCTTTTGGGCTTACTAATGCTCCCGCAGTATTCATGGATTTGATGAACCGGGTATTCAGGCCATTCTTAGATATGTTTGTAATTGTATTCATTGATGATATCCTGGTTTATTCTCGGTCTGAGGCGGAGCACGCAGATCATCTGAGATCGGTATTAGGGGTACTCCGGCATCAGAAATTATATGCCAAATTTTCTAAGTGTGAATTCTGGCTGTCTTCAGTGGCTTTCTTGGGGCATATTATTGCAGCTGATGGTGTCCGGGTGGACACACAGAAGATTGAGGCCGTGAAGAATTGGCCCAGACCTACGACGCCCACAGAGGTACGCAGTTTCCTGGGGTTAGCAGGTTATTACAGGAGATTTGTGGAGAAGTTTGCTTCGATTTCAGCGCCTTTGACAAGGCTGACTCAGAAGGGAGCTAAGTTCCAGTGGTCTGACGCTTGTGAACGGAGCTTCCAGTTGCTGAAGGAGAAGCTGACTTCAGCCCCAGTTCTGACTCTTCCAGAGGAACCGAACGGGTATGTTATTTATTGTGACGCTTCTGGTATGAGGTTAGGCTGTGTATTGATGCAGCACGGCAGAGTTATAGCGTATGCTTCCCGGCAGCTCAAAAAGCATGAAAAGAATTATCCTACCCACGATCTGGAGCTCGCAGCGGTAATTCATGCTCTGAAGATATGGAGACACTATTTATATGGCGTTCATGTGGATATCTATACTGATCATAAGAGTCTCCAGTATATTTTCAGACAGAGAGAGCTTAATTTGCGGCAGCGGAGGTGGCTGGAGCTTCTGAAAGATTATGACGTGGATATTCTGTATCATCCGGGTAAGGCTAATGTTGTTGCAGATGCGCTCAGTCGGAAGTCGATGGGCAGTTTGGCCGACTTACAGCCAGACAGGAGAGAGATAGCCCGTGATATTCAGCAGTTGGCTAGTCTCGGGGTTCGTCTAGCCGATTCTAGAGATACCCAGATTTCTGTTCGAGGGGTTTCTGAGTCGTCTATCAGGGACGATATTAAGCGGTGTCAGTATGAGGATCCTGTCTTAGCTCGGTACAGGGACACAGCCTATGATAAGGAGAGGACTCCGTTCGAGTTTTCACCGGACGGTACTTTGTTACACAGAGGCAGGTTGTGTGTACCTGATATTGCAGGCCTTCGGCAGCAGGTTATGAGCGAGGCACATTATGCTCGCTATTCGGTCCATCCTGGGTCTACGAAGATGTACCATGATCTTCGATGCTTATACTGGTGGGACGGTATGAAGCGGGATGTTGCAGAGTTCGTCGCCCAGTGCCCTAATTGTCAGCAGGTCAAGATTGAGCACCAGAAACCGGGTGGACTGCTGCAGGAGATAGAAATCCCGACTTGGAAGTGGGAGGTTATTAATATGGACTTCATTACAGGTTTGCCTCGCACTCCACGGAAGTATGATTCCATCTGGGTCGTTGTTGATAGGCTCACGAAATCAGCCCATTTTCTTCCCGTCAGGGCTACTTATTCCGCCGAGGATTATGCCAGGCTCTATATTAAGGAGATTGTGAAGCTTCACGGAGTTCCTATATCTATTATTTCTGAAAGAGGCGCCCAGTTTACGGCGCATTTCTGGAGATCTTTTCAGGAGGGACTAGGGACTCAGGTGAGTCTGAGCACCGCATTTCATCCTCAGAGCGACGGGCAGGCCGAGCGCACTATACAGACGCTGGGGGATATGTTGCGGGCCTGCGTTATTGATTTCAGAGGCAGCTGGGATGATCACCTGCCGTTGATTGAGTTTGCATATAATAACAGTTACCATTCCAGCATCCAGATGGCTCCGTACGAGGCTTTATATGGCAGGAAGTGCAGATCGCCGATCGGCTGGTTTGATATTGGCGAGACAGAGTTGATTGGCCCAGATATGGTCCAGCAGGCCGTGGACAAGGTGAAACTTATTCGAGAGCGACTGTTGGCAGCCCAGAGTCGACATAAATCATACGCGGATAAACGGCGTCGACCGTTGGAGTTTCAGTTAGGCGATTGGGTATTTCTGAAGGTATCGCCTATGAAAGGCGTGATGCGGTTCGGCAAAAAGGGTAAGCTCAGTCCGCGTTATATTGGGCCTTATCAGATTGTTCGGAAGGTTGGAAATGTCGCCTATGAGTTAGATTTGCCATCTGATTTGGAAGCGGTACATCCGGTATTCCATGTCTCTATGCTTCGCAGATGCATTGGTGACCCTTCTAGAATTTTCCCTGCGGATGATATTCAGGTGACGGAGCAACTATCGTACGAGGAACAGCCCGTATCTATTTTGGATCGTCAGGTAAGAAGGCTCCGGAATAAAGACGTAGCCTCTGTTAAGGTACTGTGGCGGAACGATAATAGGGAGGAAATGACATGGGAGGCCGAAGAGGAAATGAAGAAGAAATATCCTCAATTGTTCCCTATGCCCACAGGTAACCTTAAATCCTGCTTAATTTCATTTCAATGTCAATCGTATGTCCTATGTGTTGTTTGTAAGCATGAACTCCCCCAAAGTATTTTCCAACCCTATAAGATTAATTTTACATTCGAGGACGAATGTTCTAAAGGGGGGGAGGATGTTATGACCCGTGTTTTCACACGTTTGGAAAGACTTGAATTACATTGGATTCTTGAGATATAAGATCAATTTGATATTTTGTTGAACATAGGAGTTATGCATGAAAGAATAGAGTCATGAAAGTGTGGGACAAGGTTAAGGGTAATTTTTGAATTTTGGAAATTAGTTTCGGGAATTACAAAATGTGATCCATAAGTATTGGGCTCAAAAAATAATTGAAGCAAAGTGAGGCCCAAAATGGGGTGCTTGGCCGGCCACTTTGGCTTGGTCCAAGCCCATTTTATGGGTCATGTGCTTGGTCATGTGACCAAGCACTTCAATACTTATATAATTGAAGACTATGATAAGTATGAAAGGAGATAACCAAGAATAAAAAAATAGAAGAGGAGAAAGAAGAGGGTTTCGGGTTTGCTAGGAAAAAATAGGTACCAAAAATCTTGCTTCAAAAATTTATTTCTTGTTGATTTCCTACTAAGTCAAGGTTCCTTTGTAACTTGGTATAGTTGGATTGGAGTGGGGAGCATTAGAATCATCAAAGTGACTACATCTCCAAGTGAAGGAAACTTGAAGAAAAGGTATGAATTTCTACCTTTTTATTGTGTTGTGAAGTTTTGATTGTGTTGTAGTATATGGAAATGTGTTGATTGTATGAAGAAATGGAAGTTTGCAATGTGGGTTTGGTATATGGCTTGTAGCCGTGTGTATATGCATGTTGTATAGCCAAATTGTATTGAATTTATGTTATATTCTAGTTATGATTGAGATGAAATGCATGTGGGAATTGAAAGTTGGATGAATTTAGTTGATATGGAAAAATAAGCATATGGCCGTGTGGTATGTTGGCTATGGAGTGGAATTGATTAAGTTTGTTTAATGTATTGGAGTGTTGTTGTAATGCTTGGCATAGAAATGAAGTTAGAATGATATAAGTTTGTATTGAATTGGAATGTAGAAACTTATGTCGTTTTAGTATGATTTTCCGACATTAAGGAAATGAAGTTGTTTGGTTGTTAATGGTGATAATCATTGCTGAATTTGGAAGTTGGAAACTTGTTATGGAATTGCATGCCAAAGTTTGATGTTTTGCATAAGTTAAGACTTTGGCGGACAATTGTATATTATGTATATCAAGTGTATATCTTAAGGCAATCGATATGAAATGTATCTAGAACTATATGGTGATGATCTTGATTGTTGATGAATGTGAAATTATTGATATTAGTGAAAGTTTGGATTGAAATGAAGGTTATGTCAACTTGTGAGAAAAATGTCTTGTTGAAGGATATTTGTGTTCTTAATGTTCTTTGTTGATGTTAATGTCGTCGTTTGGGCTGTTGTTGATGATTTCTAGCCGAGTTGAATTCTCGGGGTGCCATATGTATAGGGGAAGTGCTACCGAAATTTCGGTAGCCAAATATGATTAAAGTTGTAATAATGGCATTAATAACTCACAATTGGTAAACTTGACCAATTGCAGTTTTTCGACGAAACGGGAAGTGAGTTTGGAAAGGCTTAAGGAGCGTGAAAGGTATGTAAAGCAAACCCAATTCTTCCCTTGGCATGCCCTTAGTGTGTTAGAGTCGGATCCGGGCCTCGAAGGACCTCTTGGCCCTCGGAATCCGCAAGACAAAATTTCAGTTTTTCCTTCAGTAGAATTGAACCATCTTTGATACGCTATTTCTTGAAATTGTGCAACTTTGCTCCAAATTACTTGGAAAGTCATAGAATGTCTGTATAACCTTTTTAGGTGATACCATAAGCTTAGAGGGCATAATTTGAGCCCGCCGCCTTATTTGTCCCGAGGCGGGCCCACTATTTTCGGTTTTGCTCCTAATATGCTAAAGCTTACTTTTTAAGCGATTTTTGAAAGAAATGTTTTGATTACCTTACTAATCTCTTAAAGAATATTATTTTAAATATTCTATTAAATCTTATAAATTATTTTGACACTCGGAATGACTTCAGGAAGGTTATATTCCTGTAAATTATTATGATATCCGAATTGTATTAGTTCTGATTCCGTCCGACTCCATTGGATTTGTTTGGCTTTGATACGCTTCATCGAGTCTTTGAAACCATTTATGATATTTTTAAATTGCATTAGTGTCTCACTACTCCATTCGTGGATGTCCCAATGTTTCCCACACTGAGCCCGGGCCAGGATATGTTGTCAAGCGTAATTCTCTGCATTGTTCGCCGCGTCCCGATGTGAGGGGGCAGGTATACGCGTACATGGGTCTGTGGAGTATGATGTGCCATGTCCGCCTATTCTGATCTGATCTGTTATGGCCATTTTGATATGACATTATATGATACGGGGCCACGCCCCTTTTTCTGATTCCTCTGTATAGTGGCACCAGCGTCGGGAGGGTGGCCACATTTTGTCTGCCGAGTCCCGTGGCAGGGACCGGATATGATATGATATGACATATGTTTCTGTACACATTCTGTCTGATTTGGAAATATGCATTTGACACTCTGGATTTTGTACCCATTTTCTGTAATCATTATGATTTGACTTCTGTGATTCCGCTTTACATATTCAGTACATATTTCGTACTGACCCCCTTTCTTCGGGGGCTGCGTTTTCATGCCGCGCAGGTACGGACGACAGGTTTGCTGATCCGCACGTTTAGGATCCCATTTCTGCTATTTTGGGGCGCTCTCTTCTACAGAGCCCATCTTTTGGTACAGTCTGTCACTGCTATCTGGATATGTACTTTGTTCAGGGTATGACGGGGCCCTGTCCCGTCTTATGATTGCGATATGTTCTGTAGAGGTCTGTGGATACATCTGTGTGGGTTCTGTACATATGTTTGGGATGTTTTGTTATATGACAGCCTTATCGGCTTCTGTGTGCCAAGTCTGCTCTTCTGCTAAATTCTGTAGCATCCACTAATGTTATTATTATATTATTATTCTGATAATATGCTAATTTGGGTATCGGGTACGTATAGGTGCCCAGCTAGGGCACTGGTCGCGGCCCACGGGGTTGGGTCTTGACAGAAAGTGAAGTGCAATGATTCAGGTCGAAATTGGAATGATTTGTGGGCTGTTGTAAGAATGGAAATGATGCTAAAACAGTTCCAAGAATCATGAAAGTAATGTCATTAAACGTGTTGTTGTTGTTGTAAGTTAAAACTGGAAAATTGCTAAGTGAGAATCGAAATGTTATGTGTGTTGTTTTGCCGTGTGTATGGGACAGTTTTGAATGATGTATGGACTGCCCAAGTTCCCTAAGTCATGTTTAAACAAGTTTGGATTAATATATGAAAGAACGATTAGCAATGTTAGCTTGTAGCGCTAGTTGGTTTGAATGCGAACGAAACGTCGTTTAAATGTTAGAAAGGGATTGTGAGCGTCAAAATACGTATTGAATTCCCTTGTAGACTAATTGTAGCTCTTGATATCTTAATATAGTATAAGTGTTTTTGGGCAGCAAGTACATGTTATACTACGACTAAACGCTAAAGGTATGTAAAGCCTATTCCTTCTTTCTTTTGGCATGTCCTAGACGTAAGTATGAAACGATATGAACCTTGGGGTAAATTCTACTCTCTAGTTCCATGCATGACTTATGATTCTATATTTCCTTAATGCTATTGTCACAAGCCTACTATATGATTGACTAATGAATGATGTATAGAAGTTCCTACTCTTAAAGAATTGCACAAATAGAGGCATACTTGACTTTCAAAAGCTACACCATGTTAAGTTGGTACATGTACACGAAATCTGAAACGTTTCTTGTTATAGTTTGTTATGAGACTTAAAAAGAACTGAATATGAATATTATTTTGACACTTTAGAGCTGGTTAGTGCTTGTCCATTGAGTCTCAAAGAATTAATTGCATATATGTGGTTGCTATTTATTCTACTCGTTCTTACCGCTGTATCCTTCACTGAGTCCCGGGCCAGGACACGTTCTCGTGCACATATTTACTATATTAATCACCGAGTCCCTCACTAGAGGGCCGGGACACGTTATATATATATATATATATATATATATATATATATATATATATATATATATATATATATATATATATATATATATATGTATGATGATATTATGATATGATGATATGATGTTATGATGACATGATGATATGGAGATGGTGGCCAGGAGGGCATATTCCCTATTACCGAGTCCCTTATTAAAGGGCCGGGACACGTCTATGTTTATGTTTCATGATGCTATGATTTTAATTACCGAGTCTCTCACTAAAGGGCCGGGACACGTTATATATGTTATATACAGAATGATTATGCAGCTTAATTACAAAACTCTATATTGATATTGATATGAGAACGATACAAATGAAATATGTCCAAAGGTAAGTTTTATGAAATTCTGATTGTTGCATTGAGTCCTATACACCTTGTCTCAGTATGAGTATATTACTATGTTTCATGCTTTACATGCTCAGTACATATTCCGTACTGACCCCCTTTCTTCGGGGGGCTGCGTTCATGCCCGCAGGTACAGACGCTCGTTTTGGAGATCCGCCAGCTTAGGATATCTATTCAGCTACTTTGAAGTGCTCCTTTGTTCCGGAGACTAGCTTGTGGTATAACTCCCTTTTGTTGTATATGTATGTGTTATTCGGGGTACGGCGGGGCCCTGTCCCGTCATAAGATACTATCATTACTCTTAGAGGTCTGTGGACATCTTTGTGGGTCTGTATATAGTTGTTGTTGCGTTGTATGACTATGACTTATGTTTGGGGCGTACCCATTCGTAATGGCAGCCTTGTCGGCTTGCATATATATGTATGTTTGGTATGTTGCATATCGTGGCAGCCTTGTCGGCTTGCGTAGAAATATATACATTGTTGTTTAAAAATTATAACTCCTCAGGAGACAGGTGCCTACGACATACAGAATTGTGACAACTTTAAATAACGTCCTGCCGTTTTTATGTAAATAGGTTCATGATATGCTGGTTGCAAATGATTATAGTTAACGGATGATATGAGTGTCCAAGTCGGGCACTAGTCACGGCCTACGGGGTTGGGTCGTGACACCGGAATATAGGAACTCCTGGAGAGGAAAGGAACTTAGGCTATAGGATTCATGCCATTAGAAAGAAAGGACTAGCCTCACATACCTTTGTCATTTATCTGAGCTATCGTTCGCTTGCTCTCCTTAATGTCACGTCGCTACCTTCACGAAAGAATCCGTATTAACGTTTGTTAGTCGACTTAAGGAATATGTCACTATTTCTAGAGAAAGTTGGGTAGCACTTCCTTTACTTATACTACTTTTCCCATAGTCCATATCAACTCCCAACGTTCTCAACAACATCCACAATATTACAATCAACAACCATCATTTATATATTCACCACATTCCGCCATTTTTCTCTAATTTCCCCACATTTGTCCTTATAACTCATTATTGTGTTTTCGCGCATTTAATAGTTGTTTCATGATACAAACATCATTTATAACGTATTCATAATCACAACATGTCACCTTCATGATTCCATTCCACTATCATTCAATGGTGACACTATTCACCCATTCAAGACCCATTTCCCATGTCTTTCTACAATTTAAGCTTCTTAGTTTCCTAATACCTTAAATAACATGATAAAGTCATAAAACATACCTTAGATGATGGTGGAACAAGTCTTGAGTAGAAATACTCTTTTATACTAAAACCATACTTCACTTCCTTTGCAATTTCTTGGTATAGATGAACTTTGGTGAGTTTCACACTCTTGATTTCATGGATTTGGGTGTTATTGATCTTGATTTTCACTTCCATTCTTGTATTGGAAGAGTTTTGGAATGTTCTAGAGAGAGATTGGGTCGTGGAGAGAGAAGGGGAAATAAAAAAAATGCACTTGGATCATTATTTTATAAAGTTGAAATCTGTCCCGATGTCATTATACGGTCCGTATAAATTTATACGCTCCGTATAATCGACCGTAAAACTGCTCCAGTGATTACCCTTTTCTGTGTCAATTTGACGGTGCATTATACGGTCCGTATAATTTTATACGGTCCGTATAATTGACCGTAAAACCCACCTCTCAGCAACCTCACTCTGTGACTCTTCTACGGTTCATTATACGGCCGTAAAAGCATTATACAGTCCGTATAATAGACCGTATAATCCACCAGTTCACTGAATCTCATTTCCATCACTTCGCTTCATTTCCGACCCTTATGGAACCTTCTTAAAAAAATTTTAACACCTCAATACCAGTCTAAAGGACGTTGTCCCTCGTCAAAACACCATATACGTCATACCCTTCATTGGCCTAATCACTGTACGCTAGCGGGGGAAATTTCCAAGGTGTAACACTTTATTATAGTTGGGCACGTACGACATCGACCCTATATAGTCGGGCACGATACTACTATGATTATGTATATGATATATGTATGGAAAGCCCGGAAGATATGTTTGTGATATTGTTTGTTACACTCTGAAAACTTTCGCGTTATCAAGACTGTAGACGGCTTTGTATGAGCTCAAGGGAGAGCAAAGTTATACAAGGATTAGGGATAAATATTATATTATCAGAGTACAAGAATATAGATATGACATTTGGATATTGTATGGAGTAAATCAGTTAACACGTTACTCGATGATAACCCTCATGACCATAAGGTAAGGTGGGGCCCACATGTCGGGATTTTGTAAAGGACATATGAAAAGTGATATGAGTAGTATATGGAAAGTTGAGCAAATCTTAAGAAGGACCCTTAAGCCATATATGGGCATAAGCCCTCCAAAAGGGTAATTTAAAGATACGTTTTCGGATGACCTGACTTGGAGGGGCCAAAACGCTATTATAAATATCGAATTTGGAACAACCCAAAGAATTAAAGTTGTAGATAATTGAAAGATCTTTCTAACTGTAGGCCGTGGGCCCTCACACAACATCGGTATCAAAAGTTATGGCCATTTTAAGATCAAGACCCTAAGCTACCAAATGGCTCCGCGGGCCCCACTTGAGAAAGTTGGTGAAACCGACCTAGGAGGGGTATAAAGACCCCATCAACCCCGTTTTTTCAGCAAAATGACATTCCAAAGAGTCCTAGAAACTTCTCCACACGTCCCCCAAACATTATAGTCCGATAAATCAAGAATTTAACAAGTATGCCAAACTAGCCCACGAAAGGCGATTGTTCTTGCTTCAACTTAAGTTTGGCGTTGGAGAAAGTTGGTGTGGCTAAGTTTCTTCAAGTATAAGGCATGTTCTTCATCCCAGCTCTTATGTTGAGTTTATTTGAAGGATTAGCAAGCCTAGAAAGTGAAAATAGTTATGGAGGAAATGTCATAAAGTGTTGTGTCATAGTTGTTGTGTTTATGGGTTGTTTTGGACATGTTGTGGCCGTGTGGCTGGGCTGATTTATATGTATAGAGATGGTAGCTAATGTTGTTGGTGTGTTGATGAAATTATACTCCTTGATTGGGATGAAAGGAAGTGTATATTGTTGTTGTATGTTGAAAAACATCGTGTGGGATGTTTATGGAATGTATTGGTATGGATAATAGTGTTGTTGATGTTGGTATTGTTGTGGTTGTTTGTTGGTTGCTGAATTGTAATTTTGGGCTAGGCATATAAATAGGGGAGATGCTGCTCGATTTTCGGAAAAATATAGAATAGTTGATTTGGAACTTGGAACAAGTGTACAATAAAGAGTTGAACGTTAGTATAACTCCTCTTAAATGTAGACTTGCGAGCTCGGACGAATAAGCGTAGCTAATAGGAGGTCGAACAGGTATGTTAAGGCTCGTCCCTTTCTTTCAAAGGCATGATTCCGATGTTATGACTTCAAAAATGTTTCTATATCTTCCTTGTTTTCAAAAGTTAGATGTTTATGACTCCAAGGCATGACCCCTTTCCTAATAATTCATAAATGTTTTCCAAAATGTTCGTATTTCCTAAATCAAAGATCTATGGCTCCGTGAGCTCTTATGATAGCAACGATGAACCTGTTTTCACAATGATAATGATGAGGTCAAAGATGAGAATATTTTCCTACAATGATTATGATGATGATGATTCCGTGTGTAAATGTTCCAAGTTTACGATTTCAATGACGATATACGAATGTTGAGCTATTTCTTGATTTCTCAATTTTATTCATGGATGATGACTATTTTCAAAGATTCCAAAGTATATGAATTGACGCCTTATGAGATTTATGATCTTATTCTATGTTTTCTCTTGACATTATTCTTCATTGGTAGTCTCACCTTATAATAATTATTCCTTCAAGGTGAGACAAAGCGATGATACATGGACATGATATATGCACATGATACATGAACATGATACATGTATATGTATATGGGAAAGAGGGCAGAGTAATATAGACGCGTAACCACCTGATCAGTTGGTATTATATAGATGCATAACCATCGGATCAGTTGGTATTATATGGGAAAAAGGGCCAGAGCGTTATAGACGCGTAACCACCTGATCAGTTAGTATTATATGACATGATATCATCCCGGACACGGGATGCCCAGACGCGGGACATAGTGGCTAAATTGATCAGAGCCGACGCCTCGGCAACATGATATGTTCTATTTTCTGTATATGTGAACAAGAAATGTTTTTCAAAGAAAGCTAAGCATGCATGGCATCCGCCCTAAGAGGCACTCACATGTACAGGTTACTCCTTTATCTCACGATATGCTCTATATTTCCATTCTGTTATTATTCGTACTTTACATTCCTTACTATATTACTATTAATGCCTTACATACTCAGTACATTGCTCGTACTGACGTCCTTTCTTGTGGACGCTGCGTTTCATGCCACGCAGGTGTATACAGATGAGTAGAGCAAGTTGCTAGAAGATGTTCCAACTGGATTGGGAGCTCCATTTCCTTCTGGAGTGTTGCCGAGTCAGAGTATCTATGTCATGGTATATTGATTTATGTTAGAGACTTTGCAGACAGAGTCACGTATATAGCATGTCAGTCTTGTAAGCGGCTCTGCAAGCCGACGTATCATTATGCATTATGTCACAAATTTCATATGATTACAGATTTTACTTGATTTGAGAACGACGAAAAGAATGTTTTTGAAAAGCTTCCATTATGCATTTCATTTCGTGATTTAAGAGTCTAGTGAGATTACGAACATAACGAGAACCAGCGGGTTCGCTCGGCTCTAAGTAAGGGGTCGGGTGCCCATCATGCCCTATCAGGATTGGGGTGTGACATTGTCGAGCCAATGCGTGGCCGAATACGAATAATGTTTAATGTGTATGAGTAGAAACGGTGCTATGATATATATATGTATGATACGATGACGTATGCGTTATGATGATACATGTACTATGATTATATATGATATAGGCATGAAAGGTATCCTCCCTTAAAAGTTACACAAGTTATGTCTTCATCTTATGATTTCTCTAATATGTTCATTTCATTCATGTCTTACATACTCAGTACAATATTCGTACTGATGTCCGTTTTCTTTGGACGCTGTGTTCATGCCCACAGGTAGACAGGGAGGCGACCCAGATCTATAGAAGCTGATAAGCAGACTTTTTGAGAGCACTCCATTATTCTGGAGGTGCCAGTGATTTACTATTTTATGTACATATATGTTTTGGGCACGACGGGGTCCTGTCCCGTCCATATGTCTAGAATTTTAGTAGAGGCTCGTAGATACGTATGTGTGGGTAGTATGGTCTCACAATGTTACTTTTGTATATGTTTATATTATTTTGATAGTCGAAAGGCTTATGTATATAAAAGTGATTATGTACTCAAATGAAAAATGATTTTCTTATGATTTGAGTATGATAAGTAATAGAATGAGTGGTGTTCAGTGGTTAGCCCCGGGTACCCGTCACGGCCCCTATTCTAGTCGTGACATGAAACCGGTGACAAACTCTGCACTCACAAAAGAGTGCAACAAGAGTAGTATGAGTATAACACTAGTACTCATAGGCATCATAGGCCGACAACTATTAGTTCACGCATATAAATAAAAAAAAAAATCAACAAGTAAGCAGATAAGCAGTCAAGAATAGTCATGAAGTGTTATATCCCGTATTTTTGCACATTCGGATAATTTGAGATAATTGGACTAGTAAGAGATAAGGCAATATTTTGATTTTATTTAATACATAAGTTGTTCACGAAAATATTGATGCGGAAATATTGAGGAAGGCTAAGGGAAAAATTTGAATTTTGGAAAATAGTTTCATGAATTACAAAAATTAGTCATGGGATAGTTGGGCTTGAAAAAAAAAGAAATAGGCCCAAGTGTGGCCGGCCAAGGCCCACTTGGGAATTTAACTCTAGTAAATAAAAAGGGTGGCTCATTATTTATCACCTCATTTCAAGAACATTCAAGAAAAAGAAAGTGAGAGCAAGAGAGAAAGGCCATTTCGGCCAAGAACAAGAAAAAGAAAAAAAAATTGAGCCATCAATCTTGATCCAAAAAAATATATTCTCCTTGTATTCCTACTAATTCAAAGGTCCTCTTCAACTCGGTATAATTGTTAAAGCAAGAAAGCTACTCTTTGTTGCTAGTCCAAATTTTAGTCAAGTGGAAAAATTAAGGGAAAAGGTGAGAATTCATATTCTTTTATATGTTATGCAAGGTTTATGTATGTTGTAGTATGTATAAATGAATGAAAAGCATGGAAATAATGTGTGTTGTGTGCGGCCGTGTGGGTATGTGTATAGCATTGTGGCCGTGTGGTGTTGTGTAGCGGGAAGAGATGAATTAAATTTTATTTAGTATGTTAGTTGTGTTGTTGTGGATCTTATGATGCAAATGGAAGTTTAATGGTCCAAATTGGCATTGAAATTGGTTGTGGGTTGTTGTAGGAAATTAATGTGATTTTAATATGGTTTTATGTAATTGTGAAAGTGAAGTTGCTAAAGTGTGAAAATGTATTGTTGTGGCTTTTGTTGCATTTGTATAGTTTCGGGTGGAGCGGAGTTGGTGGGATTGTTTTGAATGTTGTGTGGGTTACTAATGTTAGAATATGTTTCAAATTGATTGTTGGTATTGTTGAAATAATTGTTGGTATGGTTGTTGATAAATTTGGCCGAGTTAGATTCTCGGGGTTGTTGTATTTACAGGGGAGATGCTGCCGAAATTTTTGTAGACAAGTGCTAGTTAGAATTGAATTTCTAAGTACTTGTAGCTAACGTTTGGTAATTAATAACGTTATTGTAGATCTTGGGGAGCCCGAGACTTGAGTTGGAATTAGCTTAGGAGGCGAGCGAGGTATGTAAGGCCTAACCTTTTCTTCTTTGGCATGATCCTTATGAAATAAGTATATGATATATATATGTATGGTTTCGAAAAGATTCTTATTCGTAGAGCCACTAGGATGGCTAACGTTCTTGATTCCCATAAGCTGTTTCGTATGGTTTCAATGCGTGTCCATAATGTCTGAAGTTCGGCCAATATGTTTCCGAATGGTATTCGAGAAATGAATGATTTGACCAAAGTCTTGAACCTTCAAATGCTAGCACGAGCGATTATTCCATCGAGTCTTTGACATACTTGATACGTACATATGATTCTAAAATTTCTGTTTGATATGATCCATAACAATATCCGAGAGGTACTTGACATGATTGTGGCCTTAATTTTCCAAAAATGGCTTCTGAAATGCTTATAGAATGTTTTGTACTTCAACCACTCGTAACTTTCTCATACTAAGTCGGATTGACCTGAAACCTGTTTCTGAGCCTTCAGGGGTCGGTAAGTATACATATCCATCGAGTCTTGAATTATGTGCATATGGTTTCTCACTACTCTGCTCGTGCATACTACTATTATATCGTTCGCCGGGTCCCGGGCCGGTTTTGTTATCATGCGCACTGTGTTACATTCGGCAGTATGATGTGTTACGGTTCCCGAGTCCTTTGCCATAGGGCCGGGTACCGCTTATATACGGCGTTATGATGTGATATGGCATATGATGCGTATGATGTGCTATGATGATACGATATGTTCGGGATTGTACGGAGATTTGAAACCTTCTGGAGTATGATGTGTTGTGGCGCTAGTGTCGGAGTGGCGACCACGTTCCTGAGCCCTATGCGTGACTCTTATATATGCATCAATTGTGTTTTAAAACGAGCTTCTTGGTATATTGATTTTTATACTCATTTTCCGTAATTGGTATTTCCGTTATGATTTTGGATAGTGTATTTCCTGCTTTACATACTCAGTACCTATTTCATACTGACCCCCTTTCTTCGGGGGCTGCGTTTCATGCCCGCAGGTACAGACGTTCGTTCTGGTGACCCGCCAGTTTAGGATACCTATTCTGCTACTTTGGGGTGCTCCTTTGATTCGGAGCCCATACTTTTGGTACAGATCTTTCGTTGTACATGTTTCTCTGTATATATATATGTATGACTATTTGTGGTACGGCGGGGCCCTGTCCCGTCATATGTTTCTGTTGTTGTTTGTAGAGGCCTGTAGACATATATGTGGGTCATGGGTCATTATTGTTCGTTTATGTCTGTGATTTGTGTCTTAAGCGGTTCCGTTTGCTGTGATGGCCGAAAAGGCCCATATGTGTGGGTATGGATGTATATATTTGGGCAATGTGTTTTCCGCCAGCCTCGCCGGCTTCTTTATGATATTTTGCTATATATGACTGCTTAAGACGACATCTGATTCCAGTATCTGTATAGCTTAATGTATGCTGAATACGGATAAGTCTTTGATATATCGATTTTGTAAGTGATGTGTATGGGTGTCCAGCTAGGGCACTAGTCACGGCCCACGGGGTTGGGTCGTGATATGAAGTACGTCCAAGTACATGATCAGAAGGAATGGTACACAACCTACCATTCTATTCATAAGTCAAAATCATAATGCAATGCAATGCGATAATGGTATGAATGCAATGTCATGCAAATGCGGTGTACACATGTATTCCGAACAGAAATATCGACGTAACATGATGGCTAGCCCTAACACACCAAAGGTTAAACAACCAATACGCATTGTTACCACTCCCTCTAACGTAGCCTGATAACTTAGACAAGTATATTCGCCTCCTACTAACAATCAATCCTCCCAACTATGTCTAGAACTCAGTCACAGTCTTAGTACATTTACCCTTCCATTTATAAACTAGGTTCGCCATTAATAGTGTAACACAATTAACCACATATTACGAGATTTCTTGTTGTAAGGCAGAAATAAATTGCATGTTGAGACAATTTTTTTTTGGTTGTTTTGCATATTTTCTTTTTGGATGATTTGTTTTTGGTTTTTGGTTAGCTTGGTTTATGGCTAATGTGAGGATAATTTGTTTCTGATGTCGAACCATTTAAGCTTCTTATTTTGGTAACGGTAGTTGTTTTCGTAGTAGTGAGTTGAATAGTTCTTGACCTTATCGGGTTTGTTTTTATATGACTGTTGGTTGATCAAGCTGCGGTTTTTATCTGATCTTTCGAATGGCTAAAACAGGGGAAGTTTCAGGTCTCTGAATCCGGCATTACAGCTTCGGCGGTCTCTCAGACCGCTACAGCGGTTCCGCTTTGGCGGTAGAAGGGTCGCAGAAACGGTCAAGGATAAATTTAAGGGACTGCTTGTCACGACCCAATCGGAGGACCGCGACGGGCACCCAGTGCTAGCCCACCCGGGCACCTCTTAACATACCTTTACATTTACATCTAGGTCAGCCACATATTAAATCATACTTTCTATCCATCAATCATACTATTTCCATTGGGCAACAATACATATATACATATCACCATTAATAGCAACGTACATAAGCCGACGAGGCTAACAAAATGACATCTAAAATATAGGCCGACAAGGCCAAACACATCTAACCATATACACATGTCTACGAGTCTCTAAGGAGAGTATGTCATATCATATAGGCGGGACAGGACTCCGTTATGCCCATAAATATATACACAAAAGAATAAGTACCAAAAGTTTTAGCTCCGAAGGAAATGGTGCTTCGCTATGTAGTCCCTGAGTAATAAGGCGATGGATCAAGTCTGTCTCCCTGGCCACCTGCGGGCATGACGCAGCGTCTACAAATAAAAGGACGTCAGTACGAAGAATGTACTGAGTATGTAAATCATAATAGGCAACATAGAAAAAGCATAGGATGAGAGATAGTAGTATCATCGTCATAAGCGCTTACTTGCTTCTCATAGAGACTTTCCATTTCTAACGCGTAATTGTGTACATACATCCATATCCGTATTCGTACTCATATCCATACTCATTTACATTTCGTATCCATAGTCGTATTCGTATACATGTTCTTATTCGTATTCGTATCATATTCGTATTCATACTCATATCTATATCATATACATACCGATATCATATACATAGCATTTACATAACATACCCGACCACGAAGGGTCGGTGTTTCACGTACCCGGCCATGTCTAGGCTCAGTTATCATACATACCTTGCCAACCAAGGCTCAGGGTTACACATACCTAGCCCTACCAAGGCTTCAGGGTTATCCGTACCCAACAGCAATGGTGCGCGCATATCATATATATATATATATATATATATATATATATATATATATATATATATATATATATATATATATATATATATATATATATATATATATATATATATATATATATATATATTTATAATCTACCTGGCCATATAAGCTCGGGGTATCATAATAGCCATACTTAGGCACATATACGTAAAAGCCCATAAACATCTTTAGCGTAATCACTATTATCATCGTCATCATTATCATCATCACCATTATCGTTGTCATCATTATCGTTATCACTATTATCGTCGTTCATTACATCTATCCTTATAGGATTACTCATCATATGAGAAATTTAGTACAATCGTAACATATCGAGAATCATAAGCTTAGTAGCTTTTGAAGATAGCATCATTTGGAGGACATCATAGACTTGTAGAAGATTTAGATATTTGGCCAAAGAACCATGCCTTATGAAAGAAGGGTTAGCCTTACATACGTTTCCGTTCAACTATTCTATCACTTGCACGTTCTCCTTCAATGCTCACATTTCTAGCTTCATTAGAGTTATACTATTATTAGAAAGATCGATAGCTAGCATACATGACTAAAGCTAGAGTTATACTATTATTAGAAAGATCAATATCTCTTTCTACAATCCAAGTGTTTCAACTTCTCAATACCTTAAATAACATGGAATGATCATAAAACTTACCTTAGATGTTGTAGGAATAAGCTTTGGGTGGAAATACTTCACTTGAGCCAAAACCCTAGTTCATCTCCAATGAGATTTCTTGACTTGGATAATCTTTAATGAGTTTCTTACACTTGGTTTGCTTAGTTTGATGAAGTTGATCATAAATTTCTCTTATGTTCTTGTTGATGAAGAGTGGAGAGGGTTTCTAGAGGGTTCTTGAAGTGTTGGATGAAAAATGAAATGAAATAATGACTTGGTCCCTTTTTAATATCGTGAAAATATGATCTGTCGAGAAATTATACGGACACTTATACGGTCCGTATAAGTGACCGTGAAATCGCCCCTTTAACCACTCGATTCTGTGCCCATAATACGACACATTATACGGGCCGTATAATTTATACGGTCCGTATAAGTAACCCTAAAATCACCTCTTCAACACCTCGCCTCTGTGACCATTATACGACACATTATATGGGCCGTATAATTTTATACGGTCCGTATAAGTGACCGTATAATCTCACCAGTGAGGGACTTCAGTATGACAATTCTGCGGACCATTATACGGACCGTATAATCGGCCGTGGAACACATCTTCTCTCTGATCTTGTTCTTGTCACTTGGTTTGATCTCCAATCCTTACGGAACCTTCTTGATACTTGTTTATCGCCTCATTAACGATCTAAGGGACATTATAATTCTTCTCCAAGACGCTATTAAATCATCATTAACTTGTTACTTGTAAATCCTTTTCGATACATAATATATACCTTGCCTTTCCTCGACAGCTTTCTTCCCTTACCTCGAATGTCTTTGAAATCTTAATTAGGGGCATCAAATGTCATCTCTCATTTATCAAAATACCGTATACTCGTGCTCTTCGTTAGTCTATTCACTGTGCATCAACAAAAAATTTTCTGAGGTGTAACACCGCTTCAGCGGCTGCCTCTCCGCTGCAGCGGTAATACTACAGCGGTTGGCTTACCGCTGGGGCGCAATACTTGGAAGCAATCTCATACCATCCTTAGGGCATTTCGCGACTAAAATCTTACTCGACCACACTTAACACATATTAGACCTGATTCCGACTATGACTTGTTTTTTGTGCGTAGATACCAATTGGGCCCACCGAGATACCAATTTGATCGAAGTAGCACTATTTGAAAGAAAGAAAGGAAATTTTCCTAGATGCCCTATAGCCTCCCGTGGATAGGTACAGATGTCTACGTACAATTCCACGAGACTCTACTAGACATTGCTCTTGTACTTGTAAGACCGGTAACCTAGGATCTGATACCAACTTGTCATGATCCAATTCGGGACTGTGCAGGCACCTACCTTTTCCACCTCGATAGGCGAACCCTCACAGTTAATAACACATCAATCAAACAATAATTTATTTTAAGCATTAAATAATTGGAAATACAGCGGAATTCAATAATATATTCAATAAACTCAAGTGTTTACATGATTTCAACAATACATGATTACAAACTCGATATAATTTCCCATGACCTGGTCTAGACTAGTATAAGAGCGACTAATGATTTAAGAATTACCACTACATTCTAAGACTCAAGCTCAGTCCCGGAATGAAGTGGGAGGAGGCCTTCCAGATAAGCACCGCACATTTCCGCTTCGTATCAAAATCAAATACCTGAAACAATACACAACCGAAAAGGGTGTAGCAAGTGCAATATCAGTACAATCCACGTGTACTGAGTAAGTATCATAGGCCGACAATGGTTAGTAACACATATTGGTAAAAGAATTCACGAACAACCATGATAATCACTAAATGAAGTCATACGTCCATATATCGCACATCACAACATAACCACCTTTAGATCAAAACTGCTCCCTAACAATTACAAGTCAAATATCACCAGTGCAAATTCCCAATACATAAATCCCTAGATCGTTCATTTTAGTCAAGGAGTCTACTAATCGTTATAACGCCTTTTATCCTACATCACATAGAAACAAATCAAAAGACTAATTTTATTTGGGGGGTGGGGGGTGTTCCAGGGTAATTCAACAGGCCCAAGTCAACAAGCATGTATCAATTGTATTCAAATCTAAATAGTTGGATCACGAGTACAACACCAAGCATCTCAAAATCAAGTCATAATGCAATGCAATGCGATAGTGGTATGAATGCAATGCAATACAATGCCATGCAAATGTGGTGTACATATGTACTCCGGACAGAAATAGCGGCGTCCCAGCAGCACAACCCAGTGTGACTCGCGTAGTCTAAGTGCCACCCATCCCGAATCTTTGCCCAACAGACAGACGGGACCCCGAATCTTTACCCACGGGGCGTTCTCACTGGCACCACTTTGGGGGACCGGCGGAGTCCATGTACTCACTCAATCCGCGATTCCGGAATGAACATCGAACTCTCACATCACACAAGTAAAAAAGTTTCATCAAATATCAATTCATTCAATCCATGATTTCGGGACGAATATTGGATATCGGACTCTCACGTCACTCAAGTAAAACTGAACCGAGCTCATCAACTGTTTCATCAAGTATCATCCATATCTCAACAGTGTATCAGGAAAATTAGAGTGCGTGTAATGCATGAACCACATCAATAATCATGTTCAATATCACCAGTACCAACAGTGGGTATGCCATCTATATAATCAAAGCACAAATACCGACAGTAGGTACGCCAATAATATAACCGAGTCACAAGTTGTCACGACCCAACTAGGGCCACGACGGGTACCCGATACTTGTACCGAACACCCCCTATCTCATATCGTATTCTTATTACTAAGTGGGCCGTATGAACTGTACTATATTCTTTTTCTACTTACCATTAACACTAGTAGCATAGTTATAAACATAGGCTAACAAACTCGGCTAGCACTTTATACAACAACGAGGACCATCAAAAGTACAAAACATCTAACTGTACATATCTGTCTACGAGCCTCTAAACATAGTACACATATACATAGGAAGGGCCGAGTACTGCTGTGCCCGAATATATACACAAAATAGTACCAAGGGACTGAGGCTCCGGGACAACTGGAGCGCTGCCGATTCCTGCTGATAGAGCTCCTATGAACCAGATCCGCCTACCTGCTGACCTGTGCGGCATGAAACGCAGCGTCCACAAGAAGAGACGTCAGTACGAATAGTGTACCGAGTATGTAAAGCATGGAAGATAATACAACAGAAACATAGAGTATTATTATCAATATCATAGGGTCATAGGACATATAATGAGATGAGAAAGTAACCTGTACATCAGAATACTTTTTTTCAGGCCGGATACCATGCATGCCTGTCCGTCTTTTGAAAACATTTCTTTTTCATATTCATAGAAAATAAAGCTTATTTCACATCGTATCATGTCATAGCATATCATAGTATATCATGTAATATCATAGCACCGAACAATGTCGGCTCGCCCACATTGCGCCGAAATACATCGGCTCGCCCATATATCCCGCGTCCGGGATGATAAGCCAGCTGACCAGGTGGCAGTGAAACATGTTTCCCTTCCCATTCCCCATGTATCCCTTCCCCCACCCCATGTTCATATACATATTTCATATACATATATCATATAAGCATACAGGAGAGCCCAAAGAAAATCATGTAGCCATCGGAGTGACGTAAGGTTGGTGACCTCCGATTACGTTATGGAACAATCGTGATCGCTTTGTCTCACCTTGAAGGAACGAGTATTTTAAGGCGAGACTACCAACGGAGAATAGTGTTAAAAGAAATATAGAATGAAATCATGGATGTCATAGAAATCAATTCATCTGCTTTAGAGCCTTTAGAGAGTGGTATCATAACCAAGGAATAGAATTAAAATCAAGAACTAGTTTGATACTTTCGTATTCCTATTGGGTCCTTAGCTTAAGATTCTTAGTCATGGAATCATTCTTGTCATACTTATCATAGACGTATTCTCTTCCTTAGCATCATCGTCATCATGGTCATCGTAGACATATTTCCATTAGATTAGTACAGTACTTATCTTTTGATAATCGGAACAAGGATCAAAAGTTTCCTTTGGATTCTACTACAAAATAAGTCAAACGGAGCAATAGGGAAAATCCGGAAACAATGGGCCCACCTCGGGTCAAATGAGGCGGCGTACCAAATTTACGTACATTATATTTCATGACGTCACTTGTGAGGGTTTTGAGGTAGTCGGGTCATATTTATGCAAGTTCTAGATGTTTAGGAAATTTTTTTCCAACATTTTACACAGTATCTAATTCAATTCTACTGAATGAAAAAGGGGAAACTTTAGGTGCGGATTCCGGAGAATGGAGTTGTCCCCGAGGCTCGTATCCAACCTAGTATGCCTAAGACATGCCATAGAAGGAAGGGTGAAGCCTTACATACCTCTTTCCGCTCCTTATGCTATTCCGAATTCAAGTTGCAAATCCGCCGAAATCTACAAATTGGTCACATTTACCAAACTTGATTAGAGCATTTAGAATTGGAATCTTAAGATAACACTTGTCTACCGAAATTTCGGCAGCACTTCCCTTGTAAATACACCATCCCCAAAATTCAACTTAGCCAATTTTCATCAACAACAATCCGGGAATTTAACCCGGCCAAACTATCAACATAATTTCAACAACCACACTAACAATTTCCATATTCAATCCAAGATACATTATAACAACTTAATCAATTTACTACTTCTTCCAAAACCTTCCAACTCCAATAAAAACAATAACAACCTTATAATATATATTCCAACAACACCATACTAATATCAATATCTTCCATACACGTAAGAACATAATATTCAATTTACATAATCTTCCAAGACAAGCCTCCAACTACTAATACTTCACTAAGCTCATTAGGCTTTTATTTGCAATATAAAATCCACAACACAACAACCAACATACCAAATAAAACTTGCTCACATTCCTTCATGATTCACCAAATATACACGGCTATACATCATGCATATACAACTACAACCTCTCAAAAATCATTCAACTTCCATTATCAACATAACATTCACAACAATAACAACCAATTACTAGATAAAATAATTAAAACATGATTTCTACACACACCCATGCTACCTCACGGCCACCACCCCCACTTCCATATTCCTCATGAATTTCATCCATCTTTGTACACTACAACATGCAAAAATATCCATAACATGTAAAGAGAATGAATTCTTACCTTTCTCCTCACTTCTTCACTTGGCTAAAACTTCCAATTTGCAAGAATATGAATTTTTCTCCTTCCAAAAACCACCCCACCTTGCTAGGAATCCTTCAATTGGTAGGAAAGGATTTTTGAAGAAATTTTTGCAATTTCCTTTGCAATTTTTGCACTTGGCCGAAATGGCCCTTGAAGCTTCCTCTTTTTTTTTTTTTTTTTTTTTTTGTGTTCTTAGTTTCTTGAAATGTCTAGAGAATTCTATGAATTTTATGAAGACTTGGTCTTCTTTTAAGTCATTCACTTAATTCCCATATGGGCTTGGCCCGTTAATAAGGAAGTTGGATGGCCAACCTTGGCCCAAAGTGATCTAGCCCATTTTTTTTGGGCACTTCATGACAAATTTTAATTTTTCCAATTTCCAAATTTTCCCTTCGTCTTCCTCCATATTTCCACGAGTCATATTGCGAATATACATTTTTACCCCTAGCCTTACTAATACTTTCACTTCAAGATTTTCATAAGCAACTTGTATGCTTAACAAAATAAAAATATGGCCTTGCTTATTGTCTTCCCGCGATTGTCTTGAATTTTCCGATTTCCCAAAAATGCGGGATATAACACAAGTACCAACAGTGGGTACGCCAATAATACATCAGAGTGAAAATACCAAAAGCGGGTATGCCAACTATATCATAAACTAGATGATAACACATAATTCAACATCTACCAACAACTCATGGCATCAAGCCGACACAATGGAACAACCAAATCACACATAACCTGATGGCTAGCCCCAACACACCACAGGTTAAACAACCAATACGCATTGTTACCACTCCCTCTAACGCATCCTGATAACTTAAACAAGTACATTCGCCTCCTACTAACAATCAATCCTCACAACTATGTCTAGAACTCAGTCACAATCTTGGTAGATTTACCCTTCCATTTATAAACTAGGTTTGCCATTAATAGTGTAACACAATTAACCACATATTACAAGATTTCTTGTTGTAAGGCACAAATAAATTATATACCATCCACTACCTCCCAAGTCACATAAAACCACCCATAATGATGAAGCCAACCAAGAAACCTAATGAGTCAACAGGCCACAAGCCCAAACACATAAATCGCTTATCAATACCAACCTAAGGTTCCATCCCAAATCTCCCACTCTTATACGTGCATTCTCCGTTCCTTCTAATACACGAATATATGAAACTAACCAGAGTCTGCCAAAAATGGAAGCCATAACCTACCTCATGGCTGAGCGGGTGCCACGAACATCTATCAATTCTTCAATAAACCCCCACCTCGCAATTCACACAAAATAGCTTGGAAGCAACCATGATGTCCAAGAATAAATCTACCGTTTATAACCTTGTAAGGGATTTCAAATTAAAGGGAGGGTTGGGGTTTAGCCACCTCTAGATATTATGTGCAACGTCCCTAGATGGGTTACGCATTATTAAGCGTATATTGGGAAGAACCCATTCCCAATATCCATGAAAGAACTCATTTTTAAGGTGAAGGAATGTAGAGATCTAGGTTATCAACCTATTCTAGGTGAAGAACATGGAAGATTTGTTTAAAGGGAACTTTGTGGAAATGTTGTTAACCACACTTCATCTCTCCAACTCTAGATTACTTGAAGCACCCACTTGATGATTCTCTAGGTAACAAGAAGTAAATGGTTAGGAGTAATTTTACTAAATATAATGTGAATTTGAAGGCATTAGAAGGGTCTATCAATACTAGAGATCTGGTTTTTTTTGGCTTTCCCCCAAACTGGGTGGCTGGAAATTAGGGTATTAAAATAATGGAACAATTCCCGCAATGATTTCTTAAATAGGAAATTTTCACTGTGCGCACCGCTTCTGCGGTTGACCAACTGCTTCAGCGGCAGCGCTGCAGCCCTTACTAGGCCGCTGTAGTGGAACAATGCTACCCCAACCTACCGCTTCAGTGGGGCCACTGCCGCTGGAGTGTCACCGTTGTAGCACTCAAATGAGTGCTGAGGCGGTCTAGCTGGGCCCTTGATCCGAATTTCGACGCTTGATTCTCTTTCGTACAAAGGGTACTTCCAGGTTAGATGTCCATTGTAAATACTTTACCGAAAGGAAGGGTCCAAGAAGACACGTTTACAGGTATTTCAGAAATTTCACGGTAACGACGAAACGGTTCGTTACACAACATGTTGATCACCTTCGGAAGGTGTTGCAAACATTGCTAGATCAAAGGATGTACTCAAAACACTACAAGAAAAAGTCTTATCTAAGACCATCATTTAGGGACGAGTTAAAAATCCCGTCTCTAAAAGTACATTTATTAGGACGAGATTATATTTTGGTCCTTAATACTGTATTTTATTGTGAAGGTACTAAATCTGGTCCCAAAACAAAATTAGTAACTTGTCCCAAATTGTAATTGAAGGGTTTTGAATGGGATAGAGTGCGCTCAATATAATACTAAAATATTTAAAAGAAAATCTCAAAAATCAGGCGCTATAACAATTGTTCTGAAATGAAAATTTCAGTTTTCACAAAAAATCAAGGCGCCAAAACTAATAGTTGTTTACTGAAATAAAAAGTCTAAAAGTTAAGAAACCTTCTAAAGTCAAGAAAGCCTCTCAAAACAAAGGTCGGTCACAGCTCCAGCCTAGTCTTTACACATCCCACCATCGTCGTACGCCGCCGTACCTCTGCCCATAGTGTAAATCTGTGTTTTCCCAAAATGCCGGTTGTAAGTCTGCCCTAATTGTCCATCTCGGTCATTTGCGAATCTCAGATATGACTCCTCTTTTAAGTTGTTCTTTTTCTGTATTAACATAGAGTTCTCATCTGCTTTGATAATACCAATTACTCAAGTCTTATTGTTTCAATCTATTCACATGACCATAACCTATTCAACTGATAGGAAATCTAATAATGCTCTTTACCAATGATGATTTAGTTGCTCGATGCAATTGTACATTAGTTGGTGTTGTGCAGTTAATTTATGTTCATATTGCTCCACTTTGGTTAACCGGTAAGGTATTATTACTATTGCACAGATACTAAAATTGCATTTTTCATCTGTGCTTTTATTTCTTTGAGTTTTAAATTTATCTTGCAATACTGCATAAAATCCATCTGCCAATTCTTAAAAAAAAAAAAAAAAACAGACCTCATATTTATTTGGGATTCCTAATTGATAGTTTGATTTTCTAAAGTGTATTCACGTTTGTAGAGTATTGTGTGTCTGAATATTCATATTTCATATAGAGTGCATATCGGTTTGAAAAAGCTAATTGTTTCATGAATGGCATATTAGTTTTATGTCTTCGGTCTTTAGATTTTGCTAGCCAAACAGGAACTAGTGATGTTACTCCTATTGAAATTTTATTTATGTTTGAAAAAGGTTTCGACTAAATCCATTTACATTCTGATGGCATAATTTCTTTTATTACTACATTGTCACACATTTTTTTTATTTTTATTGTTTTTTACTTTTGGCTCTTTGTAGGTTTAATATGAAACCATTAAAGACGAAAAATGAGGTGCGATCATCTGTGAAGACTACTGCCAAATATGTGTTTGTCGCGCCAGGTTTTATAGGTGTTATAGGAAAGGGACGAGGATGAGGAGGGCTTAGATCTTTGGTTGAGAAAGAGAATATGCCAACTAAGAGTTTATTTGCTCAATCTAGTGATATAGTTAAGCAATACATCCAAGAAATTGAAACAAGGTTTTTTAAATCCATTGTTATTAATTTGCATAACTGAATTTAAATGTTTAAGTGCTAGTAATATGATTTCTTTTCTCCAGGTGCTATAGGGAAGAAACGAGGACAAGGGCTTAAAAATTATACCATGTATGCTAGTCAAGGAATAGGAACGATGCATAAAAACTCCAAGCTTCTTGAGAAAGAGTATATGCAAATTGATACTCCATTGCCTCCATCTACTGATCAAGTTAAGCAATACACTCAAAAAGTTGAAACAAGTAAGTTTTTCCAAATCTATTGTTAGTTTAATTGCTATATACAACAACAACAAAAACAACAAACCCAGTGAGTCTCACAATGGGGGGTCTGGGGAGGGTAGATTGTACGCAGACCTTACCCCTACCTTAGGTAAGGAGGCTATATAATTGAAAATAAATGCCAAAGATTTTACTAATATTATTTCTTGAGTCCAGGAAAGGGACGGGAGCAAATGCCTAGATCTTTGCGTTCCTCTTTAGGTGCTTCTGAAAGTGAGGTGGAATCTTTACACAAGAGTGCCCTTTATGTTAATCAACCTATGCAAACTACTTTGAAAAGCGCAAGATTGAATTTTACCCTGTCTTCTAATCAAGAAATGCGAACAATGGATAAAAACTCCTTGGTTCTTGAGAAAGAGCATATGAAAACCAATATTTCATTGCCTCCATCTACTGATCAAGTTATGCAACACTCCTAAATAGCTGAAATAAGTATGATATTTTGAATTCTTTTGTTATTAATTTGTAGAACTAAATTTATTGCTATAGTTTTTACCAAATTATGCAATTGTAGGTTCATCTAATCCTAAAAAGGTGAAAAGTGTTCGGGGGAGGAAAAAGTTCAAAGAAGTTGCATCACTTCAAGTCGGACAAAAGCTGTAAGTAACCTTTTAGAATAATCGAATGATTGGAACAAATAGCAAACTGTTTTTTAGGCACTTGGGAAGGATAATTCGTGACCGTAATATGTGTATGTTGGGAGTATCATCGTGGAATGATATTAAGCAAGAAAAGTTGAATCACATGTGGGCAGCTATTGAGGTAATAAATTTTGTCAAAAGTATGACTGCATTTTGAGTCATTTTAGGTCTAAGCAGCACAATAACAATATTGACGTAGCTTATAAATCAGAAAAGTTTATCTATTTGACTGAGGAAATAATAAATATACAGTAGAGATGCATATCATTTGGTTGAATTCCTGTTTTCCTATTTGTGCCTCTGTATAGCCATCACATGAGTGAAACGAACCTCTTATTGATAATTGTTAGTAGTTTTAATAAGACTTTGACTTGATGGAAAACTTAATAGAATTGTAGAAGATCGCCGAGGTACCCATAGTAGTTTATTTTGAATGGGTCAGCACTATTATGTTTTTCTAAGTTAATCACATGTAGTATTTGCGTTGATGATATAGGGAATTCTCATTTCGTTGTGTGATATAACAACTTTACCGGGTTATAGGCTATTAGTGATTAATGATTCTAGCAAAACATTACCACTGTCCAACTCATTATTTTAGACTTATGCTATTCATGTAGAATATTTTCAAAATCAGGTTACGACTACTATAGATCTCTTTAGAGAAGATGTTTTTCTACTCATTTTTGCCTTTTTATGATATGATGCTGCAAATTTCTGTCACGACCCGACCCGAGGGCCAAGACGGGCACCCGATGCTAACCCACCCGGGTACCTCGTATCGTACATTCATATTAACATCTAGGTGGACCACATAGCTTATTCATGGATGCTATACATCAATAACGCTAAACTTATTGGGAAACAACACATTTATACCATCATTGACAACTATGCCCACATCAATATACATAAGCCGACGAGGCCGTCACAATGATATACAAAATATAAGCAGACAAGGCTTCAAGACATCTAACCATATACAACTGTCTACGAGCTTCTAAGAAGAGTAAGTAACATCAAATAAGCGGGACAGGATCCCGCCGTGCCCATGTATGTACACAAAAGAAAAATACCAAAAGCTGTAGCTCCGGATGAAATGGAGCTCCTCTAAGCAGTCCCTGAATAAGAAAGCTATGGATTAAGCCTATCTCCCTGCCACCTACGGGCATGACGCAGCGCCTACAAACAAAAGGACATCAGTACAAATATTGTACTGAATATGTAAAGCATAAGAGACAACATAAGAAACAGCGTAAGATGAGAGAATCGGGAGATAGTAAAGCCATCATCATCATTACTTACTTACTTGTCTTTCATAGGGACCTTCCACTTCTAAAGTGTGCTCGTGTACATATATACATATACATTCATGTTCGTATTCATATTCGTATCCATACCATACCCGACCATGAAGGCTCGGTGTTTCGCATACCCGGCCATAACAAGGCTCAGTGATCATACATACCTGGCCCTACCAAGGCTCAGTGGTATCCGTACCCAACTGCAGTCGTGTGCGCGCATTAGGTATCATACCATGCCATATAATCTCGGTGTTACATAATAGCCATACATACTTAGACACGAATACTTAAGAGTCCATAAATATCATTAACATCATTACCATTATCGTTTTTGTCACGTCTATCCTTGGAGGATCAACTATCATAGAAAGGATGCAATGGCATCATGAAAGTATCGAGGATCATGAGCTTTAGTAGCTTTGGAGATTGAATCATTTGAAAGATATTATAGAGCTCGTAAAAGGATATACATAGCCAAGGAACCATGCCATATTGAAAGAAGGGTTAGCCTTACGTACCTCTTTGTCTTCTCAACTATCTAACGTTCACCGCGGAAGCTTGAATTATCTACATTTAGAAGGATTCATACCATGGTTAAACCTTAATGATACTCTTAAATTCAAACTATAATTCATAGTCTAATGAAAGTTTGGCAGCATTTCCCCTATTTTGTCAACTTCCACCATATCACAAAATAACTCCCAACAACCACAATAACATCCATAATATCCAATTCAAGTAATCACATTACACTAAGCCTTCAATAGCCACCCCCATGCTCAACTCATACTAGCAACTTCTTAACCATTTTAGCACATTTTCATATAATGCTTATTTATCACCATTATTATCTTCCATAACATGGTTATATTCATATCATACTAAGAATGATGACTACATATAGATTACTACTCATAAACATCATAAAAGCTACATTTAGACTTCATTTTCTACTTTCTTCCTCTACCCAAGTCTATCAACCTCTCCATAGTCCAAATAACATGAAATGATCATAAAAATTACCTTTGATTGAGTAGGAATAACCCTTGGATGGAAATACTTCACTTGAAGAAAAACCCTAGCTTCAATCCATAAAGGTTTCTTGACTCTAGCAACCCTTAAGAGCTTCCTTATACTTGATTCCTTTAGATTAATGATATGAGCCTTGGATCTCCTTTGGATTCTTGTATATGAAACGTATGGAATGTTCTAGAGACTTGGAGAGAAGTGGAGAAGTGTTAAAATGAAAATAATGAAGTTGGATCACATTTATACACTTGAGAATAACTCAGCCCGTCGGTGTTATACGGACACTTATACGGTCCGTATAACATTGTACGGTCCGTATAAGTGGCCGTGGTTCACCATCAGGGAAATCATCTTCCTGCTGGGGGTTATACAGACCCCTTATACAGACCGTATAAGTGGTCGTATAACTCCACTTTTCTTGAAATGGTTTCCGTCGTTTCGTTCGATCTCTAATCTTGACACTTGTTTAACACTTCATTACCAATCTAAGGACAGTTACAACTCTTCTCTAAGACATCATTATGTCAACGTTAGCTCGGTACTTTACGGAACTTTTCTAAAACACCATATATACTTTGCCATTCTTAAGGAACTTTCTCCTCTTACTTCCAACATCTTTGAAATCTTAGCTAGGGTAGTTAAATAACCTTTCTTACTTATAGAAACATCATATTCGTCTCACCCTGCATTAGTCTATCTATCTCATGACGACATGAAACTTTTTTCGAGGCGTAACATTCTTCCCCCCTAAAGAACATTCGTCCTCGAATGTTAGGTTCTCGGGGATTCTATAAAAATTTCGCCAGAGTTTCCCCTATAATAGGGCACTACCATCCTGCAAAGCAACCCAAAATATATCGCCTTACAGGGCTACGATAACAACGACAATTACCATGGCCACCCACGACCAAGAAAACATCAAGAAAAGCATTACATACCTAAGGATAATGGTGTCTCTGCCTGAGTCTCCTCTGAGGGTGAAAATAAATGTGGGTATCGGAATTTAATGTCTTCTTTGGCTTCCTAAGTCATTTTCTCTCTATTATTATTCTTTCATAAAACTATAACTGAAGCTACCTCTTTGGTTCTGAGCTTTCGTACTTGCCTATCTAAAATGGCAATGGGGGCTTCTTCATAAGACAATTGCTTTGTAAGTTGAACATCATCTATTGGTACTATTCTACAAGGATCTCCAATGCACTTACGAAGCGTTGATACATGGAAAACTGGGTGAATTGACTCCAACTCAGGAGGTAGATCTAATTCGTAAGCCACTTTGCCTACTTTGCGCACAATCTCATAAGGCCCAATGTGCCGAGGACTAAGCTTCCCCTTTTTGCCAAATATCATTACGCCTTTCATCGGTGACACCTTTAAGAATACCTAATCTTTCACTTGGAACTCTAAGTCCCTGCGACGATTGTCCGCATAGGACTTTTGACGACTCTGAGCTGTTAATAATCGATCCTATATGAGCTTAACTTTCTCTATAGCTTGCTGGACCAAGTCTGGCCCTATAAATTTAGTCTCTCCTACCTCGAGCCACCCAATTGGGGATCTGCACTTTCGCCCATATAAAGGCTCATACGACGCTATTTGGATACTAGAATGATAACTATTATTATAAGCAAACTCAATAAGCGGTAAATAATCCTCCCAACTACCTCTAAAATCCAATACACATGCCCGTAACATATCTTCAAGGATATGAATGGTACGTTCGTCTTGTCCATCCGTCTGTGGGTGAAATGCAATGCTAAGGCTCACATGAGTCCCCAAACCTTCTTGGAAAGATTTCCAAATATTTGTTGTAAATTGAGTCCCTCTATCGGAGATAATAGATACTGGAACACCGTGATGCTGCACTATCTCTTTAACATAATGCTTTGCATAATCTTCTGCTACATATGTAGTTCTGACCGGTAAGAAATGAGCTGACTTCGTAAGTCTATCCATAATCACCCATATAGAATCATACTTACGTCGGGAACGGGGTAAGCCTATAATGAAGTCCATGTTAATTACTTCCCATTTCTAAGTTGGAATTTCTATAGCATGCAACAATCCACCCAGCTTTTGGTGCTCGATTTTCACTTGCTGACAGTTGGGACATTGAGCTACATATTCCGCTATATCTTTCTTCATCCCATTCCACCAAAATACAGATTTAAGATCATGATACATTTTCTTTACTCCTGGGTGGACAGAATAACGGGAACAATGAGTTTCTCTCAATATTTAGTGGCGTAATCCTGCAACATCAGGAACACATAACTTGCCTCGGAATCGGAGAGCTCCATCTCCAGAAATCTCAAATGATGACTTCTCCTTTTGAGGGAGCAATGAATTAGCATGGGATCTTCGTATTGTCGCTCTTTCACTCCCACTACTAACGACAAAATCACTGAATTCTGAATGGTAGCTCCCATACCACCTGAGTCCACTACTCGAACTCCTAGGCTAGCTAACTGCTGTAGCTCATGAGCCATTTCCCTCTTCTCTGGCTGCACATTGCATAAACTTCCCATGGATCTACGGCTAAGAGCATCAGCCACAACATTTGCTTTTCTGGGATGATACAAGATGTCAACATCATAGCCTTTCAATAATTGCAACCACCGTCGTTGCCGCAAATTCAACTCTTTCTGCTTGAAGATATAATGAAGGCTCTTATGATCTGTATAAATATCCACATGGACACCATACAAATAATGTCTCCACATCTTTATGCATGAATCACCGCAGCCAATTCATGATCATGGGTTGGATAATTCTTCTCATGTTTCCGTAATTGTCTTGAAACATACACAATCAGCTTACCATGTTGCATCAACACACAGCCTAGCCCAACGCCTGAAGCGTCACAATACACAACATAACCTTCCGATCTTTCTGGAAGTATCAGGTCCGGGGCAGAAGTTAATCTATCCTTTAGCTCTTGGAAACCATGCTCACAAGCATCTGTCCATTGAAATTTGGCTGATTTCTGGGTTAATTTCGTGAGTGGTGCAGAACTATAAGAAAAGTCTTCTACGAACCTCCTGTAATAACCTGCTAAGCCCAGGAAATTACGAACCTCTGTAGGAGTTGTAGGCCTTGGCCAAGTCATCACGGCCTCAATCTTCTGGGTATCTACCCGAACACCATTAATTGAAATGATATGCTCCAGAAAGGTCACTGAGTTCAACCAAAACTCACACTTAGAGAATCTCGAGTTTAAAGAACTCTAAGAATGGTACGCAAATGATCCGCGTGTTCTGCCTCAGACCTAGAATACACCAAGATATCATCAACGAATACAATCACAAATATATCTAGGAAGGGACTGAACACGTTGTTCATCAAATCCATAAATACTGTTGGTGCATTAGTTAGCCCAAATGACATCACTCGGAACTCAAAGTGGCCATATCTTGTTCTGAAGGCTGTCTTAGGGATATCTTTCTCCCTTACTCTCACTTGATGATACCCGGATCTCAAATCTATCTTTGAAAACTATTTGGCACCTTGTAATTGATCAAATAAGTTGTCAATCCTTGGAAGAGGATATTTGTTCTTGATTGTCACTTTATTCAGTTGTCGATAGTCAATACACATTCGCAAGGAGCCATCTTTATTTCGTACAAACAACACGGGTGCTCCCCACAGGGATGAACTAGGCCTAATAAAGCCTTTCTCGAGCAAGTCCTTCAATTTCTCCTTCAAGTCTTTCAACTCTGCGGGAGCCATTTTGTAAGGAGGGATAGATATGGGTCTAGTATCCGGCAGCACATCAAACGATCCGACGAAAACGAGTTTCGGAATACTGGGGATTATACGGCCAAACATACTGGCCGTATAAAATATACGGTCCGTATGTTAGGACCGTATAATCAGCCTAGGATGGCACATTTCTCTGGACCAAATATACGGCCCGTATAAAATGTACGGACCGTATGTTGGTCCGTATACTTGGTCGGGAACTGAATGGGTTCATTAAATAGAGGACTCAAGTCTTATTTCATTTCACTTCCATATCACACCCTTTCTCTCTAAAACATCTCTCTACATTTATTCCACAAGAATTCAAGAGGTATTAGTGATCAACAACATAAATTAAGTGCATCAAGTGTAAGAAAACCCATTAAAGATCTTTCAAGTCAAGAAATCTCATTAGAGATGAACTAGGGTTTTTGCTCAAGTAGAGTATTACCAACCAAGGCTTGTTCCTAAAACATATAAGGTAAGATTTATGGTACTTATATGTTGTTTAAGGTATTTGAGAGTTGAAACACTTGGATTGTAGAAGGGTATAGAAAAATGGGTCTTGAAGGTGGAATAGTGCCATTTTGAGTAATAGTTTGAATCGAGTCATGATTCTTAATGTGTTGTGATATAAATATGTTACAAATGATGTTGAGGACATGGGATAGGCAATGTATGTGAATGAACGTAGTCGTGTGTTATGACCATGGATATGGGTGAAAGGAAGCGAAGTGAGAAATATAGATAATGTGGATGAATAGAAACTAGTGTTATGATATTGTGAATGTATTACTGACGTTTGGGAGTTGATATATGATATGGAGGAATGTCGTATAAATAAAGGAGATGCTGCCCAATTTTCTCTAGTTTTAGTCATGTATGCTAGCTATCGATTCTAATGATAGTATGACTTTAATGAAGGTAGAAACGAGAGCTTCGGAGGAGAACGTGCAAGTGGTAAATAGTTGAACGGAAAGGTATGTAAGGCTAACCCTTCTTTCATAAGGCATGGTTCTTTGGCCAATCATCTAAACCTTCTATAAGATTATGATATCCTTCAAATGATTCTATCTTTCGAGCTATTGAGCTCATGATCCTCGATATGTATTACGATTGTACTAAGTTCCTCATATGACGAGTAACCCCTATAAGGATAGATGTAATGAACAACGATGATAGTGATAACGATAATGATAACGATGATAATAGCGATGACGATAATGATAGTGATGATAATAATAAGATGCTTATGAGCTATTATATATGTGTATATATGTATGATTATTATGGAACCCCGAGCTTATGAGGCCGGGTAGGATATGTGTCTATTTACGTAACGTGCGCACACCTCTGCAGATGGTACGGATAACCCTGAAGCCTTGGTAGGGCCAGGTAGATGTAACCCTGGAGCCTTGGTAGGGCCAAGTATGTGTAACCTTGAGCCTTGGTTGGCCAAGTATGTATGAAACACCGAACCTTCGTGGTCGGGCATGCTATGTAAGTGTTATGTATATGATATGGTTATGTATATGATATAGATATGAGTATGAATACGAACATGATACGAATATAAATACGAATAAGACTATGTATATGAATACGATTATGGACGCAATGTAAATGAATACGGATATGGATGTATGTACACGAATACGTGCTAGAAATGGAAAGTCCCTATGACAAACAAGTAAGTGCCTATGACGTTGATAATGTTGTCTCCCCTTCTATGCTATTTCTCATATTGCTTATTATGCTTCTAAATTGATGTTGATCATGCTTTACATACTTAGTACATTCTTTGTACTGACGTCCTTTTGTTTGTGGACGCTGCGTCATGCCCGTAGGTGCATAGGGAGGCTGGCTTGATCCATAGCTACTTACTCAGAGATTACATAGCAGAGCTCCACTTCATTCGCAGATATAGCTTTTGGGTACTTATTCTTTTGTGTACATAATTATGGGCATAGCGGGGTCCTGTCCAGCCTATATGTTATGACATACTCTCCTTAGAGGCTCGTAGACATGTGTATATGGTTAGATGTGTTTGGCCTTGTCGGCTTATATTTTGTATATCATTTTGTTATCCTTGTCAGCTTAGGTACATTGATTTGGCATAAATGCCAATGATGATATAAAGGTATTGTTGTCCAATGAGACTAGTATGATTGATGAATAGAGATGTATGTTTAAATATGTGGCTCACCTATATGTAACTAAGTGTAAGCTAAGGGGGTGCCCGGGTGGGCTAGCACCGGGCGCCCTTCGCGGCCCCCTAGTAAGCTCGTGACTGTTACATCTCGGAAAATTTCCAATCTCGTACAGCGAATAGACTAACGAAGAATACGAGTATACGATGTTTTAATCAGAAGGGAACAACGTTTGACAACCCTACGCAAGATTTCAAAGGCAATGGGAATAAGAGGTAGGTTATGAGCCCAACGACTATTTATAGGTTCTGGAAATGTGAAAAAGTTGCAGATTTGCACGTTAGTGTTACACCTCGGAAAAGTCCCCGTACATGTACAAGGAATAGACCAACGAAGGATAAGGGCGAGAGGTGTTTTACTAAGCAAGGGGTGATGATTCGTGAATTTTTGGAAATGAAAGAGTTGTGGAATTTTATTCAGCACAGTGGTCGTGAAGTGGTATACGGCCCGTAAAGTGATTTACGGACCGTAAACCACCATTGTCCTCCAGCTTTCCAACTTCAACTTTCTGTTAATGTTGAAATGGTTAAATACGACTTGGAGGACGGCCCGTAAACTAGTTTACGGACCGTAAACCTCGGTCGTAAACTGCCATATTTCCAGCCAAACCTTTCTGTTTCTGGGATGATTAAAAACGATCAGGGAGGATGGACCGTAAACCACAATACGGTCCGTAAATTGTGGTTTACGACCACTGTTCACCCGACGGTTGTTCATTAAAAATCAAGTTATATGATTATTAAAAAGGGACTAAAGCCTCACTTTATTTCATTACTCATCTATACAACTCAAGAACACTCTAGAAGCTCTCCAAATATTCATCCACAAAATTCAAGAGATCAAAGGGAAACCAAGATCATCAACATCTAATTCATGAAAGCAAGTGCATGGGACTCTATTGGAAGTCATCTTCTTCAAGAAATCTCAAAAGGGTTGAAGTAGGGTTTTGGTATATAAAGAGTATTGTTGCTCAAGGCTTGTTCCACCATCATCCAAGGTATGTTTGATGACGATACCATATGGTTCAAGGTATTGGAAGGCTTAGATACTTGAAATGTAGAAGAACGTAGAAATGGGTCATTATTGAGTGAATAGTGACATAAATGAATGATAGTGGAATTGAACTATGAATATTGAAGTGTTGTGAATACAAGTACGTTATAAATGATGTTTATATCATGAAACAAGCATTTAATGCATGAAAACGCAAGGATGAGCTAGAAGTAGAAATAAGGGAAAATTGGAGGAAAATGGTGGATTTTGCCAAATGTACGTAAATGACGATTGCCGATGATGATATTGCAAGTAATATTATGAATGTTGGGAGTTGATATAAAACATGAGAAAAATGGTATGAGCGAATGAAGCGTTGTCCGACTGTTCCTAGAATTAGCGATGTGTTTTTGTAGTTAGTTTACTAATGTTGATACAAATTCTCTTATGAAGGTAACGACGTGATATCGACGGAGAACAAGTGAGCGATATCTTAGCTAAACGACCAAGGTATGTGAGGCTATTCCCTTTCTTTCAAAGGCATGATCCCTAGCTTACGATTTCATAAATGCTCCCATCTTTTCCTTGCTATCAAAGGTTAAAAAGTCTAAGATTCCGAAGCATGATTTCCTTCTCGATATTCCATAAATATTTTCCAAGTACTCCTACTTTCCAAAACCAAAGGTTGTGATAATGTGAGTTCTTATGATAACGACGAAGGATATTTTTTTCAATGACAACGATGATGTCAAAAGTGAGAATATCATTATGATGACTATGATGAGAACGATCTTATGTTTAAAAGTTTCAAGTTTACGATTTCAAGGACTATATGAGAACGTCGAGCTATTTACTGATTTCTCAATTTATTCATGGATGGCGACTTTATTTCTAAATCTTCCAAAGTGTATGAATGGATGCCTTATGAAGTTGATGATTTTATTCTATGCTTTCTTTTAATGCTATTCTTCATTAATAGTCTCGCCTTATAATAATTGTTCCTTCAAGGTGAGACAAAGCGACGATGATTACTCCATAACATAATCGGAGGCTTTCGACCTTACGTTACTCCGACGTACTTACAGCTTTTCCTTGGGCTCTCAAGCATGCTATGTATATTATGTATGTATATATATATATATATGATATGAAAATGTTTTCAGGGGAAATGGGGAAGGTGAGGCGCTATAGACGCATAGCCACCTGGTCAGCTGGCATATCATGATTTCATCCCGGACGCGGGATATATGGGTTATGGATCGGGCCGTACGTTCCTCGACACTAACTTATTATATTTATGGATCGGGCCGTACGTTCCTCGGCACTAACTTATTATATTTATGGATCGGGTCGTACGTTCCTCGACACTAACATATGATGACATATGGATCGGGCTGCGTGTTCCGCGGCTATTTACTATATGATGCTTTATGATTATGCATGCATGGATCCGCCTTAAGAGGCAAGAAGTTATCGATTATCTCCTTGTACTTACTTTACTTTCTTATTCTTACTTTATTTCTTGATGTATGCCTTACATACTCAGTACAATGCTCGTACTGACATCCTTTTCTTTGGATGCTGTGTTCATGCCAACATGTAGACGGGAAAGCGGTCCAGACTGATAGGAGTCACTAGCCGAGCTGAAGAGCACTCCATCTTCCGGAGGTGCTAATTGGTTGTTCCCTTTGTGTATATATTTGTATGTCACTCAATAGAGGCTCGTAGATGCTCGATGTGGGTTGTGGGGTTCCACAACGTGGGTAGTACGCATGTGTATAAGTATATTGAAATATGTTTTGTATCAACGCGTTATATTTTTGTAATGAAAAGCAAATCCTCTTTTTAAAGCTAACCGTAAATAGATGAATGATTGTTAAATTGGTTAGGTAAATGATAGTACGAGCGGTGCTCGGTGGTTAGCCCCGGGTACCCGTCGCGGCCCCTAGCCGGGTCGTGACAGAAGTGGTATCAGAGCAGTTCGTCCTAGGAAGTGTCTACGAGCCGTGTCTAGTAGAGTCTTGTTTATCGGTGTGTTGTGCACCACATCTATAAACAGGAGGCTACCGGACATTTAGGAAAGATGACCATCCTTCTTCTTAATAGATCGTGCGATAGAGCTGTGTCGTAAGATTATTCCTCTCCTAACGGTGCGTTGTCATTTCAGCAAAACCGATGAAGGGGAAAGCTACGAGGGCCCAGAACGGCAAGATGGTGGTTGAAGAAGGGCTTGATCGAGAGCCGTCTACGGATATGGAGGAGGGTGAACCCCAGAATAACGCCCCACTTCGATTTTCCCATACCTCGCCCACTTTTAAGGATCAGAGATAAGCCTCGATCTTAGCTCCACTACCCCCCGTTCCTTTGCAAGATACCGCGGGCCAAGAGATGAGACAGGCCATTCTTTTACTGACTCAATTGGTAGCCACTCAGACTCAGCGGCAGAATGCGAGTCGCGATGACAGGGGTTGGAGAAAGGGAGTTAGTTCCTTTGGGTCTGACCGTGAGATTAGAGATGCACCTCCACAGTTTCCCAGACCCAGATTTGATGGACCTACTTATTCAAGGTCATCCCAGAGTCTCAGAGTTTCTCGTTCTCGGTTTCAGAGTGATTCCGGTCAGAAGAGGTCACCAGTACCACGATGTATTCAGTGTCGCAGGTTACATTGGGGACCGTGTCGCCGGGGCTCGGATGTTTGTTATGCCTATGCTAGGCCAGGCCATTTTAAGCGAAATTGTCCATTGCTACGTGGTAAAGGTGAGGTTCGGACTACGGGAATGGTAACGGGCTCTTCATCATCGACACGCCCTCCAAGGTCAGGCCACAGGGGCTAGTAAGTAGTGATAGAGACCGAAGAACGCCTAGTCCAAGCGGATCCCAGCATCATACCCAGGCGTTAGCTGAACGACGGGATCCTGAGTCTTCCTTGATATTACTCCAGGTATATTGCTAGCACCCTTTTATGATTAATGCGAATACGTGTGCAAGTAAGCCATATGGTAAATGTAATGTGACTGACTAAAAAAGGATAACAGGTTGAGTATGCCTGCTTCATGAGGCTACCCTATGTTATGAGCAGGTTTGCAAACGAGATCAAGAAGTGTCACTCTATAGGATGGATTATGATCTGGGTACAGTGAGCCGTAACAAGAATTGTCATGTAAAGTATAGCGAGAAGACGCCTAAGGGCATGGATGATATCTTTAGTTGACCGTATAAGGCCGAGACTACGGTAAAGATAAATAATGAAAGTAGGATAATTAGTAGGAGGAAGGTCAACGCGATGGGAGCGAGATGGGGGGATGATCAGGACGGATAGAACTAGTTTTAGGCAGCAAGGGACGGATTGACACAGGTGGTGTATCCTAAAGAACAAAGCGGTACTAAGTTAAGAATATGGTTTCTCATGCGAAGAGTCAAGGATCGATTATTAAGTGGGAGGAGATAAGATAGCAAAGAGGAAATGTACGAAGTACGAGTGCCTAAAGAATAGTGGCGTGGTAGTTAAAGGAGAATATATCTCCTACAAATATCCTATACCAAGTTAGAACGAGTGAAGTGAATGAGGTAAAGAGTTGAAGAGGAAAAGATGATCATGAGTTATGAGTTTACTGTATGACGATGAAGCGATGGAGTAGAGTTATAACTAATAATGATAGTGGTACAATGAGGATATGAAATCGGTTCCAAGCGCAAACAAGAGTAAGAAAATAAGGAGGCATGGGGCGCATTAGCGGCCTAAGAGAGACCTAAGCCCTAGGGAAACGAAGGTGGTGTTACAAGCAATTTTGAACGCCGAAGAAGAGGGCGAGTGACATTAGATGGGTGGCATGGATAGCTAGACCCACTATTAATGTAAGCATCCCTATGGGGCAGGAAGTTGTTAATCGGAGCAGATTCAGATACAGACACATAACTACTAGATGAGCTAAGTAACGTACGTTTTTGCTCGGAGTGTTATATCGGGTGCATTTCTTGGTTATAAGACTGTAAGGCGAGTACGCTAAGACTCCACGACTCCACGTATGAATTGTTATAGCCATAGACTGTAGGGGACGGAATACGTAAGGCGTAGTGTAGCCAGGAGTACGTGGATTCGAGATTTAAAGGTACGCGTAAAACCCTTAAAAGGGGGGAAGCAAATAGAGAGGACACCAGTGTGAAGGTTGAAATGATGAACCCTACGGGAGGGTATTGAATAAAAGCGGTAGAATAAGGACACGTAAAAGCAAGAAGAAGGGGGAAGAAGAAGAGCCGTGAGTCGGCAAAGATAGTAATACACTGGTGACGGGCAGAGGTGGACCCACAATTCTCTATGATTATACCACCTCATCGTCCCTCTAAATTATAAATCTCAGATGAATTTGTAGCGAAGTATAAGGCCGATCTGTGAGACGTTGTGTCCCATAAGGTCCCAAGTGGCGCAAAACGAGGAATAAAATTGCGAAACTCTGATTGCGTGACATGGGTGGAGGAGAGATGGAATCAGTTTAGGGAGTACTGATTAGTTACTATTACTCTTGCAGCAGAATGGAAACTCTCGTTTCTCTGTCCTTATATTGATTTAATGACTTCCGGGATTGAGTACTCTTTTAGCCCAAATGAAAATATAACCCCGGAGAATGTTGTGAATATAGTGGGTGACGGTAGCCCCAAGAGGAAGGCATGCAGGCATGAGACACAGAATAATTCATGATATTAACATGGGTCTTATTGTAAAGTTACCCCGTTCTCGAGGTAAGGGCGTTAGCGAAAAGGGTCATTGAGAAGGATATTGACACTTAGATGAATATGACTATGGATGCGAAGACAGACATGGATACAGGTATACAGATGGATGGGTACGAATGCGAATCGCGCAAAAAGAGTATGCAATTCGTAGATATTTACGCGTCGCCAATGAGACCAAGTGAACACTAAGGAGAGGAATAAGAGGTAAAGTAAGGGTGAGAGCGTCATGATGCCCGGGGTAAGTTAAAGGAGGGTATATGGTAAACGGAACTGAAATGTAAAGTTGGGACTGTTGTGAGAGACAAATGGAATAATTGCTTGGGGCGTAGTATAAGTACAGGTTACATACTCACCATAGAAGCCCGAGGATATGACAACCTACGAGAGCGATAGAATCACAGAATAAAGGGGGAGTTAGGTTCCGATGCATTAGATCCTATAAGATCGTATGCAACAAGCAAGGTAGCTTATAAATATGTTAGAACTCCCACTAGGAGCATGTCAATAAAATGATGCTCAAATGACAAGAAAGTTGATGTATGAGAAAGTACCCTTTGCCACATTAGATAGGTAAGTGCGAGGACTTCGAAATAAGGAGGTGGCTTAAATCAGAGTTTGATGGCAGAAACAATAATCGGGAAGAAATACTAGGGAAGCCAAACTGAATGCGGAAGCCAAGTATCCGCACTTAGTCGAATCTCCAGGAAAAGTTCATGATGATATGTATGCTTACTTTTGACTTTAGGGATGTGTGTGACCATGGACATGTTGGTATTGTGTTATAGCCCTGCGAGGCAGTGTCATTATGGGTTGTTATGACAGGTTGGTAGTGCCATGTTACAGGGGAAACTCTGGCAAAATGTTTCTAGAATTTCCGAGTGTTGAACATTCGAGGACGAATGTTCCAAAAGGGGGGGAACAATGTTACACCTCGGAAAAGTCCCCGTACATGTACAAGGAATAGACCAACGAAGGATAAGGGCGAGGGGTGTTTTACTAAGCAAGGGGTGATGATTCGTGAATTTTTGGAAATGAAAAGGTTGTGGAATTTTATTCAGCACAGTGGTCGTGAAGTGGTATACGGCCCGTAAAGTGATTTACGGACCGTAAACCACCATCGTCCTCCAGCTTTCCAACTTCAACTTTCTGTTAATGTTGAAATGGTTAAATACGACTTGGAGGACGGCCCGTAAACTGGTTTACGGACCGTAAACCTCGGTCGTAAATTGCCATATTTCCAGCCAAACCTTTCTATTTCTGGGATGATTAAAAACGATCATGGAGGACGGACCGTAAACCACAAATACGGTCCCTAAATTGTGGTTTACGACCACTGTTCACCCGACGGTTGTTCATTAAAAATCAAGTTATGTGATTATTAAAAAGGGACTAAAGCCTCACTTTATTTCATTACTCATCTATACAACTCAAGAACACTCTAGAAGCTCTCCAAATATTCATCCAAAAAATTCAAGAGATCAAAGGGAAACCACGATCATCAACATCTAATTCATGAAAGCAAGTGCATGAGACTCTATTGGAAGTCATCTTCTTCAAGAAATCTCAAAAGGGTTGAAGTAGGGTTTTGGTATATAAAGAGTATTGTTGCTCAAGGCTTGTTCCACCATCATCCAAGGTATGTTTCATGACTATACCATATGTTTCAAGGTATTGGAAGGCTTAGATACTTGAAATGTAGAAGAACGTAGAAATGGGTCATTATTGAGTGAATAGTGACATAAATGAATGATAGTTGAATTGAACTATGAATATTGAAGTGTTGTGAATACAAGTACGTTATAAATGATGTTTATATCACGAAACAAGCATTTAATGCATGAAAACGCAAGGATGAGCTAGAAGTAGAAATAAGGGAAAATTGGAGGAAAATGGTGGTTTTTGCCAAATGTACGTAAATGACGATTGTCGATGATGATATTGCAAGTAATATTATGAATGTTGGGAGTTGATATAAAACATGAGAAAAATGGTATGAACGAATGAAGCGTTGTCCGACTGTTCCTAGAATTAGCGATACGTTCTTGTAGTTAGTTTACTAATGTTGATACGAATTCTCTTATGAAGGTAACGGCGTGATATCGACGGAGAACAAGTGAGCGATATCTTAGCTAAACGACCAAGGTATGTGAGGCTATTCCCTTTCTTTCAAATGCATGATCCCTAGCTTACGATTTCATAAATGCTCCCATCTTTTCCTTGCTATCAAAGGTTAAAAAGTCTAAGATTCCGAAGCATGATTTCCTTCTTGATATTCCATAAATATTTTCCAAGTACTCCTACTTTCCAAAACCAAAGGTTGTGATTATGTGAGTTCTTATGATAACGACGACGGATATTTTTTTCAATGACAACGATGATGTCAAAAGTGAGAATATCATTATGATGACTATGATGAGAACGATCTTATGTTTAAAAGTTTCAAGTTTACGATTTCAAGGACTATATGAGAACGTCGAGCTATTTACTGATTTCTCAAATTATTCATGGATGGCGACTTTATTTCTAAATCTTCCAAAGTGTATGAATGGATGCCTTATGAAGTTCATGATTTTATTCTATGCTTTCTTTTAATGCTATTCTTCATTGATAGTATCGCCTTATAATAATTGTTCCTTCAAGGTGAGACAAAGCGACGATGATTACTCCATAACATAATCGGAGGCTTTCGACCTTACGTCACTCCGACGTACTTACAGCTTTTCCTTGGGCTCTCAAGCATGCTATGTATATTATGTATGTATATATATATATATATATATATATATATATATATATATATATATATATATATATATATATATATATATATATATATATATATATATATATATATATGATATGAAAATGTTTTCAGGGGAAATGGGGAAGGTGAGGCGCTATAGACGCATAGCCACCTGGTCAGCTGGCATATCATGATTTCATCCCGGACGCGGGATACCCGGACGCGGGATACCCGGACGCGAGATATATGGGTTATGGATCGGGCCGTACGTTCCTCGGCACTAACTTATTATATTTATGGATCGGGCCGTATGTTCCTCGGCACTAACTTATTATATTTATGGATCGGGTCGTACGTTCCTCGGCACTAACATATGATGACATATGGATCGGGCTGCGCGTTTCGCAGCAATTTACTATATGATGCTTTATGAGTATGCATGCATGGATCCGCCTTAAGAGGCAAGCAGTTATCGATTATCTCCTTGTACTTACTTTAATTTCTTATTCTTACTCTATTTCTTGATGTATGCCTTACATACTCAGTACAATGCTCGTACTGACATCCTTTTCTTTAGATGCTGTGTTCATGCCCACAGGTAGACGGGAAAGCGGTCCAGACTGATAGGAGTCACTAGCCGAGCTGAAGAGCACTCCATCTTTCGGAGGTGCTAATTGGTTATTCCCTTTGTGTATATATTTGTATGTCACTCAATAGAGGCTCGTAGATGCTCGATGTGGGTTGTGGGGTTCCACAACGTGGGTAGTACGCATGTGTATAAGTATATTGAAATATGTTTTGTATCAACGCGTTTTATTTTTGTAATGAAAAGCAAATCCTCTTTTTAAAGCTAACCGGAAAATAGATGAATGATTGTTAAATTGGTTAGGTAAATGATAGTACGAGCGGTGCTCGGTGGTTAGCCCCGGGTACCCGTCGCGGACCCTAGCTGGGTCGTGACAGTTAGTCTCGTTAATGAAATACGGACCGTAAACTGCCATGTCGTATTTCAACATTCCAAAACTTAAACTTTCTGCCAAAGACTTGAACGGTTAAAGACGACTTGAAATACAGACCGTAAACTGAAATACGCATAAACTGAGTCGTAAACCGCCATGTCCTCAACCTGACTTTCTGGTTTTGTTATGCTTAAATACGCCCACAGAATACGGGCCGTAAACCGAAATACGGACCGTAAACTGGGTTTACGACCACTGTGCACTTCAACTACTGTTCATTTCGGATCAGATTTTAAGTCATTAAAAAGAAGACCCAAGCTCATTAATTCATTTCATTTCCACGATACTTCTCTCTAGAAACCTCTAGAATACTCCCCACTCTTCATCTAAAATAAAACAAAGGAAACCAAAGATCAATATCAAGAATCCAAGTGAATCAAGTGTATAAAACTCATCAAAGTTCATCCAAGTTAAGAAATTCCAAGAGAAGCAAACTAAGGTTTTGGTGCAAGAAGAGTAATACCACTCAAGGCTTGTTCCTACAACATCCAAGGTACGTTCTATGGCATTTACATGTTATTTTGGGTATGGAATAGCTGAAACACTTGGATTATAGAAGGATGTAAGAAATGGGTCATGAAAGTGTGAATAGTAGCAATGTTGAGTAAAGGTTTGAATTGAGCCATGATCATTGATAATTTGTGATTATAAAAATGTTATGAATGACATTTAGAACATGGAATAAGTATCCTATGTGAGAAAAATGCAACAATGAACCATTGCCATGATTATGGAGAAATTGAAGACAAATTATGAATACGGATATTGTAAACGAATGATGAGTGTTGTCTATCATATTGAGAATGTTGTTATGAATGCTTTAGAGTTGATATAGAATATGGGAAGAGTTGCATAAACGAAAGGAAATGTTGTCCAATTTTTCTCCAGCGTTAGTAAGCTGTTTTTATGATCGCTAGCTAATGTCGATGCAAATTCTCTTGAAGGTAGAACGTACGCACTAAAGGAGAACAAGCAAGCGATAGATTAGTAAACGACAAAGGTATGTGAGGCTAGTCTTTTATTTTTAATGGTATGAATCCTATATCATGACTCTTCTTTCCTATTCATGAATTCCTACATTCCGAAAGCCAAAAGTCTATGCCCATGAATAGCGGTATGAGATAAGAGATAGGTTATGAGTCCTATAGTGATGATGATGAGTTAAAGTATAGAGATTCTAAAATGTATGATATGATAATCCTTTAACGTTAATGATGCTATTTATCTCTTACACTCAGCTTATATGCTATTTCCTTCAAGTTGAGGCAGAATGTCAATGTATGTTCTATAAAGGAATCGGGGGATCACGACCTTACGTCACCCCGATACAGTATGGTCGTTTTTTAGCCTTGTGCATGCATTATGATAAGTACATTATAATGAGTATATTATGATGAGCATACTATAATTAGTATATTATGATAATGAGCATATGATGATGATGATACACCGTACCTATATGGTCGGGCAGATACACACACCAACATAGTGGGCAGCTCATATCCTGGACGCGGGAGGCCTGGACGCAGGCTAATGTTATGATTATCACACCGATCCGATATGGACGGGAAGCTTATACAGTATCACACCGTACCTATATGGACGGGCGGTTTATATTTATACATTATGCATATATGATATGATGGTGAGTATGAGTAAGACAGTATGACTTATTTCTTTTATACTTGACAGTCAGACACAGATGTTCCATATTGACATCTCCTTTATATCATTGACTTATTTCATTGTTTATGCCTCTCATACTCAGTACAATATTTGTACTGACGTCTGTTTTATTTGGACGTTGTGTTCATGCCCACAGGTAGATAGGGAGTTGATCCTGATCCATACTCATAGGAGCTAACAGCTGATTTGAGAGCACTCCATTGTCCGGAGGTGCTTTTGATCATTCTTTTGTGTACATGCATATTTTGGGCATGACGGGGTCTTGTCCCGTCCGTATGTTTAGCACTCCAGTAGAGGCTCGTAGATACGCAGTGTGGGTTAGATAGTCTCACGAGATTGCTGCTATGTGTATATATATATATATATATATATATATATATATATATATATATATATATATATATATATATATATATATATATTATTTTGATAGCCGAGAGGCATATGTATATGAAAGTTTTTATGTTTTCAAATGGAAGATGATTTTCTCATGATTTGATTATGAAATTGATAAAAGAGCATTAAATGAGTAAGGTTAGAAGAAAAACTAGCGGTTCTCGGTGGTTAGCTCCGGGTACCCGTCGCGGCCCCTAGCTAGGTTGTGACAAAAGTGGTATCAGAGCAATTCAGTCCTAGGAAGTGTCTACGAGCCGCGTCTAGTAGATTCTTGTTTATGGTGTGTTGCGCGCCACATCAATAAACAAGAGGCTACAGAGCATTTAGGAAAAATGACCATCTTTGTTCTTATGAGATCGTGCGATAGAGCCGTGTATAAGATGTTATCCTCCCTAATAGTGTGTTGTGATTTCAGAATGCCGCCAAAAGGAAAAGCTACAGCTGCCCAGAAGGGCAAGACTACGACAAAGAGGCTGGTAGAAAGAGAGCCGCCATTGAATGTGGAAGAGGGCGAGTCACAACATGAGGCCCCATCTAGTACTTCCTCCACCCCGCCTAATGTAGAAGAACAAGGAGGAGCTTCAGCTCCAATTCCTCCACCGGCTGCTTCTGGTCAACAAATGACCGAAGCTATTCAGGTATTGACACAATTGGTTGCCACACAGGCATAGCAGCGAAATGTGAGTTCGAGTGATCGGGCAGCAAGTACCAGAGCCCGTGATTTTATGAGTCTAAATCCTTCGGATTTTTTCTGGTCAAAACCGGATGAAGACCTACAAGGTTTCATTGATGAAATGTTGAGGACATTGAGGATTGTCCATGCCTCCAAAACTGAATCCGTGGAGTTGGCATCTTATAGACTCCGGGATGTGGTAGTCTTATGGTATCATAATTGGGTATTGTCAAGAGGAGAGAATGCGCCTCCTCCGGTTTGGCAAGAATTCGTAGATGCTTTCATTCGTCATTACTTGCCACCTGAGGTCCGCCGAGCTAGAGCGGATAGATTTCTTAATTTGAAGCAAGGAAGCATGAGTGCTCGGGAGTATAGCCTACAATTTAATTCATTGGCTAGCTATGCCCCGTCTAGGTGGCCGACATGGGAGATCGGGTACATATATTTGTGAGTGGCTTGGGACCACATTTATTTAAAGACTGTTTGACGGCTTTGTTGCAAGACGGGATGGATATTTCCCGAATACAAGCCCATGTTCAGAATCTAGAGGGATGACAGCAACTACAAAGAAGTGATTGCGATATTGATCGAAGGAAAAGTAAAAGAGCTAGATCTATGGGGGCAGGCAGTGATTATAGAGGGGGATCAAGGAAGACTTACTCTAGACATTCCGGCCAGTCAGTGACCAGTGCACCTCCTCGATTTATAGGTAGGAGATTTGGTCGCTCCCGTCTTTCAGGACAGGGTCAGAGTTCGAGGGCCCCGGATTCTCAGTTTGGGGGAGATTATAGCCAGAGGATACCCCCGGCACCGCAGTGCAGTCAGTGCGGTAGATTACATTCCGGACGGTGTCTCCAAGGTTCGGATGCTTGTTATGCCTGCGGTCAGGTTGGGCACATGATGCGAGATTGCCCGTCGATGAGCGGTAGAGTTGGGGTTCAGCCCATAGGTTCAGTAGCTGGTTCTTCCTCAGTGCACCCGGTAGGGCAGACTCCTCAGATGTCAGCAGGTCGAACTAGAGGAAGAGGGGCAACATCGACTTCAGGTGCAACGCGGCCCCGTGTATATGCTTTAGCCAGACGACAGGATCTTGAGTCCTCCCTGGATGTGGTTACAGGTACATTGTCTATATTCTCCCCTGATGTATATGCACTGATAGATCCGGGTTCTACTATTTCCTATATTACCCCGTACGTTGCTGGTTGTATTGGGGTGAAACCTGAGCCAATCAAACTTTTTGAGGTATCTACTCCGGTTGGTGATCCCGTGACAGCTTGAGAAGTGTATAAAAATTGTGTAATTGTGATATGTGATTGCCAGACAAAAGCTGACCTAATTGAGTTGGAAACGACAGATTTCGATGTAATTATGGGTATGGATTGGTTGGCCTCATGCTATGCTAATGTTGATTGCCGAACGAAGGTAGTTCGATTCCAATTTTCGGGAGAGCCCTTGCTTGAATGGAAGGGTAATGCAGCATCTCCGAAAGGCAGGTTTATTTCCTACCTTAAGGCAAGAAAAATGGTAGCAAAAGGATATATTTATCATCTAGTCTGAGTACATGACACCGAGGCAAAGTCGCCAGCTTTCCAATCCATTTCGGTAGTGAATGAATTTTCGGATGTATTTCCAGACGAACTTCCAGGTCTTCCTCCAGAAAGAGAGATTGACTTCGCCATTGATGTGTTGCTGGACACCAAGCCTATTTCTATTCCTCCGTATCGAATGGCTCCGACAGAATTGAAAGAGCTAAAAGCACAGTTGAAAGATTTGCTTGAAAAGGGGTTTATTTGACCCAGTTCATCACCGTGGGGAGCACCAGTCTTGTTCGTGAGAAAGAAAGACGGATCCCTACGAATGTGCATCGATTATAGGCAGTTGAACAAAGTGACGATAAAGAACAAATATCCTCTCCCAAGGATTGATGATTTATTTGATCAATTACAGGGTGCCAAGTGGTTTTCCAAAATAAACTTGAGGTCGGGCTATCATCAAGTGAGGGTTAGAGAAGAAGATATTCCCAAAACAGCCTTCAGAACGAGATATGACCACTATGAGTTCCGAGTAATGTCATTTGGGCTGACCAATGCTCCGACCGTGTTTATGAATTTGATGAATAATGTGTTCAGGCCACTCTTGGACTTATTTGTGATAGTATTCATTGATGATATTCTGGTGTACTCTCGCACAGAATCAGAACATGCAGATCATTTGCGAATTGTTCTTGGCATTCTTCGAGCCCGAGAATTATATGTAAAATTTTCAAAGTGCGAGTTTTGGCTAAATTCTATAACATTTCTGGGCCATGTTATTTCGGATGATGGCATTCGAGTCGAAACTCAGAAAATTGAAGTTGTGAAGACTTGACCAAGGCCTACGACGCCTATGAAAGTTCATAGTTTTCTGGGATTGGCAGGTTATTATAGAAGATTCGTAGAGGGCTTCTCATCTATTTCAGCCCCATTGACGAAGCTAACCCAGAAGTCGCCCAATTTCTATGGAATGATGCTTGTGAACGCAGCTTCCAAGAGTTGAAGGACAGATTAACCTCAGCTCCGGTTTTAACACTTCCAAAAGGGACAGATGGCTACGTCGTGTATTGTGATGCTTCTGGTGTTGGGTTAGGATGCGTATTAATGCAGCACGGTAGAGTTATTGCATATGCTTTGAGGCAACTGCGGAAACATGAAAAGAACTATCCAACTCATGATCTTGAATTATCTGCGGTTATTCATGCATTGAAAATGTGGAGACATTATTTGTATGGTGTGCATGTTGACATCTATACCGATCATAAAAGCCTCCAGTACATTTTCAAACAGAAGGAGTTAAATCTGCGACAAAGGCGGTGGTTAGAATTGTTGAAAGATTATGATGTGAATATCTTATACCACCCCGGAAAAGCAAATGTGGTAGTTGATGCGCTTAGTCGCCGATCAATGGGCAGTTTATGTGAAGTCCCTCCGGAAAAGTAAGAGATGGTTCATGAGCTCCACCAATTAGCTAATCTTGGAGTGCATGTGATTGATTCGGGTAGTGCAAGGATTGGTATTAATGATCCCACAGTTTCGTCCTTGAACATGGAAGTGAAAGAGCACCAGTATGAAGATCCTAAATTGTACCATTACAGAAACACGTCTCATGACAAAGAGAAGTCTCCATTTGAAGTTTCCACAGATGGAATTCTTAGATACCGGAGTAGGCTATGTGTGCCGGACGTGGCAGAATTGCGCCGACGAATTCTAGAAGAAGCACATTGTTCTCGGTATTCCATTCACCCAGGCGCAGCCAAAATGTATCATGATCTCAAGATGATGTATTGGTGGGATGGCATGAAGAGAGAAATAGCAAAATTTGTAGCACAATGTCCAAATTGTCAACAAGTAAAGATCGAACATCAGAAGCCAGGAGGATTATTGCAAGCAATGGAAATACCTACTTGGAAATGGGAAGTAATCAACATGGTTTTTATTATGGGGTTACCTCGTTCTCGAGGCAGGTATGATTCTATATGGGTAATCATGGATAGATTGACGAAAGCAGCTTATTTTCTTCCGGTCAGAACCACATACTCAGAAGAAGATTATGCGAGGTTGTATCTCAAATAAATTGTGCAACTCCATGGTATTCCATTGTCCATTATCACAGATAGAGGAGCACAGTTTACAGCCAAGTTCTGAAAATCCTTTCAAGAAGGTTTGGGTACTCAAGTGAAACTTACCACGGCATTTCATCCACAAATTGATGGACAAGCCGAATGTACTATTCAGACCTTGGAAGATATGCTACGAGCATGTGTGCTGGATTTCGGTGGTAATTGGGACGATCATTTGCCGCTAATCGAATTCGTATACAACAATAGCTATCATTCCAGTAACCAAATGGCTCCGTATGAAGCATTATATGGAAGGAAGTGTAGATCCCCGATTGGATGGTTCGAAACAGGAGAAGTACAGTTGATAGGTCATGAATTGATTCAGCAAGCGGTAGAAAAAGTCAAGGTGATCTGAGACCGATTGTTGACAGCCCAAAGTCGCCAAAAGTCTTATGCGGACAATCGCCGAGGAGACTTGGAATTTTAGGTTAATGATTGGGTATTTTTGAAAGTGTCGCCAATGAAAGGGGTGATGAGATTTGGCAAGAAAGGGAAGTTAAGTCCTAGATACATTGGACCCTATAAAATTATCCGCAAGGTGGGTCATGTAGCCTATGAATTGGACTTGCCTTCGGAGCTTGAATCAGTGCATCCAGTCTTCCATGTTTCGATGCTCCGCAAGTGTGTTAGGGATCCCATAGGATTGTCTCGATAGATGATGTGCAAGTGACAGAAAAGTTAACATATGAAGAAGTACCTATTGCCATCTTAGATACGCAAGTACGAAGACTTCGAAACAAGGAAGTGGCTTCAGTCAAAGTCTTGTGGCGGAACAACAACCGGGAAGAAATGACTTGGGAAGCGGAAGAGAAAATGAAATCCACGTACCCGCATTTATTCCAACCACCAGGAGCGATTGAGATGAAACGCCAACAATATCAGGTATGTACGCTTACTTTTCATGCTTTTGGGTTGTGTGTGGCCATAGATATGTTGATATTGTGATGTAGCCCTATGAGGCAATGATATTATGGGTTGATATAACAGGATGGTAGTACCATATTACAGGGAAAACTCTGGCGAAATGTTTCTAGAATCCCCGATGTCTTAACATTCGCGGACGAATGTTCCAAAAAGGGTGAAGGATGTTACACCTCGGAAAATTTCCAATCTCGTACAGTGAATACACCAACGAAGAATATGAGTATACGATGTTTTAATCAGAAGGGAACGACGTTTGACGACCCTAAGCAAGATTTCAAAGGCAATGGGAATAAGAGGTAGGTTATGAGCCCAACGACTATTTATAGGTTCTGGAAATGTGAAAAAGTTGCAGATTTGCACTTTAGTCTCGTTGATGAAATATGGACCGTAAAGTGGTATACGACCCGTAAACTGCTATGTCGTATTTCAACATTCCAAAACTTCAACTTTCTGCCAAAGACTTGAATGGTTAAAGACGACTTGAAATACGGATCGTAAACTGAAATACGGCCCGTAAACTGAGTCGTAAACCACCATGTCCTCAGCCTGACTTTCTGGTTCTGTTATGCTTAAATACGTCCACAGAAGGGCCGTAAACCGAAATACGGACCGTAAACTGGGTTTACGACCACTGTGTACTTCAACTACTGTTCATGTCGGATCAGATTTTAAGTCATTAAAAAGGAGACCCAAGCTCATTAATTCATTTCATTTCCACGATACTTCTCTCTAGAAACCTCTTGAATACTCTCCACTCTTCATCTACAAGAAAACAAAGGAAACCAAAGATCAATATCAAGAATCCAAGTGAAACAAGTGTATGATACTCATCAAAGTTCATCCAAGTTAAGAAATTCCAAGAGAAGCAAACTAGGGTTTTGGTGCAAGAAGAGTAATATGTTACACCTCGGAAAATTTCCCGTTGGTACGCAAGTGAACGAACTAATGATGTGTGCGAGGAGTGTGAGTGTATATAGTTTCATGAGCAATGTGCGTAAATGGACGAGAATGATTAGAATGAAAATTCGAGAAATGAGAAAAATTGAAAGTTGGCAAAACTGCCCAGTGGTCGTATAGTGCAAAATACGGACCATAAAGTGCAATACGGTCCGTAAACTTGAAGTCATAAACTGGCATGTCCAACTTCAACTTTCTGCCAGCCGAGGAAATGGCTAAATACGACCTGGTGGACGGACCGTTAAGTGATTTACGACCCGTAAACCATGGTCGTAAATCACCATGCATGCAGGCCAAAGTCTCTGGTCCTGCTTAAGCTTAAAGACGATCACGAGGGACGGTCCGTAAAGTGGAATACGGACCGTAAACCTCCATGGACGACCACTGTTCACCCAGCACAAATTTTCCAATTCATTAAATATGAGGATCAAGACTTATTTTATTTCATTACAACATTACACCACTTCTCTCTATAACTTCTCTCTACATTTATTATATGAGTTTTCAAGAATTATAAGCCATCAATAACATTAAGACAAGTGAATCAAGGATAAGGGAATCATCAAGGATCATCCAAGTTAAGAAATCCAAATGGAGAAAAACTAGGGTTTTGCTCAAAGAAGAGTATTATCAACCAAAGCTTGTTCCTACAACTTCCAAGGTAAGATTCATGATTTTTACAAGATGTTTAAGGTATTGGAGAATTAAAATACATGGATATTTGAAAATGTGGTCAACTAGGTCATGAATAATGAATAGTGACATTTTGAGAAATAGTTTGAATTGAGTTATGAATGTTGTTGTGTTGTGATATGAATGTGTTATAAATGGTATTAAGATCATGAACTAAACACTTTAGACGAATGGACGAAGATGGGTGTTATGACCATGAATGTGGGTGAATTAGAGGCAAATTGAGGAATATAGATAAGGTGGATAATGTGAATGACTAATGGCCATTGTTATGATATTAATGAAGGTATAAACGGTAGCATTGGAAGGGAACGTGCAAGTGTAGAATAATTCAACGGAAAGGTATGTAAGGCTAACCCTTCTTTCATAAGGCATGGTTCTTGGCCAAATTTCTAATTCCTCTATATGAGTATGTTGTATTCAAATGATTGACACTCCGAGCTCATAAGCTCACAATCCTCAACATGTACTAACTCTCCATCCCGCAGAACTCTAAGCACTGCGTATAGATGATCTGCCTGCTCGGCCTCTGACGGTGAATAAACAAAAATATCATCTATGAATATAATCACAAAAAAAATCTAAACAAGTCTTGAATACACGGTTCATCAGGTCCATAAATACAGCTGGAGCATTAGTTAACCCGAATGACATGACACGAAACTCATAGTGCCCGTATCTAGTCCTGAAAGTCGTCTTCGAAATGTCTTCCTCTTTCACCCTAACCGGATAATATCCCGATCTCAAGTCTATCTTCGAGAAATACTTGGCGCCCAGCAGCTAATCAAATAAGTCATCAATCCTCAAAATTGGATACTTATTTTTTATAGTCACTTTATTCAATTGCCTGTAATCAATACACATTCGCTAGGAGCTATCTTTCTTTCTTACAGATAATATTGGTGCTCCCAACAGCAATGTACTGGGTTTAATGAAGCCATTCTTAAGTAAATCCCTCAGTTGCTCCTTCAATTCTTTCAACTCGGCAGGTGCCATTCCACAAGGAGGAATGGATATTGGCTGGGCATCTAGAAACAGATCAATAGTAAAACCAATCTCCCGCTTTGGCGGAATGCCTGGAAGCTCATCTGCAAACACCTCTGGGAATTTATTAATCATAGGAACAGATTGAAGTGTCGGTGACTCTACTTGTACATCTTGCACCCGAACCAAATGATAGATGTACCATTTCCTAATCATCTTACATGCTTTAAGGTAGAACCTACCCCTCGGTGAAGCAGCATTACATTTCCACTCTAAAACTGGTTCGCCTGGAAATTGGAATCGAACAACCTTCATTCTACAATCTATATCCATAATGACATAAAAATCGATCATATCTAGCTCAATCAAATCTACTATGGTATGACAATTACACACTATAACTACACAACCTCGATACACCCGCTTAGCTATGACTGGGTTGCCAACTGGTGTAGACACCTCAAAAGGTTTAATTGACTGAGGCTCTACCCCAAATTTACCAGCAACAAACGGAGTAACATATGAAAAAATAGATTCAAGGTCAATCAGTTCATGTACATCATAGGAAGAAACTGATAATATACCTGTGACAACATGAGGAGACGACTCACGATCCTGTCTACTGGCTAGTGCATAGACGCGGTACTTAGGCCCAATAAAGCTAGATGTTCCACTCCTCCCTCTACCTCGTCCTGCTGGGGTCTGCAACCCTTGCCTTGGAAGGCGTACAGATGAAGAAGAACCAGTTATAGACCCCGTAGGCTGAATAATGCCTGCACCATCCCTCATCGGGCACTCTGTCATCTTATGGCCTGACTGACCACAAGCATAACAGGCGTCTGATCCAAATCGACACTATCCAACGTATAACTTACCACACTGGGCACACCGGGGCAAAGGTGGTCTCACCTGGCCTGACTCTGGTCTGTACTGATAACCGGATGCTCTAGAACTCTAGCCCGCTTCGAAATAAGAAGACCTGTCAAATCTCGGACCTGAAAATAACAGAGATACATTCCCTGCCGAATAGAATGGATACAGGGAATACTTATGTCTCTGTCCTCCTCTTAACTCACCCCCGACATATAATGATCTAGCCCTCTTACCACGGCTCCGATCATGCTCACGCTCTGTCCTCCGCTGACGTTTACGATCTTCCAGATTCTGCGCATATACCTGTATGCGAAAAATATCCACGCCCGGCTGTAATGCAGCAGTCGTACACTCATCTATAAAATGTGGCCCTAGACCAGTCACGAAATGATTAACTCTATCCTTCATCTCAACCACCATGGCTGGGGCATATCTAGCCAAGGAATCAAAATGTACACAATACTCCTGAGCACTCATACTGCCCTGCTCAATACGCAAGAACCTATCTGCTCGGGCCCGTCAGACTTTTGGTGGTAAGTAATGGTGAATAAAAGCATCTGAATACTCTCGCCACACGGCTGGAGGGGCATTTTCTCCCCTACACAGCTCTCATTCCTGATACCACTGCATTGAAATATCACGGAGCCGATAAGAAGCCAACTCCACGAACTCAACCTCATCAGTGTGCATAACCCTCAAGGTCATCTGCATACTACTAATAAATTCATGAAGGTTCATATTTTTCTTTAACACCGAGAACTATGGAGAATCTAAGCCAAGGAAAGTCTTAACCCTCACACTACCAGTTCGGTCTGCCTAGTCAATGCCAACTCCCTGCGGCTGAGCCTGCACGGCTACTAATCTGGTCAATAGCTGTATAACATCTAGCACATCATAGCCCGGTGCCTCTGGCTGAGGAACCGGGGGCACTGGGACAGGTGTTAGATGTGGGGTATGTGAAGTCGGAGACGGGCTCTCACTTTAAGACTCGCCCCGAGCTCTAGTAGCCCGCTGATTATTGCTAGTGGTCTCACCAGCTACTCCTCTGCCCTCCTGGGCAGCTGTAGCCTTCTTGCGAGGTATCATTGAAATCAGAAAAAATTATTAGAAAGGAAATTCTTATCTCACAACTTTATCGCACGATCTAGGATAGAAAGAATGGCAATATCCTAAATGTCCTGTAGCCTCCTGTTTATAAATATGGTGTATAACACACCCATAATAAAGACTCTACTAGACACGGTCTATAGACAACCCAATGACGGACCTGCTCTAATACCAGTTCTGTTACAAGCCAAACCGATGAGCCGTGATGACTGTCTGATCTCTAGTGACCTAACACCCCTATTTTCGTATCTTGATAACATTGAATAACAAGGTCCAGTAAGTAACTCAAACTGAACTTATACTAACTCATGAAAGGATGACATTTTGAACTCTGTACAATCCGTATATATATATGCTAAAAAGAACAGTGCGAGACAAATATGCTGTACACAATAGAATAGAAGCCGACAAGGCTATATTATTTGTCAAGTATATACAACTGTCTACAAACCACTACTGGAGTATAAAGCTGCAAAGAGGACAGGACAGGGCTTCCGTCATACCCATTTATAAAATTCAAAATAGCATACCAAAATGAGCTGCAGCTCCGTATCAAGTGGAGCGCACTGACCACCGCTGGATAGATGTCCTACTGAGCTGGACTGCCTGTCTGTCTACCTGAGCCTGCGGGGATGAATGCAGCCCCCCGTGTAATAGAGGAGTCAGTACGGATAATGTACTGAGTATGTAAGGCATAGAAGTAACATAAACATAAGAATCATGAACTGAATCTGAACTCAACAACCAACTGACTGTCTGTATGCATCTGTACGACTGAGTATCTGAAAGTATTTGCCTAAATATGTACACTGACAAAGCCTCTGTGGGCGCATAACATACATGCACTTAATGATAACCATGCTCATGTATGTATATATATATGTCATAGTGCTGAGGAACGTTTAGCCTGATCCATATATCATATAATAGTGCCGAGGAACGTACGACCCAATCCATATATAATAGTGTCAAGGAACGTACAGCCCGATCCACATATCATATAATAGTGCCCAAGAACGTACGGCCTGATCCATATATCATCATGAAGGTGCACCAGCTGATTAGGTAGTAATGCGTATATAACGCCTATCCCTTTTCCCATACCCCATATACATATAATATACGCATATATAATGCCTTCTGGTCACGGGTCAATATGCACATGTATAATGAATGCAATGCATATGTAAGATGAAATAATAAAACTCTCATAATAATATAATGTCACACTAACTCTGGTGGACAACTACCGAGCTAACATTACTAATACATGAAATGTCAAGACCCATTAATAAAAGGAACATAATAACAAGGGTACAGGATTATCAAAGACTAAAGTACTCATAGTACTTCTAAGAGTAAAGTAATATGGAAGCTAGTTCACTCGCTTGTTCGTTCATATCATAGGATCATGCAAAAAAGAAAAAAAGGATAGCCTTAACATACCTATTTGATCTCTTTCTACTTAACGCTTATCCTACCAAGCTCGTAAATCTACATTAAAGAGAATTCATACTACAGTTTGGCTTTCTGGCATATACTTATCTCAAGTCTTTAAATTAGACTTCTTTAGAATCTGCCGAAATTTGGGTCGCATCTTCCCTGTTTATATATCCCTAGCCCGAAATCACAATACTAACATCCAACACAAAAACAACTATTCTAACACCAACAACATCATCATCCATACAAAAATATTCCACAAAACATTCCACACGATGTTTATCCAATTTCTCAACCAACAATTTCGTTATACGATCATTAGATAGCTCTACCTTTGTAAATAAAACTAAATCAATATCAATAAGGGAAGATTCATACCTTACTCCCGCTAGAACCACAATATCATCAATATTCACCTTGAATTCAAGCTAAGATTCACCACAATACGATATTTTAATTGCAACTATACGCTGTCTGAACCTGAATCCGGAGATTATACTTAATTCACGTTAAAATTGATGATTGCAAGTTGGGGGAAATTTGTAGAATATTTGGAAGTTTGGATGAAAAATGAGGGGTAAGCCCCCTTTTATAATGTTCCATAGTCGTGTTGCGCAGCCCTAGAATTTGCTTAGTTCGTTCACGCCACTCTGGGGCGTGTTTGCGTTGAGTTATCCCCTAGCTCCTCTGCGCGTTCATGCCACCCCAGGTGCGCTCGCACAGAGTTAATCTCTGCTCTGGTAGTCTGTCTTAAAATGCTCGCAACGTTTGATTCCGATGTCGGATCGACGCGCGGTTTGTTGCGTTGGAAACTATACTTCCTGAACTTCAATTTAGGCTTTTACTCTAACTCAAAACTATTCATATGCTGAAAGATATCCTTTGCCAAAGTTAGTCCAAAATCATCGTACAAAATCTTGCCCAAATTCTCTCCAAAGTTCCAACAAACTTAATTTCCTTAATCCACTTTCCGTCCAATCCTTCCCTAGATTATTATATGAACTTAAGCCCTCATAATATTAATGTGGGCGCATATAATCTCATATATCTAAGAAGGTACTCCAGTATCCACATTTAAGCACCTAACACCTAAGGAACCTTAACGTACAAAACTACGAGGTGTAACACCCCATCACTTAGACAAGACCCGACCCACAAAATTATTTCCTCCCATGAGTAATTGCGCATCTGTCCCAAATTTTGTTCAGTTTTTGTAAAGTTTTTGGTTCATGTTGTATTACAGGTATGGGACAATTTTGGTTCAGTCTTTGTTTGGGTTTTGATTCATTTTTATACTATTTTTTATTCAGGTTACACTATAGCAAAAAATAGATCTTAATGGAAGAAAATTGTCCATATAGACTTACACTAACTGGTTAAGATTGTGCTTAGTTGTTTTATACTTATGTTTACCAGAGTCTAAGATTTTGGGGTTTTAGTTTGTGAGAGGTTGAGACATGAAATTTGAACACTTTGACATTAATTATAAGGGGAGTGGCCAAGCCCTCTCTATGTCATTCATACAGAGACCAGTGAACTGCAAGCTAGAAAAAGTAATTACACTCATCTCCTTGCTACCGCCAGACAGAGACAAGAAAAAAAAGAGTTTTTTGGGAGATAAGAAATTACTGAATGTAAAGACATAATGTATTCTACAATGCCACTCATTTAAGATCTATGTGATGAAGCATGGGTAATTTTAGGTCGGGTCTGGTCTAAGTGATGAGGCATGAGTAATTTTAGGTCGGGTCGGGTCTAAGTGATGGGGCATGGGCAATTTTAGTTAAATAAGTAATTTTGGCTGATTTGGGATTTTCCATCCATTCAGGGGTATATCTGTGTACTTTGGCTAACAGAGGGGTATATTTAACTACTTTGGCTGACGAAGAGAAAAGTTAGTCAATAAACTAAAGCAGAGTGAAATATTACTTAGCTTGATTGACTTCAATGGCAACTTGTAGTTTTCTTGAAAAGAATGTAAAGACATAATGTATTCTACAATGCCACTCATTTAAGATCTTGCACTTGTCGGTTTGAAACCTTTTAGGAATCTGTCAAGGCTTGTATCACTTGATGATATTGTTATTTGGTATTGTGTATGTAAGATTAGGCCCAAAGATGAAAGACTCGCTACAACTTTTCAAAATTATATGTTGTATGCTACGAAGGACTAGTACTTTCTGCATTTTCAACGAACATTTTGAGTCTTTCATGTCAATGTTCTAATTGCAGTATATTGTCCTTGTTTAGTTTTTTTAGTTTTGTCTGTTGCAGAGTTTACTACAAGTGCCCACTGATACTATATTTAACATGAGAAATTTTTTACGTAAATCTCGAATTACCATTCCGAAGTTTAATCTACCATCCCAAAGCTTTTCTAGTTATTCTTATATTCATGCAGCATTTTTGATGTTTCTGGATAACCCGTGATGAAATAAGTCTACTTTTGGGTAAGCGGTTTAACAACTGCTATTGTAAATTTACAAATTATTTTACCAATAGTTATTCATCGTCTTTTCATAATTTTGTACTTATAGATTTTGAAGATTGAAGTTACAAGTCAAGATGCAAGTTTAGAAGATGCACAAGCTCATTATTATTTTGCAAGGAATGTTATGTAAAACTTGATGTCATAGTCCAGATCACGATGTTAGCTAAGTCTTTTGTTAAGGTGTTGAGCAAATATTGTAATATAACATCATGGGATGTTAACCATTTTATTGTAATTAATAGCTCTCTTTCTATATATATATATATGTTATCTTTTTATATCTAGATTTTTCAATAGCAATTTGATATTTATTGATTTTTTGGGACATCGAGCTTTAGGGCTAATTGGTGGTTCAACAAGAGACCAGAAATATGGCTGCTAAAATTACCACGATTATTTTAAATAGGGACTAGTGTTGCCCATCTCTAAAAGATAATCTAGGACAAATTAGAGACTGGTCGCTAAAACCTTCAACGACTAGAAATACATATTTTAATGTGATATATTAATTGTCTATAAGGACGAGATATGTGGCCCTATAAGTTTATCAGTGACCAGATTCTATTCCCATCTCTAAAAACTTTTGGCGACCAGTTTTCTCAACCCGTCGTTATTGACCTTTTGCAGCGGAGGCTATTACGACGGTTGACGACCAGTTTTTTCCCATCGTAATTGCTCGTTTAGGACCAGATTTGGACTTTTAGGGACCAAATTTCTCTTCCTTAAAGGTCATTTTTCTTGTAGTGAAATTCTCCAAATGTGAATTCTAGCTAACTTCAGTGGCTTTTCTAGGCCATTTGTGTTTGACGAGGGTATTAAAGTTGATACTCGAAAGATCGAAGCCATTAAGAATTGGCCCAGGCCAACAACAGCATTAGAAGTTTGAAGTTTCTTGGGCCTTGTAGGATATTATAGCAGATTTGTAGAAGGATTCTCTTCTATACCAGCTCTACAGAAAAAAAAAAAGTTAACTGAGAAAGCAACCAAGTTTCAATGGCAAGAAGTTTATGAGTAGAGTTTTCAAAAACAAAAAGACAAGTTGACATTTCCTCCTATTCTTACCCTTACAGAAGGCACTGAGGATTACACTATATATTGTGATGTTTCACATATAGGTTTGGGATGTGTATTAATGCAAAATGCTAAGGTGATCGCTTATGCCCCCAGGCAGTTGTAGAAACATAAGAAAAACTATCTAACCCATGATCTTGAGTTGGCGGCAGTAATTTACACTCTAAAGATATAGTGGCATTACTTATATAGAGTTCATGTTGATATTTATACAGATCACAAAAGCCTTCAATATATATTCAAGCAAAAAGAGTTGAACTTGAAGCAACGAATATGGCTTGAATTGCTGAAAGATTATGATGCCAATATCTTATATCATCCTGGCAAAGCCAATGTTGTTGTTGATGCGTTAAGTCACAAGTCGATGGGTAGTCTATTGCATGTACTAGCTGAGAAGCTGGAAATGACTAAAGAACTTCACCGTCTAGCAAGCCTAGTTCGCTTAAAGGATTCAGAAGATACTAGGGTTGCCCTACAAAATATATCTCAATCGACTCTTGCCTCGGAAGTAAAAGCTCAGCAGTGTGAAGAACCAGTTCTAGTAAATATTAAGGACAGAATTCAACAAAACCAGATTTCAACCTTTGAACTCGATCCTGATGAGGTTTTTAAACATCAAGTTCGCTTGTGTGTTCCAAATGTAGCCAGACTTTGGGAAAGAATCATGTCAATGTGATTCCTCTTGAAGGTAGAAACATGGTGTTACACCTCGGAAATTTCTCCGTGAACGTACAACGAATAGACCAATGATGAGTATGAGTGTACGATGTTTTACTAGGAACAGGATGACTACTTATGAGTTTTGAAAATGCGAAAGTTGAAGATTTGCACTTCGGCCCAGTTGGTCGTAAAGTAGAATACGGCCCGTAAAGTGGTTTATGGACCGTAAACTGCTATCGTCCTCCAGTATACAAAATTTCAACTTTCTGCCAAATGTCTAAATGGTTAAATACGACTCAGAATACGGACCGCAAATCGAAATACGACCCGTAAACTGTGACCGTAAACCACCATGACCTCCAGCAAACCTTTCTGGTTCTGTTATGCTTAAATACGGTCGAGAAAGACAGACCGTAAACTAGAATACGGCTCGTAAACTGGGTTTACGACCACTGTGCACTTCGACTACTGTTCATAAAAATTAGATTTTAAGTTAAGTATAAGGGACCCTTTTTCATTCCATTCATTTCATTTCCACTCCACACTTCAAGAAACATCTAGAATACTCTCTAATATTCATCCACAACAGAAGCAAAGGAAAATCAATATCCACAACACCAAATCCATGTAATCAAGAGTGTGAAACTCATCAAAGTTCATCTACACCAAGAAATTGCAAAGGAAGTGAAGTAGGGTTTTTGGTATAGAAGAGTATTGCTACTCAAGGCTTGTTCCAACCACATCTAAGGTAAGTTTTATGACTTTCTCATGATGATTGAAGTATTTATACGTTGAAACACTTGGATTATATAAGAGTGTAGTAAATGGGTCATAAAATGTGAATAGTGCCTTAGTTGAATGATAGTTGGATTAAATTATGAATGTTGATGAGTTGGGAGTATAAATATGCTACAAATGAGGTGTAGACCATGAAATTGGGGTGATTTATGAGAAAATGTGATGATGAGCTAAAACCCATAAATGTGGAGAAATTGGAGAAAAATGGTGGAAAGTGGTAAATGTAGATAAATGATGACTGTTGATACGATATTCCGAGTGTTGTTGTGAATGTTTGGTAGTTGAAATGAAACATGGGAAACGTAGTAGAAACAAAGGAGATGCTGCCCAATTTTCCCTAGAAATAGTAGTGCGTTCTTCTCGTCGATTGACTAACAATGGTACAAATTCTCTCTTGAAGGTAGAGACGTGATATCAAAGGAAATCAAGCAGACGATAGCATAGTTAAACGACAAAGGTATGTGAGGATTATCTTTTCTTTCAAAAGGCATGAATCCTTCAAGTCTTGTATAATCCTTCTACAAAACGAAGCCAATGAGTCCTTCAATATATTGAATTACTTATGAATATGATGGTTATGATAATGAGCTAGAGTATAGCGATTCAAGAAATTGTGGCATGATGTTCCTATAACGCTAATGATGTTATCTTTGTTAACACTCGCCTTATGTTTTATTTACTTCAAGGCGAGGCACGACACTCATAAATGTTCATAATATAATCGGGGGTTCACGACTTTACGTCACCCCAACATAGTGTGGTTGCCCTTAAAGATTAACATATGCTCTTAATGCTAATATACAATATGTCTATAAGATGATTGACAATGCTAGTTTGTAATATAATGATGATATGTATAAGATACCAAGAAATGATAAGATGATGCTATGTTATGAGATGTGTTATGATTGATTTTGTGATGATAAGATTCCACCGTGCCTATTTGGCCGGGCATGTCACCGCGAATGCGGGCTGCGTATGATTCCACAGTGCCTATATGGCCGGGCATGTCACCGCTAATGCAGGCTGCTATATTTACACCTAGCCTAGAGGGCCGGGCATGATCACCACTAGTGGGCGGCAAATGAGGATTACCCAGACGCGGGTAATGATGCGGAGTACGATGTGACGATGTACGTGATGAAGTATGTGATGATGTATGTGATGATGAATGTGATGATATATGAGATATGACAAAACACATACTATGATGATGTAAAATATGATATATGTAAAAAGTATGTTGCTTATAACACTCAAGCAGGTTATATCTTTTCTTATGATTCATGATGCTTCTAAGACATTGTTCATTTCATTCTTGCCTTACATACTCAGTCCAATGTTCGTACTGACGTCCGTTTTCTTTGGACGCTGTGTTCATGCCCACAGGTCGACAGGGAGGAGATCTTGCTCCGGACTCTTAGAAGCTGTTAGCTGACTAAAAGCACTCCCTTGTACCGGAGGTGCTTATGATGAATCTTTTGTGTACAGTTGTATGTGTAATACAATAGAGGCTCGTAGATACTCAATGTGGGTTATGTGGTTTCACGACGTGGATATGGTGTAAATATATTGATATATGTTGTTGTATAAAAGCATTATGTTTTGTAATGAAAAGCAGTTTCTTTGGTAAAATGAGTATGAAATTGATAAATGATTGTTGAATGAGTCTAAGAAGTAATAGTACGAGCGGTGCTCGGTGGTTAGCCCCGGGTACCCGTCGCGGCCCCTAGTTGGGTCGTGACAAAAGTGGTATCAGAGCAGTTGGTCCTAGGAAGTGTCTACGAGCCGTGTCTAGTAGAGTCTTGTTTATGGTGTGTTGCGCGCCACATCAATAAACAAGTGGCTACGGGGCATTTAGGAAAATGACCATCTTTCTTCTTATGAGATCGTGCGATAGAGCCGTGTATAAGATTTTATCCTCCCTAATAGTGTGTTGTGATTTCAGAATGCCGCCTAAGGGAAAAGCTATAACCGCCCACAAGGGCATGACTACGACAAAGAGGCGGGTAGAAAGAGAGCCTCCGGTGGATATTGGAGAAGGCGAGTCACAAAATGAGACTCCATCTAGCACTTCCTCTACCCCGCCTAATGTGGAAGAGCAAGGAGGAGCTCCAACTCCAATTCCTCCGCCGATTGCTTCGGGTCAACAAATGACCGAGGCCATTCAGTTATTGACACACTTAGTTACCGCCCAGGCACAGCGGCAAAATGCAGGCCCGAGTGATCGATCAGCCAGTACTAGAGCCCGTGACTTCATGACTTTAAACCCTCCGGAGTTCTTTGGGTCAAAGCCGAATGAGGATCCGCAAGGCTTTATCGATGAGATGTTGAGGACTTTAAAGATTATTCATGCCTCCGAGACTGAATCCGTGGAGTTGGCCTCTTATAGACTCTGGGATGTGGCAGTCTTACGGTATAATAATTGGGTATTATCAAGAGGAGAGAATGCGCCTCCACCAGTATGGAAGGAATTTGTGGATGCTTTTATTCTTCACTATTTACCACCCGAGATTCGCCGAGCTTGGGCGGATAGATTTCTAAATTTGAAGAAAGGAAGTATGAGTGCCCGGGAGTATAGTATGCAATTTAATTCTTTAGCCAGGTATGTCCCGGCTATGGTGGCTGACATGGGGGATCGTGTTCACAGATTTGTGAGTGGTTTGGGACCACATTTATTCAAAGATTGTTTGACGGCTTCATTGCAAGATGGGATGGACATTTCTCGTATACAGGCCCATGCCCAGAACTTAGAGGGGCGACAGAAACCATCGAGGAGTGCTCGTGATATGGACAGGAGGCAAAGCAAAAGGGCTAGATCTATGGGAGCGAGCAACGATTATAGAGGGGTATCGAGGCAGAATTATTCTAGGCAGTCAGGCCAGACGGCGACTAGCGCACCTCCCAGATTTCTAGATAGAAGATTTGACTGCTCCTTTAGCTCGGGACAGGGTCAAAGCTCGAGGGCTTCAGGTTCCCAGTTTGAGGGTTTTTATAGTCAAGTGAGACCCCCAGTTCCACGATGTAGTCGGTGCCGTAAATTACACTCAGGGCCATGTCTCCAGGACACAGATGCCTGTTATGTTTGTGGGCAGGCTGGGCATATGATGCGAGATTGTCCCTCACGGTATAGTAGAGGTAGGGTTCAGCCCACAGGCTCAGCAGCTGGTTCCTCGTCAGCGCGCCCGATAGGGCAGGATTCCCAGATGTCGACAGGCCGAGGTAGAGGTAGAGGGGCAGCTACTTTAGGTGCCACCTAGCCCCGCATATATGCTTTACCCGGACGACAGAATCTCAAGTCCTCCCCGATGTGGTTACGGGTATATTGTCTATATTCTCCCGTGATGTGTATGCATTGATAGATCCCGGTTCTACATTCTCTTGTATTGGGGTGAGACCTGAGTCAATTAAACCTTTTGAGGTACTCACTCCGGTTGGTGATCCTGTGATAGCAAGGCAAGTGTACAAAAATTGTGCCATTATGATATGTGATCGTCAGACCAAAGCTGATTTGATTGAGTTGAAAATGATAGATTTCGATGTAATCATGGGTATGGATTGGTTGGCCTCGTGTTATGAAAATGTTGATTGCCGCACAAAAGTGGTTCGATTTCAATTCCCGGGAGAGCCCGTACTTGAATGGAAGGGTAACACGGCATCCCCAAAAGGTCGGTTTATTTCCTACCTTAAGGCGAGGAAGATGATAGCGAAAGGCTATATTTATAACCTAGTTTGGGTGCATGACACAGAAGCAAAGTCGCCAACATTTCAATCTGTTCCGGTAGTGAATGAATTTCCGGATGTATTTCTAGACGAACTCCTAGGTCTTCTATTATATCCCGTATTTTACATATTCAGATGATTCCAGATAATTGTTACTAGTAAGAGATAAGGCAATATTTTGATCCTATTTAATACATAAGTTGTTCATGAAAGTATTGATGCGGAAATATTGAGGAAGGCTAAGGGCAAAATTGGAAATTTGGAAAAACGTTTCATGAATTACAAGAATTACTCACAAATAATTGGGCTAGGAAAAAACAAAAAACAAAAAAAGGGAAATAAGCCCAAAGTGGCCGGCCAAAAAGGGGGGACATTGGCCAAGGCCCGTGTAAAGGCTAATTAAGTAAATAAAAGGGAAAAAGGGCCACTATTATTCATCATCATTCAAGAACTTTCAAGAAAAGAAATTGAGAGCAAGAGGAAGAGGTCTTTCGGCCAAGAAAAGAAAAAAAAAATCTTGAAGCCTTCAACTTGATTCAAAAAAATAATTTCTTCTAGTATTCCTACTAATTCAAGGGTCCTCTTTAACATGTATAATTATTGAAGCAAGAAAAACATCTATTCTTGCAAAAGGCAATTTTATCCAAGAGAGAAGATAAGTGGAAAAGGTAAGAATTCAATCTCCTTTTATATGTTATGGATGGTTGTGTATGTTGTAGTATGTAGAAATGAATGAAATTCATGAAAATATGGATGTTAGGTGTGGCCGTGTATATGTATGTGTGTGGCCGTGTGTGTTGTGTAAGATTAAGGGGCCAACTTTGATTAGTATTTTGGTTGTTGTTGTTATGGATTCCATGTTGATAATGAAAGTTTAATGATCCTAGTGAAGTTGTAATGGTTGGAGACTTGTGTTAGAAGTTAATGTGAATTGAATATAGTCTTCTTGTAATTATGGAAAACAATGTTGTTAGTGTGTGAATTGTTGGTGGAGTTCATGAAATTGAAGGAAGAAAATGTGTTGTTATTGTTCTTATTCCATTTGGAAGATTTCGGGTGGCATAGCACATGGGTTGGATTATTTGAATATTGTACGGATTGTTTGAAGTATTCTTGAATGTTGTTTGAATGGCTTCGGATTAGTACTTGAATGTGTGAGCAAATATGAATTGAACGTAAATGGAAAATCGTCAAAGTTTGTAGAAAGAAGTTGTGAACGTTGGAATGTGTTTTGAATTGATTGTCGATATTGTTGGAATAATTGTTGGAATAATTGTTGGCATTGTTGTTGCTAAGTTGGCCGAGTTAAATTCATGGATTTGTTGTTGTATGTTTAGCCAAGTTGATTTCAAAGAAATTCCTGCTCTTAGAGCCACCAGGATGGCAGTTTTGCTCGTTACATAAAGATCATGCCAAAGAAAGAAGGTAAGCCACTAAGGACACGTATATGTATGATTTCAAAGAAATTCCTGCTCTTAGAGCCACTAGGATGGCTAACTTTCTTGATTTCCATAAGCTAGTCCATATGATTTTGATGCGTATTTATGATGTCCGAAGGTCTATGTGATATGTTTCCAAATGGTATTCGAAAGATAATCGATATGACTAGAGTCTTGATTTTTCAAATGCTAGCACGTTCGACTATTCCATCGAGTATTTGATATGTACATATGATTCTAAAAGTTATATTTGATTTGATCTATACGGTATCCGAAAGATACTTGATACGATTATTGATTCGATTTTCCAAAAATGGCTTCTGAAATGCTCGTAGAAGGCTTTGTACTTCAAACGTTCATAACTTTCTCGTACTATGTCGGATTGCCCCGAAACTTGTTTCTGAGCCTTCAGGAGTCGGTAAGTATACTTGTCTATCGAGTCTTGATTTATGTGCATATGGTTTCGCATTATTCTGTTCGTGCAAGCCTCGGTTTGGATTTCACTGAGCCCGGGCCAGGACATGTTCTCGTGCGTACTCCACTGCATTATCCACCGAGTCCCTCTCACTTGCGGGCCGGGACACGTTATATGTATATGTATATGATGATTTGATGATACGGGGATGGCGGCCAGGATGGCATATGATAACTCTATCCACCGAGACCCGCAACAGAGGGCCGAGACACGTTATGTATATATGGTATATGATTCTGGCATGCATGATTCTATCCACCGAGTCCCTTAATAAAGGGCCGGGACACGATATATGTATACATGATGCATGATGTTGACATACATGATTCCATCCACCGAGTCCCTCATAAAAGGGTCGGGACACGTTATATGTACATATGGTATATGTGTTGATATGCATGACCTTATTCACCGAGTCCCTCACTAAAGGGCCGGGACACGTTATATATATGTATGTATATATATATGTATGTATAGCCAAAAATATACTACGTGTTTACATAGAGGGGACGTACTGATGATTTTACACAGTCATACTGGTTCTGGAAAGTTTCTATTTTTGACTACGATCCCCTGTACTGTACTTCATGCCTTACATACTCGGTACATTTTCCGTACTGACCCCCCTCTTCTTCGGGGACTGCGTTTCATGCCCGCAGGTACAGACGTTCACGTGAGTTACCCGATAGCTTAGGCTATCTTTCTGCTGCTTGGAGTGCTCCCTTGTTCTGGAGCCCACATTTGGTACAGACTCTTTCATTGTACATGTGTATGTATATATTCAGGGGTACGGCGGGGCCCTGTACCGTCATTTGATTCTGTTATGTTTGTTAGAGGCCTGTAGACATATGTGTGGGTCATGGATCGTTATTGTTCGATTATGTCTATGATTTGCATCTAAGTGGTACTATTTACTATGACAGCCTTAGCGGATGGTATGTATATATATATATATATATATATATATATATATATACTTATGCATATGCTTTGGATGATATGTTCCACGACAGCCTTGGTGGCTTCGGTATGATAGGTATGTTGGACATGGACATGTCGATTTGGTAAGCAGGTGTGTATGGGTGTCCAGCTCGGGCACTAGTCACGGCCCACGGGGTTGGGTCGTGACAAAAGTGGTATCAGAGCGGTTTGTCCTCGGAATGTCTACATGCCGTGTCTAGTAGAGTCTTGTTTATCGGTGTGTTGTGCACCACATCTATAAATAGGTGGCTACAGGACATTTAGGATGATACCTTTCTTTCGATCTTAGATCGTGCGATAGAGCTGTATTATTAGGATGCCTCCTTTCTAATGAAATGTTATGTTTTCAGCGATGCCTCCGAGAAAAGCGAAAGCTGCCCAGAAGGGCAAGTCAGTATCAGTTGGAGAGACTAGTCAAGCCCAGAATGTTACCAGGGCCCGTGCCCAGACTATGCCCGAGGTTATGCCCCAGTCAGCGGGCTCTGCTACGCCACTATTATTAGAGGAGCCTGGAGCAGCAGCCGCTGCCACCACGGATCAGGGGGCGGCTCCACCATTAGCTCCGGAGGCCCCAGCGCCCGAGCCTCCAGCTCCGCAGCCAGGGGCGGAGGACAGGGCGATGAGAGACACAGTACAGTTATTGACAAGATTAGTAGTAGGACAGGCTCGCAGACGCGGGCTAGGGGGCGATGATGTGGATAGACGTGACAGTTTGAGGGTTCGTGATTTCTTGACCTGTAATCCCCCAGAGTTCTACGGGTCCAAGCCCGAAGAGGACCCCCAGGACTTCATTCGACAAATGCAGTGTACGCTGAGATTAGTCAGAGCTTCTGAGACTGAGTCTGTCGAGCTGGCTTCACATACTCTGTGGGATGTAGCGATTAATTGGTACGAGTCCTGGGAGCTGTCTAGAGGCGAGGATGCTCCTCCAGCTGTGTGGGACGAGTTTACAACCGCCTTTCTCGGCCATTTTCTGCCTCCCGAGATGCTGCGAGCGAGGGTTGACAGATTTTTACAGCTGAGACAGCGGGGCAGGAGTGTTCGAGAGTACAGCCTAGAGTTTGACTCCCTAGCCAGATATGCACCCACCATCGTGGCTGATATGACTGACAGGATGCACCGATATGTGATAGGATTAGATGACTACCTGATTGATAGTTGTATGGCGGTGGCATCTCAGTCCGGTATGGATACTACACGGTTGCAGGCATTCGCACAAGGAATGGAGGACCGACATAAAGGGCGTCAGCCCGATAGGGATCGTGATAGGAGACAACCCAAGAGGGCTAGGTCAGCTAGATATTTTGGGGAGTCTCCAGGCAGCCAGCCTCAGCAGCAGTATAGCAGACATTCTTCTCAGCCAGCACGGAGTGTACCCCTACAGTCTATTGGTAAGAGATTTGATAATACAGGATATTCAGGAGCGGGCCAAAGCTCCAGGGCCTCGGATTTACAGCAGAGCAGCGAGTTCAGTCAGACGAGGCTATCTATGCCTCGGTGTCCTCGGTGCGGCAGGCGTCACTCGGGGGAATGTCGTCTCGCCACCGGTGCCTATTTTTCTTGTGGGCGCCAGGGCCATGTTATGAGGGAGTGTCCGTTTAGGGGTGATCCAGGTGGTTCAGCCCAGCCCACCGGATCAGTTGTTGGTTCATCTTCCCCTTCTGTAGCTATGCGGCCGACACCGACAGGTCGCAGTAGAGGTCGAGGCGGAGCTCCCGGTTCTAGCGGTCCTCCGAACCGTTTATATGCTTTGGCCAGCCGACAGGACCAGGAGGCGTCACCAGATGTGGTTACAGGTATACCGTTGATCTTCTACTGAAATGTATATGTATTGATAGATTCAGACTCTATTTTGTTATATATTTCCCCCTGGTTGCTAGAATAACCGAAATTGATAGGACCGTTTGAGGTAGCTATTCATACAGATAAAAAGTGAATATTGAGAATTTAAAAGGCTAACTCGGTAACTACATAGTCGGAAAAATAAAAGACCCTCTCTAGACTGGGGTGGGACCCGCTACGAGAACTTTTCAGAAATTGTTAAGACCTCGACTTGTCCTAAATTATGTGGAAAAGGTCGTGCGGGGAAATGGGTGCAATTATACCAGCATTAATGTATCGAAATGCATAGAAATTTCGAGGTTAAGCGTGCTAGGGCCAAAGCAATTTTGGGATGGGTGACCCCCTGGGAAGTGTATCAAAATTTCCACAAATCTAGTTATAAGAGACAAATGGGAATTTGGGGTAACCTAAAGGGAATTAGAGTATGTGGAGTGGTTAGAAACCTTATGGAGGTCGCGTATGCTGAGACGGACTAGATCGGTGAAGAATAAGAAAGTGCAACGCAGCTTTGGAATGAGAGTAAGTTTAAATAAGCGTTTGGAAAATGTTTTGTAAGCGAAATGGTAGTAAATGTATGTGTATGCATAGGACATCATATTTATGACCATATCGATCGACAGGTGAAATCATAGCAATCAGTATTGCGATGTATAAGAGACACTAACTGAACGAAATTCAAGAGACAAAGTGAAGGGTATGGTATAGATGTTATGAAATAAACTGATACTGATCTCACTACAAGTAAGATTAGAAGATTCTAATACAACGATATTTGGAAAGAAAAGAGAGTAAGTAAATGGAAGACAAGGAGATCAAAATGTCGGAAAGAGGTGAAAAAGTAAGAAATATAATTAAGCAAAGTCTCTAAAAGAGCCGACGGGCAAAGCAGGAAATTATTTGCGTAGAAATTTGAAGGACAGGTTTGAAAAAGAATTAGAATGTAATAATGTAGGACAAAAAGAGGGATAAACCTGAAAAAGGTTAACGGTGGAAATGGGACAAGCATATGGGAGTACGGAGGATACTATAATAAGTTGGTGATAGCGAATCGACTACTTGCCAAGGAAAGGATAATTTGGCCGAATCTTCCATCCTGGAAGGATATAACTACAAAAGGATAAATGCGTAGCCATATCAATATGGTTGCTTTGAACATAGAGAAGCTTTCCTGAAGGATGACTTAAGAATGGAACCGATCCGCACGAATAAAAGTAATATCTTACGAACTTCAGAATCGATGCTACAAACAATAAGAAAAGAAAGTAACTGGAGACGGATATGCACCAGAAAGGTTAGTGACATTGTTAGACATAAAGGACAGAGGTATGTCAGAATGGAAAGAAAAGTAAGTGTTGGGAATGGAAACCCTTATGAGTATTCCGATTAAATACGAGAACGTAGTTAATAAGGAGATAGACAGGATAGACTCCATAATGAAAGGACTGCAATTGTAAGAGGATCACGGAAAGCGATGGTTACTTAAAGGGCAAAGACATATTTGGACCCTCTTAAAAAGGGGGGGGGGGGGGGGGGGGGAACAGACTAGATCCGAAATGAATTATGAGGACCTGAGTTCCAGAAGAAAGCAATAAAGAGATTAAGAAAGGTATACAGGCTAAATCCACAAGGTCAATGAAGAGGATAACAGATCCAAAAGATGCCTCGGGTGACAACAGTTATAATGAAGTGACAACAGTTGGTAGTTGATAACTTCCTGAAGAAAGGAAGCACATTGCTTATACAAATAAAATATAAAAGAAGCCATCGGGTATTAGAAGATAGTTCACGGACCATTAACCACACTAAACATGGGGGTAAACGCTAGGGAACTGAAAGGACAATTAACGTGAAGCTATGCTCAATTATGATTATAAGAAGTACACGCCGGAAAGCCAACAAGGAACAACGATCGATGAAGCGATTACTAATCCAAGGAAGTTATAGACAAGTATACCAGCATCGAGGAATGTGAGGAAAGCAAATAAGGAAAAGTTGCGGCAAGAACCCAAAGATGTTGCGAATTAAGAAACTAACTAGGCTCAAATCATAAGTTATCATGAGTATAGTCGGACTGCGAAGGATTGGAAATGGCAAAGAAATATCATGTATATACATTTTGGATACTAATAAACTGGCCTTGGAAAGGAACATAACCATTATGCTCGTTAGCGACAAAGTCATGATTGGATAAATACTTAGGATGTAAAAATTTAAAAGGGAAAGCTCAATTGAGATATAGTAGACTTTATCAAATTGTCCGTAGTATTGGCAAGTCACCCATGAATCAGAGATATCACCGGGTTAGAAGCGGTACATTCAGTCTTCCACGTGCCTATGTGTTATATCCCGCATTTTTGTGCAATCGGATAATTCAAGACAATCGCGGGAAGACAACAAGCAAGGCCTTATTTTTGTTTTGTTTGGCATATGAGTTGCTTATGAAGAATTTAGAAGCGGAATTATTAAGAAAGGCTAGGGGTAAAAAGGGTATATTCGCAATATGACTCGTGGAAATATGGACGGAGGCTAAGGGCAAATGTGGAATTTTGGAAAAAATTAATTTATGAGTTGCAAGACCAAGAGAGCAAAATATGGGCTTGGAAATTAAAAAGGGGCCACTTGGGCCATCCACATGGGTGGGCCTAGGCCCAACTAAATCATAAGTGGTCAAAATAAAAGAAGACTAAGTCTTCTAATTGTCCATAATCCTCTAGAAATTTCAAGAAACAAGGAACAAAAAAAAAAGGGGAGAAAAACCCCTAGGCCATTTCGGCCAAGGCAAGATCAACAAAAAATTTGGAAAAATATTTCTTCAAAAAATTATTTTCTATCAATTGAAGGATTCCTAGCAAGGTGGAGTGGTTTTTGGAAGAAGAAAAATTCATATTCTTGCAAATTGGAAGTTTTAGCCAAGTGAAGAAGTGAGGAGAAAGGTAAGAATTCATTCTTTTTTTTTATGTTATGGATGCTTGTGCATGTTGTAGTGTATAAAAGTGAGTGAAATTCACGAAGAACAAGAATATAGGTGTGTGGCCGTGTATGCCTATGTGTGTGTGGGAATTATGTTCTAATTATTTTATCTAGTGTTTGGTTGTTATTGTTGTGGATGCTAAGTTGATAATGGAAGTTGAATGATTTTGGAGAGGTTGTAGTTGTGTATGCATGATGTTGGCCGTGAGTGTTGTGTGTGTGGTAGCCGTGTAGTTGTGGTGTGGTGTGGAGGAAAATGAGTTAATTTTATTTAGTATATTGGTTGTTGTTGTGTGGATTCTATATTGCTAATAAAAGCTTAATAATCTTAGTGAAATGGTAGAAGTTGGAGACTTGTGGTTGAAGTTTATGTAAATTGAATATTATGTTTTTACATGTATGGAAGACAATGATATTAGTATGGTGTTGTTGGAATATATATTATAAAGTTGTTATTGTTTTATTGGAGTTGGAAGGTTTTGAAGGAAGTAGTATATTGATTGAGTTGTTATAATGTATCTTGGATTGAATATGGGAATTGTTAGTATGGTTGTTGACATTGTGTTGATAGTTTGGCCGGGTTGAATTCCCGGATTGTTGATTGATTAAAAATTGGCTAAGTTGAAATTTTGGGGATGGTGTATTTACAGGGGAAGTGCTGCCAAAATTTCGGTAGACAAGTATTATCTTAAGATTCAACTTCTAAATGCTCTAATCAAAATTTGGTAAATGTGACCAATTTGTAGATTTTGGCGGATTTGCAACTTGAATTTGGAATAGCATAAGGAGCGGAAAAAGGTATGTAAGGATTTACTCTTCCTTCTTTGGCATGTCTTAGACATACTAGGTTGGATACGAGCCTCGGGGACAACTCTATTCTCCGGAATCCGCGCCTAAAGTTTCCCCTTTTTCATTCAATAGAATTGAATTAGACCTTTCATGAATAGTGGGAAAAATTGCCTAGCTATCTAGAACTTGTACAAATGAGACCCGACTACCTTAAAACTCTCAAAAGTGATGTCATAAAACGTAACGTACGTAAATTGTGTACGCCGCCTCATTTGACCCGAGGTGGGCCCATGGTTCCCGGATTTTTCTTTATTTTTCCGTTTATCAAATGATAAGTGTTGTGACTATTCTAATGAGGATATTTCTATGATGATAAGGATAACGATGATGTTAAGAAAGAGAATATGTCTATGATGAGTATGACAAGAATGATTCCGCGACTAAGAGCCTTATGTTAAGGATTCAATATGAGCCTGAAAGTATCAAACTAGATCTTGATCGTTAATTCTATTCCTTGGTTATGACCCTATTTTCTAAGGATTCCAAAGCATATGAATTGATGTTTATGATGTCCATAATTTTATTCTATGTTTTCTTAGTGTTGTCCTTCGTTGATAGTCTCATCTTATAAGTATCGTTCCTTCAAGGTGAGACAACCGGCCATGGTTATTCCATAAGGTAATCGGAGGTTACCGACCTTACGTCACTCCGATAGGGTTATAGCTTTTCTTTGGACTTTCCTGCATGCTATGATATGATATGATATATATATATATATATATATATGTGGGGAAGACGGGAAAAAGGGCAGAGCGCTATAGACGCTGGGATATACACACGGTACATGTATCCGTATTTGACTTGATATCATCCCGGACGCGGGATATATATTTATATATTTATGGTTAAATGGATCAGCTGTCGATGCCTCGGCAATATGACACGTTCTATCCTCACATGTATATGAGTAAGAAATGTTTTTCAAAGGAAAGCTAAGTATGCATGGTATCCGCCGAAAGGCACTTATATGTACAGGTTATTTTCCTACCTCACGACATGCTCTACATTTCTATTATGTCATTATCCTTGTTCTATATTGTCCGAATGTTATTATTGATGCCTTACATACTCGGTACATTACTTGTACTGACGTCCCTTCTTGTGGACGCTGCGTTTCATGCCGCGCAGGTCAGCAGGTAGACAGATTTGACTCCTAGAAGCTCCATCAGCAGTACTGTGTCAGCGCTCCAGTTGTTCCGGAGCCTCAGCTTCTTGGTACTACTTTTGTGTACATATTCGGGCGCGGTAGAACCCGGCCCTTCTTGTATATATATGTGTGCTATGTTTAGAGGCTCGTAGACAGATATGTATAGTCAGATGGTTTGTACTTTTGTTCGTTTTGGGGTTGTATAACATGCTAGCAGATTTTATTAACACCTGATTACGGTTATGCTATTAATGATAGAATTAAGTAAAGAAATAACGGTATTACCACTATGGCCCACTCAGTAATAAGAATGAGATACGAGTTAGGGGGGTGCTCGGTACAAGTATCGGGTATCCGTCGCGGCCCCTAGTTGGGTCGTGACAGAAGTGGTATCAGAGCAGTTCGGTCCTAGGGGTTTGTCTACGAGCCGTGTCCAGTAGAGTCCTGTTTATGGGTGTGTAGCGCGCCACACTTATAGGCAGGAGGCTGTAGGGCATTTAGGAAATCTAACCTTCTATGTATTCTAGATCGTGCGATAGAGCCATGCTACCAAGTTTCCATATTCCTTTCCTAATCCTATGTTATGGTTTCAGTAATGCCGATGAAGAGAAAGGCTACGGCGGCCCAGAAGGGCATGAGGGTGGCTGGAAGCGGGGTTGAACGGGAGCTAGAAGAAGGCGAGTTTTATAATGAAACTCCCCCTCAGACTTCTCCTGCTTCCCCTGTATCAGCAGAGCAGGAAGGAGCTCCAGCTCCAGCCCCAGTACCACCAGTTCCACCGCCAGCAGCTGCGGGCCAACAAATGGCAGAGGCTATTCAGTTGCTGACACAGCTAGTTGCCGCACAAGTTCCACGGCAAGATGAGGGCCAGGGAGACAGGGGGGTGAGTGCGAGGGCTCGTGATTTTATCACTTTGAAGCCTCCGGAGTTTTATGGATCGAAACTAGAGGAGGACGCCAAAGTTTCATAGATGAGATGCTGAGGACACTGAGGATCATACTTGCTTCGGATACAGAGTCAGTGGAATTAGCTTCATACAGGTTGCGAGATGTAGCAGTTCTGTGGTATAATAGTTGGATATCTTCGAGGGGAGCAAATGCCCCTCCCCCGGTTTGGCAGGAATTCACTGAGGCATTTCTGCGACATTTCTTACCGCCGGAAGTTCGACGAGCTCGAGCTGATATGTTTTTGAATCTTAAACAGGGAAATACGAGTGTCAGGGAATATAGTCTTCGCTTCAACTCGTTAGCCAGATATGCCCCGGCCATGATAGCTGATAGGGGAGATCACGTACACCGGTTTGTGAGTGGATTGGGGCCACATTTAATTAAGGAGTGTCTGACGGCTTCGCTCCAGGACGGAATGACTATTACTCGCATTCAGGCCCATGCCCAAAACCTGGAGGAACAGTATCAGTCACAGAGAGAGGAGCGCTATTCGGATCGGAGTTCCAGAAAAAGGGGCAGATCTTCCGGGACTAGAAGCGAGTATAGAGGGGGACAGGCACAGGAGCAATCTAGGTATTCAGGCCAATCAGCGGCCAGTGCACCTCCTCGATTTGTGGATAGGAGATTTGACCGTTCTACTTATTCAGGAGCAGATCAGGGTACTGGAACTTCGGGATCCCAGTATAGAGTTGATCCTAGCAGGATGATACCACCCCCGCCACGGTGTCCTCGGTGTGGTAGGCCACACTCTGGAGAGTGTCGCGCAGGTACAGGTGCTTGTTATACTTGTGGGCGGGTTGGCCACTTAATGCGTGATTTCCCACTGAGGAATGAGAGAGACCAAACCCAGCCCGCTGGATCAGCGGTTGGTTCATCGTCGACCGTGCGCCCTCCGGGACAGACTTCCCAAGCTTCAGTGAGCCGTGGCCAAGGCAGAGGAGGAGGGGCACCCTGTTCAGCCGGCCCTCCGCACCGCATATATGCATTGGCAAGACGGCAGGATCCTGAACCTTCGGCAGACGCGGCCACGGGTACATTATCGGCACTTTTCTATGATATGTATGTGTTAATTGATCCAGATTCCACTCTATCGTATACTGTTCTTTGTATTGCTGATCGTACTCTGAATTTGGAAATTTGGGACAAGAGTAGCTGTACTCATAGGTAAGGGGCGGATACTGGAGGTTACGAAGGCTAAAATGGTAATTAAAAGGAAAAGATGCGTTACAAGAGCGCTCCGGAAATGGTCAAGACCCCAACTTGCCCCATATTATGTAATATAGACAGTACGGGGGAATGGAGGTAAAAATACTAACACTAAGACCCTAAAATGCATTAAAGTTTCGAGGTTAAGCGTGCTAGGGTGAGAGCAATTTCAGGGTGGGTGACCCACTGGGAAATATGCTGAAAATTTCATAAATGTGGGAACAAGAGACGAATGTGAAATTAGGTAGCCTAAAGTAAATTAGAGTGTGTGAAGTGGTTAGAAACCCTGTAGAAGTCGTGTAGGCTGAGACGGACTAGACTAGCAGAAGAGGAGAAAGCATGACAGAGCTTCAGGACTACAGAAAGTTTGATTAGCTTTTGGAAGTGTTTGTCAGTAAAATAGTGGTGGAAATGTATATATGTACATGACATCTTATCTGTGACTGTAGAACCCTAACAAACAGTGTCGCGATACATAGAATATGTTAGCTGAATGAAATTCAAAAGACGTGATGAAGGATATAAGTATGGATGTCACAGGGTAAGACCGATGCCGAACCCATACTAGTTAATGCTAGAAAGCCCTAATGCGGTGATATACGGGAACATATCTGGCAAGGGAATAGAGGCGACAAACTCCGCAAAGAAGGAATTACAATTGTAAAAGACCGCGGAAGGCGACGATTATTTAAAGGGCATAGGCGTGTGTAGACCCTCTTAATGAAGGAGGGGAGAACATGTTAGACCTAAAATGGACTATGACGATTCAAGATCCAATAAAGGGGACTTATTAACGCAGGGCCAGCGTTCGGAGCTAACTCCATTGACCTACGACATAAAGGCAACCTAAGCTCCTTAAATGGATATGTTAAGCGACATGTGAGGTATCTACGAAGGAGACCTCCCCGAAATATTATAATACACTATGAGGACAGTTTAACATTCGAGGACGAATGTTCAAAAGGGGGGGAGGATGTTATATCCCACATTTTTGTGCAATCGGATAATTCAAGACAATCGCGGGAAGACAATAAGCAAGGCCTTATTTTTGTTTTGTTTGGCATATGAGTTGCTTATGAAGAATTTAGAAGCGGAATTATTAAGAAAGGCTAGGGGTAAAAAGGGTATATTCGCAATATGACTCGTGGAAATATGGACGGAGGCTAAGGGCAAATGTGGAATTTTGGAAAAAATTAATTTATGAGTTGCAAGACCAAGAGAGCAAAATATGGGCTTGGAAATTAAAAAGGGGCCACTTGGGCCATCCACATGTGTGGGCCTAGGCCCAACTAAAGCCTAAGTGGTCAAAATAAAAGAAGACTAAGTCTTCTAATTGTCCATAATCCTCTAGAAATTTCAAGAAACAAAGAACAAAAAAAAAGGGGAGAAAAACCCCTAGGCCATTTCGGCCAAGGCAAGATCAACAAAAATTTTGGAAAAACATTTCTTCAAAAAATTATTTTCTATCAATTGAAGGATTCCTAGCAAGGTGGAGTGGTTTTTGGAAGAAGAAAAATTCATATTCTTGCAAATTTGAAGTTTTAGCCAAGTGAAGAAGTGAGGAGAAAGGTAAGAATTCATTCTTTTTTTTTATGTTATGGATGCTTGTGCATGTTGTAGTGTATAAAAGTGAGTAAAATTCACGAAGAACAAGAATATAGGTGTGTGGCCGTGTATGCCTATGTGTGTGTGGGAATTATGTTCTAATTATTTTATCTAGTGTTTGGTTGTTATTGTTGTGGATGCTAAGTTGATAATGGAAGTTGAATGATTTTGGAGAGGTTGTAGTTGTGTATGCATGATGTTGGCCGTGAGTGTTGTGTGTGTGGTAGCCGTGTAGTTGTGGTGTGGTGTGGAGGAAAATGAGTTAATTTTATTTAGTATATTGGTTGTTGTTGTGTGGATTCTATATTGCTAATAAAAGCTTAATAATCTTAGTGAAATGGTAGAAGTAGGAGACTTGTGGTTGAAGTTTATGTAAATTGAATATTATGTTTTTACATGTATGGAAGACAATGATATTAGTATGGTGTTGTTGGAATATATATTATAAAGTTGTTATTGTTTTATTGGAGTTGGAAGGTTTTGAAGGAAGTAGTATATTGATTGAGTTGTTATAATGTATCTTGGATTGAATATGGGAATTGTTAGTATGGTTGTTGACATTGTGTTGATAGTTTGGCCGGGTTGAATTCCCGGATTGTTGATTGATTAAAAATTGGCTAAGTTGAAATTTTGGGGATGGTGTATTTACAGGGGAAGTGCTGCCGAAATTTCGGTAGACAAGTATTATCTTAAGATTCAACTTCTAAATGCTCTAATCAAAATTTGGTAAATGTGACCAATTTGTAGATTTTGGCGGATTTGCAACTTGAATTTGGAATAGCATAAGGAGCGGAAAAAGGTATGTAAGGATTTACTCTTCCTTCTTTGGCATGTCTTAGACATACTAGGTTGGATACGAGCCTCGGGGACAACTCTATTCTCCGGAATCCGCGCCTAAAGTTTCCCCTTTTTCATTCAATAGAATTGAATTAGACCTTTCATGAATAGTGGAAAACTTTGCCTAGCTATCTAGAACTTGTACAAATGAGACCCGACTACCTTAAAACTCTCACAAGTGACGTCATAAAACGTAACGTACGTAAATTGTGTACGCCGCCTCATTTGACCCGAGGTGGGCCCATGGTTCCCGGATTTTTCTTTATTTTTCCGTTTATCAAACGATAAGTGTTGTGACTATTCTAATGAGGATATTTCTATGATGATAATGATAACGATGATGTTAAGAAAGAGAATATGTCTATGATGAGTATGACAAGAATGATTCCGCGACTAAGAGCCTTAAGTTAAGGATTCAATATGAGCCTGAAAGTATCAAACTAGATCTTGATCGTTAATTCTATTCCTTGGTTATGACCCTATTTTCTAAGGATTCCAAAGCATATGAATTGATGTTTATGATGTCCATAATTTTATTCTATGTTTTCTTAGTGTTGTCCTTCGTTGATAGTCTCATCTTATAAGTATCGTTCCTTCAATGTGAGACAAGCGGCCATAGTTATTCCATAAGGTAATCGCAGGTTACCGACATTACGTCACTCCGATAGGGTTATAGCTTTTCTTTGGACTTTCCTGCATGCTATGATATGATATATATATATATATATATATATATATATATATATATATATATATATATATATATGTATGTGGGGAAGACGGGAAAAAGGGCAGAGCGCTATAGACGTTGGGATATACACACGGTACATGTATCCGTATTTGACTTGATATCATCCCGGACGCGGGATGCCCGGACGCGGGATATATATATATATATATTTATGGTTAAATGGATCGGCTGCCGACGCCTCGGCAATATGACACGTTCTATCCTCACATGTATATGAGTAAGAAATGTTTTTCAAAGGAAAGCTAAGTATGCATGGTATCCGCCGAAAGGCACTTATATGTACAGGTTATTTTCCTACCTCACGACATGCTCTACATTTCTATTATGTCATTATCCCTGTTCTATATTGTCCGAATGTTATTATTCATGCCTTACATACTCGGTACATTACTCGTACTGACGTCCCTTCTTGTGGACGCTGCGTTTCATGCCGCGCAGGTCAGCAGGTAGACAGATTTGACTCCTAGAAGCTCCATCAGCAGTACTGTGTCAGCGCTCCAGTTGTTCCGGAGCCTCAGCTTCTTGGTACTACTTTTGTGTACATATTCGGGCGCGGTAGAACCCGACCCTTCTTGTATATATATGTGTGCTATGTTTAGAGGATCGTAGACAGATATGTACAGTCAGATGGTTTGTACTTTTGTTCGTTTTGGGGTTGTATAACATGCTAGCAGATTTTATTAACACCTGATTACGGTTATGCTATTAATGATAGAATTAAGTAAAGAAATAACGGTATTACCACTATGGCCCACTCAGTAATAAGAATGAGATACGAGTTAGGGGGGTGCTCGGTACAAGTATCGGGTATCCGTCGCGGCCCCTAGTTGGGTCGTGACACTATGCTTCGCAAATGTGTTGGTGACCCTTCCCAAGTGTTTATATAAATGATATCTAAGTGACAGAGAAGCTACCATATAAGGAATAGTCTGTGTCTATAACGGATGGTCAGGTGATAAGATTATATGCCAAAGATGTGGTTCCGGTTAAAGTATTGTGGCCAAACAATAATAAAGAGGAGACGATCTGGGAGGCCGGAAGAAGAAATGAAGAAGAAGTATCCTCAGTTGTTTCCTATGCCCACAGGTAATCTAAATTCCCTATTTGGCTATTCTGATTGGTGAATGAATTATATGTGATGACCATAAAAAGAAACTCCCCCGAAATGCTTGCGAGACCCCATAAGACTAGTTTATCATTCGAGGACGAATGTTCTAAAGGGGGGGAGGATGTTATATCCCATATTTTACATATTCGGATGATTCCAGATAATTGTGACTAGTAAGAGATAAGGCAATATTTTGATCTTATTTAAAACATAAGTTGTTCATGGAAGTATTGATGCGGAAATATTGAGGAAGGCTAAGGGCAAAATTGGAAATTTGGAAAAAAGTTTCATGAATTACAAGAATTATTCACAAATAATTGGGCTTGGAAAAAATAATAAAAAAAAGGGAAATAAGCCCAGAGTGGCCGGCCAAAAAGGGGGGACATGGGCCAAGGCCCATGTAAAGGCTAATTAAGTAAATAAAAGGGAAAAAGGGCCACTATTATTCATCATCATTCAAGAACTTTCAAGAAAAGAAATTGAGAGCAAGAGGAAGAGGCCTTTCGGCCAAGAAAAGAAAAAAAAAATTCTTGAAGCCTTCAACTTGATTCAAAAAAATAATTTCTTCTAATATTCCTACTAATTCAAGGGTCCTCTTTAACATGGTATAATTATTGAAGTAAGAAAAGAATCTATTCTTGCAAAAGCCAATTTTAGCCAAGAGAGAAGATAAGTGGAAAAGGTAAGAATTCAATCTCCTTTTATATGTTATGGATGGTTGTGTATGTTGTAGTATGTAGAAATGAATGAAATTCATGAAAATATGGATGTTAGGTGTGGCCGTGTATATGTATGTGTGTGGCCGTCTGTGTTGTGTAAGATTCAGAGGCCAACTTTGCTTAGTATTTTGGTTGTTGTTGTTATGGATTCCAAGTTGATAATGAAAGTTTAATGATCCTAGTGAAGTTGTAATGGTTGGAGACTTGTGTTAGAAGTTAATGTGAATTGAATATAGTCTTCTTGTAATTATGGAAAAAAATGTTGTTAGTGTGTGAATTGTTGGTGGAGTTCATGAAATTGAAGGAAGAAAATGTGTTGTTATTGTTCTTATTCCATTTAGAAGATTTCGGGTGGCATAGCATATGGGTTGGATTATTTGAATATTGTACGGATTGTTTGAAGTATTCTTGAATGTTGTTTGAATGGCTTCGGATTAGTACTTGAATGTGTGAGCAAATATGAATTGAACGTAAATGGAAAATCGTCAAAGTTTGTAGAAAGAAGTTGTGAACGTTGGAATGTGTTTTGAATTGATTGTCGATATTGTTGGAATAATTGTTGGCATTGTTGTTTCTAAGTTGGCCGAGTTAAATTCATGGATTTGTTGTTGTATGTTTAGCCAAGTTGAATTCTCGGGGATGCTGCATTTACAGGGGAAATGCTGCAGAAATTTCGGTAGATTAAGTGTTGGTTTAGAATTGGATTCTATGTGTTTATGGCTAATGATTGGAATATATGAATATTGTTGTAGATCTTGCGAAGCGAAAGACTTAAGTTCGGATTAGCGTAGAAAGCGGACAAGGTATGTAAGGCTTACCTTCTTTCTTTGGCATGATCTTTATGTAACGAGCAAAAGGACGTATATGTATGATTTCAAAGAAATTCCTGCTCTTAGAGCCACCAGGATGGCTAACTTTCTTGATTTCCATAAGCTACTCCATATGATTTTGATGCGTATTTATGATGTCCGAAGGTCTATGTGATATGTTTCCAAATGGTATTCGAAAGATAATCGATATGACTAGAGTCTTGATTTTTCAAATGCTAGCACGTTCGACTATTCCATCGAGTCTTTGATATGTACATATGATTCTAAAAGTTATATTTGATTTGATCTATACGGTATCCGAAAGATACTTGATATGATTAGTGCTTCGATTTTCCAAAAATGGCTTCTGAAATGCTCGTAGAAGGCTCTGTACTTCAAACGTTCATAACTTTCTCGTACTAAGTCGGATTGCTCCAAAACTTGTTTCTGAGCCTTCAGGAGTCGGTAAGTATACTTGTCTATCGATTCTTGATTTATGTGCATGTGGTTTCGCATTATTCTGTTCGTGCAAGCCTCAGTTTGGATTTCACTGAGCCCGGGCCAGGACATGTTCTCGTGCGTACTCCACTGCATTATTCACCGAGTCCCTCTCACTTGCGGGCCGGGACACGTTATATGTATATGTATATGATGATTTGATGATACGGGGATGGCGGCCAGGATGACATATGATGACTTTATCCACCGAGACTCGCAACAGAGGGTCGGGACACGTTATGTATATATAGTATATGATTCTGACATGCATGATTCTATCCACCGAGTCCCTTAATAAAGGGCCGGGACACGATATATGTATACATGATGCATGATATTGACATACATGATTCCATCCACTGAGTCCCTCATAAAAGGGCCGGGACACGTTATATGTACATTTGGTATATGTGTTGATATGCATGACCTTATTCACCGAGTCCCTCACTAAAGGGCCGAGACACGTTATATATATGTATATATATATATATATGTATATGTGTATCATTCTTGATTTGAAATATACTACGTCTTTACATAGAGGGAACGTACTGATGATTTTACAGTCATACTGGTTCTGGAAAGTTTCTATTTTTGGCTACGATCCCCTGTACTGTACTTCATGCCTTACATACTCGATACATTTTCCGTACTGACCCCCCTCTTCTTCGGGGGCTGCGTTTCATGCCCGCAGGTACAGACGTTCACGTGAGTTACCCGACAGCTTAGGCCATCTTTCTGCTGCTTGGAGTGCTCCCTTGTTCTGGAGCCCACATTTGGTACAGACTCTTTCATTGTACATGTGTATGTATATATTCAGGGGTACGGCGGGGCATGTCCCGTCATATGATTCTGTTATGTTTGTTAGAGGCCTATAGACATATGTGTGGGTCATGGGTCGTTATTGTTCGGTTATGTCTATGATTTGCGTCTAAGTGGTACTATTTACTCTGACAGCCTTAGCGGCTGGTATGTATATATATATATATATATATATATATATATATATATATATATATATATACTTATGCATATGCTTTGGATGATATGTTCCACGACAGCCTTGGTGGCTTCGGTATAATATGTATGTTGGACATGAATAAGTTATGGACATGTCGATTTGGTAAGCAGGTGTGTATGGGTGTCCAGCTCGGGCACTAGTCACGGCCCACGGGGTTGGGTCGTGACATCTTCCCCCAGAAAGAGAAATTGATTTCGCCATTGTTGTGCCGCCGGACACCGAGCCCATTTTTATTCCTCCTTATCGAATGGCTCCGACAGAATTGAAAGAGCTAAAGGCACAGTTGAAAGACTTGCTTGACAAGAGGTTTATTAGACCCAGTTCATCGCCATGGGGAGCACCAGTCTTGTTCGTGAGAAAGAAGGACGGTTCCCTACGAATGTGCATTGATTACAGATAGCTGAACAAGGTGACGATGAAGAACAAATATCCTCTTCCGAGGATTGATGACTTGTTTGATCAGCTGCAGGGTGCCAAGTGGTTTTCAAAAATCGACTTGAGGTCGGGTTATCATCAAGTAAGAGTTAGAGAAGCGGATATTCCCAAGACTGCTTTCAGGACAAGATATGGCCATTATGAGTTTTGAGTAATGTCATTTGGGTTGACTAATGCTCCGGTCGTGTTTATGAACTTGATGAATAATGTGTTCAGGCCACTCTTGGATTTATTTGTACTAGTATTTATTGATGATATTCTGGTATATTCTCGCACTGAATCAGAACATGCAGATCATTTGCGAATTGTTCTTGGCACTCTTCGATCCCGGGAATTATATGCGAAATTTTCAAAGTGTGAGTTCTGGCTGAATTCTGTAACATTTCTGGGCCATGTCATTTCAAATGATGGCATTCGAGTCGATACTCAGAAAATTGAGGTTGTGAAGACTTGGCCATGGCCTACGACACCTACAGAAGTCCGTAGTTTTCTGGGGTTGGCAGGTTATTACAGAATGTTCGTAGACGGTTTCTCATCTATTTCAGCCCCATTGACGAAGCTAACCCAGAAGTCAGAAAATTTCCAGTGGACTGATGCTTGCGAGCGTGGTTTCCAAGAGTTGAAAGACCGATTAACCTTAGCTCCAGTTTTAACACTTCCAGAAGGGCCGGATGGCTATGTTGTATATTGTGATGCTTTTGGAGTGGGATTAGGATGTGTATTGATGAAACATGGGAGAGTTATTGCATATGCTTCGAGACAACTGCGGAAACATGAAAAGAATTATCCAACTCATGATCTCGAATTGGCTGTGGTTATTCACGCCTTAAAAATATGGAGGCATTATTTGTATGGGGTACATGTTAATATTTATAAAGATCACAAAAGTCTTCGGTACATTTTCAAGTAGAAGGAGTTGAACCTGCGGCAGAGGCGATGGTTGGAATTGTTGAAAGATTATGATGTGAACATTTTGTATCACCCCGGAAAGGCGAATGTAGTAGCCGACGCGCTTAGCCACCGATCCATGGGTAGTCTATGTGAAGTTCCTTCGGAAAGGAAAGAAATGATTCGTGAGCTCCATCAATTAGCTAATCTTGGAGTACGTGTAGTCAATTCAGGTAGTAGAGGGTTAGCATTAACGATCCTGCAGTTTCATCTTTGAATGTAGAAGTAAAGGAGCGACAACATGAAGACTCCCAATTGTGCCGTTATAGAGATCTATCTCATGAAAAGGAGAAGTCTCCATTTGAAGTTTCTATTGATGGAATTCTTAGGTACCGAGGCAGACTATGTGTGCCGAACGTGGTAGAATTGCGTCGGCAAATTCTAAAGGAAGCACATTATTGTCGGTGTTCCATTCATCCAGGTGCGACCAAAATGTATCATGATCTCAAATTGATATATTGGTGGAATGCCATGAAGAGGGACATAGCAGAATTTGTAGCATAGTTTCCAAATTGCCAACAAGTAAAAGCCGAACATCAGAAGCCAGGGGGCTTATTACAAGCGATGGAAATTCCTACATGGAAATGGGAAGTGATTAATATGGATTTTATTGTGGGATTACCCCGTTCATGAGGGAAATATGATTCTATATGGGTGATCATGGACAGACTCACAAAAGCAGCTCATTTTCTTCCAGTCAGAACCACGTATACAACGGAAAATTATGCTAGGTTTTATTTAAAAGAAATTGTGCGACTCCATGGAATTCCATTATCTGTTATTACAGACAGACGGGCACATTTTACAGCCAAGTTCTGGAAATCCTTTCAAGAAGGTCTTGGTACTCAAGTCAAGCTTAGCACGGCGTTCCATCCGCAGACCGATGGACAAGTCGAGCATACTATTCAGACCTTGGAGGATATGCTACGAGCGTGCGTGCTGCATTTTGATGGTAGTTAGGATGAGCATCTACCCCTTATCGAGTACAATAGCTATCATTTCGGCATTCAAATGGAAGGAAGTGCAGGTCTCCAATTGGGTGGTTTGAAACAGGAGAAGCACAATTAATAGAACCCGAATTGATTCAACAAGCAGTCGAAAAAGTCAAGGTGGTCCGAGACCGATTGTTAACAGCCCAAAGTCGCCAAAAGTGCTATGCAGACAATCGCCAATGAGACTTGGAATTTCAAGTTAGTGATTGGGTATTTTTGAAAGTATCGCCAATGAAAGGGGTGATGAGATTTGGCAAGAAAGGGAAGTTAAGTCCAAGGTACGTTGGACCCTATAAAATTATCCATAAGGTAGGTCGTGTGGCTTATGAATTGGACTTGCCTTCGGAACTTGAATCAGTCCATCCAGTATTCCACGTTTCGACGCTCCGCAAGTGTATTGGAGATCCCACAAAGATTGTCCCGATAGATGATGTGCAAGTGACAGAAAAGCTAACCTACGAAGAGGTGCCTATTGCTATTCTAGACAGGCAAGTGCGAAGACTCCGAAATAAAGAGGTAGCTTCAGTCAAAGTGTTGTGGCGAAATAACAACAGGGAAGAAATGACTTAGGAAGCGGAAGAAAAGATGAAATTCAAATACCCGTATTTATTCCAACGGCCGGGAGAAATTCAAAGTGAAACGCCAACAACATAAGGTATGCATGCATTAAATGAAGTGTAATAATTAAAGTATCTGAACACCCCTACTCCCATCATTTCTTAGAATTTTATTGTGTTATGGCCCTGTGAGGCAGTGATGTGATATTATGGGTTGTTGTGACAGGATGGTAGTGCCATATTATAAAGGAAACTCTGGCAAAAAATTTCTAGAATCCTCGCTGACTTAACATTCGAGGACGAATGTTCCAAAAGGGGGGAAGAATGTTACACCTCAGAAATTTCTCCGTGAACGTACAATGAATAGACCAACGAAGAGTATGAGTGTACGATGATTTACTAGGAAGGGGATGACTACTTATGAGTTTTGAAAATGCGAAAGTTGTAGATTTGCACTTCGGCCCAGTTGGTGGTAAAGTAGAATACGACCCGTAAAGTGGTTTACAGGACCGTAAACTGCTATCGTCCTCCAATATACAAAATTTCAACTTTCTGCCAAATGGTTAAATACGACTCAGAATACAGACCGCAAATCGAAATACGGCCCGTAAACTGTGACCGTAAACCACCATGACCTCTAGCAAACCTTTCTGGTTCTGTTATGCTTAAATACGGTCGAGAAAGACGGACCGTAAACTAGAATATGGCCCGTAAACTGGGTTTACGACACTGTGCACTTCGACTACTGTTCATAAAAATCAGATTTTAAGTTAAGTATAAGGGACCCTTTTTCATTCCATTCATTTCATTTCCACTCCACACTTCAAGAAACATCTAGAATACTCTCTAATATTCATCCACAAGAGAAGCAAAGGAAAATCAAGATCCACAACACCAAATCTATGAAATCAAGAGTGTGAAACTCATCAAAGTTCATCTACACCAAGAAATTGCAAAGGAAGTGAAGTAGGGTTTTTGGTATAGAAGAGTATTGCTACTCAAGGCTTGTTCCTACCACATCTAAGGTATGTTTTATGACTTTCTCATGATGATTGAAGTATTATACGTTGAAACACTTGGATTATATAGGAGTGTAGTAAATGGGTCATAAAATGTGAATAGTGCCTTAGTTGAATGATAGTTGGATTAAATTATGAATGTTGATGAGTTGGCAGTATAAATATGCTATAAATGAGGTGTGGACCATGAAATAGGGGTGATGTATGAGAAAATGTGATGATGATCTAAAACCCATAAATGTGGAGAAATTGGAGAAAAATGGTGGAAAGTGGTAAATGTAGATAAATGACGACTGTTGATACGATATTGCGAGTGTTGTTGTGAATGTTTGGTAGTTGAAATGAAACATGGGAAAAGTAGTAGAAACAAAGGAGATGCTGCCCAATTTTCCCTAGAAATAGTAGTGCGTTCTTCTCGTCGATTGACTAACAATGGTATGAATTCTCTCTTGAAGGTAGAGACATGATATCAAAGGAAATCAAGCAGACGATAGCATAGTTAAACGACAAAGGTATGTGAGGCTTATCTTTTTTTTCAAAAGGCATGAATCCTTCAAGTCTTGTATAATGCTTCTTCAAAACGAAGCCTATGAGTCCTTCAATATATTGAATTACATATGAATATGATGGTGATGATAATGATCTAGAGTATAGTGATTCAAGAAATTGTGGCATGATGTTCCTATAACGCTAATGATGTTATCTTTGTTAACACTCGCCTTATGTTCTATTTCCTTCAAGGCGAGGCACGACACTCATAAACGTTCATAATATAATCGGGGGTTCACGACCTTACGTCACCCCAACATAGTGTGGTTGCCCTTAAGGATTAACATATGCTCTTAATGCTAATATACTATATGTCTATAAGATGATTGACAATGCTAGTTTCTAATATGATGATGATATGTATAAGATACCAAGAAATGATAAGATGATGCTATGTTATGAGATGTGTTATGATTGATTTTGTGATGATAAAATTTCACCGTGCCTATTTGGCCGGGCATGTCACCGCGAATGCGGGCTGCGTATGATTCCACCGCGCCTATATGGCCGGGCATGTCACCGCTAATGCGGGCTGCTATGTTTACACCTATCCTAGAGGGCCGGGCATGATCACCACTAGTGGGCGGCATATGAGGATTACCCAGACGCGGGTAATGATGCGGAGTACGATGTGACGATGTACGTGATGAAGTATGTGATGATGTATGTGATGATGAATGTGATGATATATGAGATATGACAAAACACATACTATGATGATGTAAAATATGATATATGTAAAAGTATGTTGCTTATAACACTCAAGCAGGTTATATCTTTTCTTATGATTCATGATGCTTCTGTGACATTGTTTATTTCATTCCTGCCTTACATACTTAGTACAATGTTCGTACTGACGTCCGTTTTCTTTGGACGCTGTGTTCATGCCCACAGGTCGATAGGGAGGAGATCTTGCTCTGGACTCTTAGAATTTGTTAGCTGACTGAAAGCACTCCCTTGTACCGGAGGTGCTTATGATGAATCTTTTGTGTATAGTTGTATGTGTAATCCAATAGAAGGCTCTTAGATACTCAATGTGGGTTATGTGGTTTCACGACGTGGATATGGTGTAAATATATTGATATATGTTATTTTATAAAAGCATTATGTTTTGTAAAGAAAAGCATTTTCTTTGGTAAAATGAGTATGAAATCGATAAATGATTGTTGAATGAGTCTAAGAAGTAATAGTACGAGCGGTGCTAGGTTATTAGCTCCGGGTACCCGTCGCGGCCCCTAGTTGGGTCGTGACACGTGGGCACCAAGGTAAAACAAGCGAACGATAGATTAGTCGAGCACTATAAGGTATGTGAGGCTAGTCCTTTCCTTCTAATGGAATGAATCCTATAGTATGTTTTTCTTTCTTCTCCATGAATCTCTTAAGTTCCGAAAAGATGCAAGCTGATATCCCAAATTAGCTACACATGGTAATGAGTTAAGTATAGAAGTTCCAGAAGTCCATGATATGATGTCATTATTTCTTACACTCACCTCATATACTATTCCCTTCAAGGTGAGGCAAGATGTTAACGAGTGCTTTATAAGGAAATCAGGGGATCAAGACCTTACGTCACCCCGATGAAGCATAATTGTCCTTGAGTTTTTTTATGCATGCACTATTATGAGCATATTATACTGATGATATAACACCGCGCCTATTTGGCCGGGAAGTCACCGCTAAGGCGGGCAGCTATACACCATGGCCAAATGGCATGGGCAGACACCACTTGTGGGCGGCAGGAGATGATACCCCGGACGCGGGAGGCCTGGACGCAGGCTAATGGTTTTCACACCGATCCGATATGGACGGGAAGCTTATATAGTTATGCATATATGATGTGATGATGATTATGAGTAAGCTAGCATGCATCACTCCTTTTCTATGTGACAGTCAGATACAGATTTCCCTTATTGATGTTTCCTTTATTTCATTGATGTGATATTATTGCGTATGCCTCTCATACTCAGTATAATGTTCGTACTGACGTCTGTTTTCTTTGGACGCTGTGTTCATGCCCACAGGTAGACAGGGAGGTGATTTTGCTCCAAACTCGTAGGAGCTGTTAGCTGTTGAGAGCACTCCATTGTTCAGGAGGTGCTTATGGTTACCCCTTTTTTTTGTACATGTATGTTTGGGCACGACGGGGTCCTGCCCCGTCCATATGTCTAGTATTCTAGTAGAGCCTCGTAGATACGTAGTGTGGATGGTATGGTCTTACGAGGTTGCTACCACGTGTATATATATATGTATGTACTATTTTAATGACCAAAAGGCTTGTGCATAGGCAATTTTCTCAAAAGTTGAGTATGATATCGATAAACGAGCATTAAATGAGTGTGATAAGCAGTAGAATGAGGGATGCTCAGTGGTAAGCCTCGGGTACCCGTCGCGGCCCCTGGTCGGGTCGTGACAAATGTGGTATCGGAGCAGTTCAGTCCTAGGAAATATCTACGAGCCGTGTCTAGTATAGTCTTGTTTATGGTGTGTTGCGTGCCACGCTAATAAACAAGAGGCTACAGAGCATTTAGGAAAAATGACGATCTTTCTTCTTATGAGATCATGCTATAGAGCTGGGTATAAGATTTTACCCTCCCTAATAGTGTGTTGTGATTTCAGAATGCCGTCAAAGGGAAAAGCTACAGCCGCCTAGAAGGGCAAGACTATGACAAACAGGCGAGTAGTTAGAGAGCCGCTAACGGATATAGAAGCGGGCGAATCGCATAACGAGGCCTTATCTAAGACTTCCTCCACCCCGCCTAATGTGGAAGAACAAAGAGGAGCTCCAGCTCTAATCCCTCCACTAGTTGCTTCGGGCCAACAAATGACCGAGGCCATACATCTACTGACACAATTAGTTGCCGCATAGGCACAACGGCAAAATGCGGGCCCAAGTGATCGATCAGCCAGTACCAGAGCCCGTGACTTTTTGACCTTAAATCCTCCGGAGTTTTTCAGGTCAAAGCCGGATGAAGACCCACAAGGTTTCATTGATGAGATGTTGAGAACGTTGAGGATTGTCCATGCCTTCGAAACTGAATCAGTGGAGTTGGCATCTTATAGACTCCGGGATGTGGCAGTCTTATGGTATAACAACTGGGTATTGTCAAGAGGAGCGAACGCGCCTCCTCCGGTCTGGCAAGAATTCGTGGATGCTTTTATTCGTCAGTACTTGCCACCCGAGGTCCGCCAAGCTAGAGCAGATAGATTTCTAAATTTGAGGCAAGGGAATATGAGTGCCCGGGAGTATAGCATGCAATTTAATTCTCTGGCTAGATAAGCCCCGGCTATGGTAGCCGACATGGGAGATCGGGTGCATAGATTCGTGAGTGGCTTAGGGCCACATATATTCAAAGATTGTTTGACATCTTGACTACAAGATGGGATGGATATTTCTCGGATACAAGCCCATGCCCAGAATTTAGAGGGGCGACAACAACCACAGAGAAGTGATGGCGATATCGATAGACGGCAAGGCAAGAGAGCTAGGTCTATGGGGGCAGGCAGTGAGTATAGAGGGGGACCAATGCAGACATATTCTATACATTCAGGCCAGTCGGTGACTAGCGCACCCCCTCGGTTTATGGGTAGGAGATTTGATCGCTCCTTTCGTTCAGGACAGGGTCAAAGCTCGAGGGCCTCAGATTCTCAGTTCAGGGAAGATTACAGTCAGAGGAGACCCTCAGTACCGCGATGCATCCAATGTGGTAGACTACATTCCGGACAGTGTCGCCAAGGTTCGGATGCTTGTTATACTTGTGGCCAGGTAGGGCACATGATGAGAGATTGCCCGTCGATGAGTGGCAGAGTTGGGGTTCAGCAGTTGGTTCTTCCTCAGTGCGCCCGGTAGGGCAGACTCCTTAGATGTTAGCAGGCCGAGGTAGAGGCAGAGCGGCAGCATCTACTTCAGGTGCCACTCATCCCCGTATATATGCTTTAGCCGGATGACAGGACCTTGAGTCCTCCCCCGATGTGGTTACAGGTACATTATGCATATTTTCCTATGATGTATATGCCTTGATAGATCCGGGTTTTACTTTTTCCTATATTACCCCGTACGTTGCTGGTCGCATTGGGGTGAAACCTGAGCCAATCAAACCTTTCGAGGTATCTACTCCGGTTGGTGATCCCGTGATAGCTAGACAAGTGTATAAAATTTGTGTGATAGTGATGTGTGGTCGCCGAACTAAAGTTGATTTAGTCGAGCTTGAAATGTTAGAATTTGATGTGACCATGGGTATGGATTGGTTGGCCTCATGCTATGCTAATGTTGATTGCCGGATGAAGGTAGTTCGATTTCAATTTCCGGGAGAGCCCGTGCTTGAATGGAAGGGTAATGCAGCATCTCCAAAAGGTAGGATTATTTCCTACCTTAAGGCAAGAAAGATGATAGCCAAGGGCTATATTTATCATCTAGCTCGGGTCCATGACACCGAGGTAAAACCGCCAACTTTCCAATCCGTTCTAGTAGTAAATGAATTCCCGGATGTATTCCAAGATGAACTTCCAGGCCTTCCTCCAGAAAGAGAAATTGACTTCGCCATTGATGTGTTGCCAGACACCAAGCCTATTTCTATTCCTCCTTATCGATTGGCTCCGGCAGAATTGAAGGAGCTAAAGGCGCAATTAAAAGATTTGCCCGAAAAGGGGTTTATCAAACCCAGTTCATCGTCGTGGGGAGCACCAGTCTTGTTCGTGAGAAAGAAAGATGGTTCTCTAAGAATGTGCATCGATTATAGGCAGTTGAACAAGGTGACGATAAATAACAAATATCCTCTCCCAAGAATTGATGACTTATTTGATCAGCTGCAGGGTGCCAAGTGGTTTTCTAAGGTAGACTTGAGGTCGGGCTACCATCAAGTGAGGATTAGAGAAGGAAATATTCCTAAGACAGCCTTCAGAACGAGATATGGCCATTTTGAGTTTCGGGTGATGTCGTTTGGGTTGACTAATGCTCCGGCCGTGCTTATGAATAATGTGTTCAGGCCACTCTTGGACTTGTTTGTGATAGTATTCATTGATGATATTCTAGTGTATTCTCGCACAGAATCAGAACATGCCGATCATTTACGTATCGTACTTGGAATTCTTCGAACACGAGAACTATATGCAAAATTTTCAAAGTGCGTGTTTTGGCTGAATTCCGTAACATTTCTGGGCCATGTCATTTCATATGACGGTATTCGAGTTGATACTCAGAAAATTGAAGCTGTGAAGACCTGGCCAAGGCCTACAACACCTACAGAAGTTCGTAGTTTTCTGGGATTGGCAGGTTATTACAGGAGATTTGTAGAGGGCTTTTCATCTATTTCAGCCCCATTGACAAAACTAACCCAGAAGTCAGCTAAATTTTAATGGAACGATGCTTGTGAACACAGTTTCCAAGAGTTGAAGGACAAATTAACCTCAGCTCCAGTCTTAACACTTCCAGGAGGATCAGATGGCTATGTGGTGTATTGTGACGCTTCCGGTGTTGGATTGGGATGTGTGTTGATGCAACACGGTAGAGTTATTGCTTATGCCTTAAGACAGCTGCGGAAGTATGAAAAGAACTATCCAACTCATGATCTTGAATTGGCTGCAGTTGTTCATGCGTTGAAGATATGGAGACATTACTTGTATGGCATACATGTTCATATCTATACAGATCACAAAAGCCTCCAATACATTTTTAAGCAGAAGGAGTTAAATCTGCGGCAGAGGCGGTGGTTAGAATCGCTGAAAGATTATGATGTGAATATTTTATACCACCTTGGAAAAGCAAATGTGGTAGCTGATTGTCACGACCCAGCTAGGGGCCATGACGGGTACTCGGGGCTAGCCACCGAGCGCCACTCGTGCTACTACTCATCTTGCTCATCATAATATGCTTATCGTAACATACTCATCATAATACATGCATAAAGCTTATGAACAACTTTACTTTATCGGGGTGACGGAAGGTCGTGATCCCCCGATTTCATTATGGAGCAATTATCGACATCCTGCCTCACCTTGAAGGAACTAACATATAAGGTGTGTGAGCAATAAATAACATCATGCCATTTTAGGATCATCATATCATATCTCTTATCTTATATTACCATTCATAGATGTAGGCTTTTAGCTTTTCGAAATATAGGAACTCATGAAGAGGAGGAAAATTATGCTATGAGATTCATGCCATTAGAAATAAGGGACTAGCCTCACATACCTTTGACGTTTAACTAAGCTATCGTTCGCTTGTTCTCTTTCGATATCGCGTTTCTACCTTCAAAAGAGAATTCGCATTTACGTTAGTTAATCGACTATAAGAACGCGCCACTATTTCTAGGGAAAATTGGGCGGCACTTCTTTTGGTTATACTACTTTTCTCATAGTCTATATCAATTCCCAAACGCTCACAACAACATTCACAATATTACAATCAACAATCATCATTTATATAGATTGACCACAATCCACCATTTCTCTTCAATTTCTCCACATTTATGGTTATAGCGTACTATCGCGCTTCCTCATATCTAGTACTTATTTCATGTCCTAAATGTAATTTATAACGTATTCATAATCACAACACCCCAACATTTATGATTCAATCCAACTACCTTCCAAACATGACGCCATTCACCCCTTAATGACCCATTTCCTATGTCTTTTTACAATTCAAATATCTTAACCTTCCAATACCTTAAAAACATGTTTTAGTCATGAAACTTACCTTAGATGTTGTAGGAACGAGCCTTGAGTAGCAATACTCTTCTATACCAAAAACCCTATTTCACTTCCTTTGCAATTTCTTGGTGTAGATGAACTTTGATGTGATTCTTACACTTGATTTCATGGATTTAATGTTATTGACCTTGAATTTCCTTTGGTCCTCTTGAATTCTTGTGAATGAAGTGTTTAGAGTGTTCTAGAGACTTCTTGAGTCGTGTAGATGAGAAATGAATAAACGAGCTTAGGGTCCCTTTTAATAACTCAAAACCTGATTTTTAATGAACAGTAGTCGGGTGCACAGTGGCCGTAAACCCAGTTTACGGGCCGTATTCTTGTTTACGGTCCATCCTTCACGACCGTATTTAAGCATATCAGAAACAGAAAGGTTTGCTGGAGTCATGGTGGTTTACGGTCCAGTTTACGGGCCGTATTTCGATTTACGGTCCGTATTCTGAGTCGTATTTAACCATTTCGTCGTTTGGCAGAAAGTTGAAGTTTTTGGAATGTTGAAGGATGATGGCAGTTTAAGGTCCGTAAACCACTTTACGGGCCGTACTTTATTTTACGACCCACTGGGTCGAACTGCAAATCTGTAACTTTCTCATTTCCAAAATTCATAATTAGTTATTCCCTACTTAGTAAAACATCGTACACTCATACATTTCATTAGTCTACTCGTTGTACGTTCACAGAGAAATTTTCGAGGTGTAACACTGATGCGCTTAGCCTCCGATCCATGGGTAGTTTATGTGAAGTCCCTCCAGAAAAGAAAGAGATGGTTCACGAGATTTACCAGCTAGCTAATCTCAGAGTGCGAGTAATTGATGCAGGTAGTGCAGGGATTGGTATTAATGATCCCATGGTTTCGTCTCTGAATGTGGAAGTGAAAGAGCGTCAGTATGAAGATCCGCAGTTGAGCTACTACAGGGACATATTTCATGAAAAAGAGAGATCTCCATTTAAAACATCGATGGATGAAATCCTTAGATACCATAGCAGGCTATGTGTTCCGAATGTTGCAGAATTGCGCCGACGAATTCTGGAAGAAGGCCATTACTCTCAGTATTCTATTCACCCAGGCGCAACAAAGATGTATCACGACCTCAAATTGATATATTGGTGGGATGGCATGAAGAGAGACATAGCAGAATTTGTAGTCCAATGTCCAAATTGCCAACAAGTAAAGATCGAACATCAAAAGCCAGGAAGATTGTTGCAAGTAATGGAAATCCCTACTGTAAGGTGGGAGATTATCAATATGGATTTCATTATGGGGTTGCCCCGTTCCCGAGGCAAGTATGATTCTATATGGGTAATTTTGGACATATTAACAAAGGCATCTCATTTCCTTCCAGTTAGGACCACATACTCCGCAGAAGATTATGCGAGATTGTATCTCAAGGAAATTGTGCGACTTCATGGTGTTCCATTATCCATTATTACAGATAGAGGAGCGCAGTTTACAGCCAAATTCTGGATATCTTTCCAAGAAGGTCTAGGTACCCAGGTGAAGCTTAGCACGACATTTCACCCACAGACCGATGGACAGGCCGAACGTACTATTCAGACCGTGGAAGATATGCTCCGAGCATGTGTGCTGGATTTTGGTGGTAGTTGGGATGATCACCTACCCCTTATTGAGTTTGCTTACAACAATAGCTACCATTCCAGTATCCAAATGGCTCCGTATGAAGCCCTATATGGAAGAAAGTGTACGTCCCCAATTGGATAGTTTGAAATAGGTGAAGTACAGTTAATCGGCCCTGAATTGATTCCGCAAGCGGTCGAAAAAGTCAAAGTGATCCGGGAACGATTGTTAACAGTTCAAAGCCGCCAAAATTCTTATGCGGATAATTGTCGGCGAGACTTGGAATTTCAGGTTCATGATTGGGTATTTTTTAAGGTGTCGCCAATGAAAGGGGTGATGAGATTTGGCAGGAAAGGGAAGTTAAGTCCTCGATACATCAGACCTTACAAAATTATCCGTAAGGTCGACCAAGTAGCCTATGAATTGGATTTGCCTTCAGAGCTTGAATTAGTTCATCCAGTCTTTCATGTCTCAATGCTCCGCAAGTGTGTTAGAGATCCCAAGAGAATTGTTCCAATAGATGATGTACAAGTGACAGAAAAGTTGGAAAATGAAGAAGTACCCATTTCCATCTTAGACAGGCAAGTACGAAGATTTCGAAACAAGGAAGTAACCTCAGTTAAGGTCCTGTGGCGGAATAACAATCGAGAAGAGAAGACTTGGGAAGCAGAAGAGAAAATGAAATGCAGGTATCCACACTTATTCCAACCACCAGGAGGGGTTCAACACGAAATGCCGGCACTATAAGGTATGTATGCAGTAAATGAAGTGTAATAATTAGAGTATCTGAACACCGCTACTTCCATCATTACTCAGATATTAAGTCCCCTGTCTTTGGGAGCTCTCGTAAGTCTTTCTTAGAGTTTTATTGTGTTGTAGCCCTGTGAGGCAGATTATTATGGGTTGTTGTGGCAGGATGATAGCGCCATATTACAGGGGAAACTCTGGCAAAATATTTTGTAGAATTCCCGAGTACTTAACATTCGAGGACGAATGTTCCAAAACGGAAGGAGAATGTTACACCTCAGAACTTTGGGTTGTTGAGCGATGAAGGGACTAACGTAGGTTAAGGTGAACATTATGTCCTTACAAGTAAGAAGGGATACTTAATAATTCTAATTAGGATTTCGAAGAATTTAAAGGCAAGGGAGAAAAGTTCGTTAAATGAAACTTCACCGCAGTTATGCGAAGGGGGGTTCGACGGTTGTTCTTTGTACCGTCGAAAGAGTCGATGCCCCGTCGATTGTGTCGTAAATTTTAGCTGGAGCGAAGACCCTTCAACGAACAGGTCGATGCTCCGTCGATCAGTTCAACGAACCGTCCTTCTCACCGTCGAATGAAAGGAAATGACAGATTGCTCACTGGAAATTTAACGACTTCGACGCCTAGATCGACGCTCCGTTGATCGCACCGTACATCTCACTCGGGACTGATTTCATGAATTAATATAAGACCCCTCCCTCATTTTATTTCATTTCATCTTCCACTCTCTTCTCTCTAAGAATTCTCTAGAACCTTCTCCACCATTCATCCACAAGAAATCAAAGGAAAACCTTAGTAAACTACACCAAATCCATGAAATCAAGTGTATGAGACCCATTAAGAGTTCATCTAAGCCAAGAAAACTCAAGAAAAGTGAGTTAGGGTTTCGGTGCAAGGAGAGAAGCTCCACTTGAGTATTGTTCACCCATCATATAAGGTGAGTTTTATGACCCTTTTTATATGGTGTGAGTGGTTGAAAGTTGTAACACTTGGATTGTGGAAAGACATAGAAATTGGGTCATGAATATATCAATTGTGTCAATGTTGAGTAGTAGTTTAAGGTGGATGATGAATATTGGTATGTTATGATTGTAAACGTGTTATGTATGACATCTAGAATATGACCCTTTTTATATGGTGTGAGTGGTTGAAAGTTGTAACGCTTGGATTGTGGAAAGACATAGAAATTGGGTCATGAATATATGAATTGTGTCATTGTTGAGTAGTAGTTTGAGGTGGATGATGAATATTGGTATGTTATGATTGTAAACGTGTTATGTATGACATCTAGAATATGGAATAAGTATTATTTGTGAAAAAGTGCAATAATGAATTATGACCATAGTTGTGGAGGAATCAAAGAGAAATAGTGATTTGTGGGAATCGTAGGTAAATAATGATTGTTGTTGCTATATTGTGAATGCTGATATTAATGTTTGGGAGTTGATATAGAATGTGGGAAAAGTAGTATAAACAAAGGAAGTGCTGCCCAATTTTCCCTAGAAATAGTGAAATGTCCCTATAGCCGAGTAACTAATGTCAATGCGATTCCTCTTGAAGGTAGAAACGTGGGCACAAAGGGAAATCAATCGAACGATAGATTAGTCAAGCACTATAAGGTATGTGAGGCTAGTCCTTTCCTTCTAATGGCATGAATCCTATAGTATGTTTTTATTTCTTCTCCATGAATCTCTTAAGTTCCAAAAAGATGCGAGCTGATATCCCTAATTAGCTACACAAGGTAATGAGTTAAAGTATAGAAGTTCTAGAAGTCCATGATATGATGTCATTATTGCTTACACTCACGTCATATACTCTTCCCTTCAAGGTGAGGCAGGATGTTAATGAGTGCTCCATAAGGAAATCGGGGGATCACAACCTTACGTCACCCCGATGAAGCATAATTGTCCTTGAGTTTTTTTATGCATGCACTATGATGAGCATATTATACTGATGTTATAACACCGCGCCTATTTGGCCGGGCAGTCACCACTAGGGCGGGCAACTATACACCATGGCCAAATGGCATGGGCAGACACCACTAGTGGGTGGCAGGAGATGATACCCCGGACGCGGGAGACCTGGACGCAGGCTAATGGTTTTCACACTGATCCGATATGAACGGGCAGCTTATATAGTTATGCATATATGATGTGATGATGATTATGAGTAAGCTAGCATGCATCACTCCTTTTCTATGTGACAGTCAGATACAAATGTCCCTTATTGATGTTTCCTTTATTTCATTGATGTGATATTATTGCGTATGCTTCTCATACTCAGTACAATGGACATTGTGTTCATGCCCACAGGTAGACAGGGAGGTGATCTTGCTCCAGACTCGTAGGAGCTGTTAGCTGTTGAGAGCACTCCATTGTTCCGGAGGTGCTTGTGGTTACCCCTTTTTTTTTGTACATGTATGTGTTGGGCATGACGGGGTCCTGTCCCGTCCATATGTCTAGTACTCTAGTAGAGGCTCATAGATACGCAGTGTGGGTGGTATGGTCATACGAGGTTGCTACCACGTGTAGATATATATGTATGTACTATTTCAATGACCAAAAGGCTTGTGCATATAAAAGTATTTATGTTTCCGAATGAAGGACGATTTTCTCAAAAGTTGAGTATGATATCGATAAACGAGCATTAAATGAGTGTGATAAGCAGTAGAATGAGGGATGCTCGGTGGTTAGCCCCGAGTACCCGTCGTGGCCTCTGGTCGGGTGATGATAGCCTCAGACTGAACCTCCTGTACTGCTGGAACCAAATGCGGGTACTTAATCTTCATCGATTCTTCCGCTCCCTAAGTCACTTCCTCAACATTCTTATTCCTCCACAAGACTTTAATGGATACTACATCCTTGGTTCGCAACCGATGGACCTGTCTGTCCAATATAGCCATTGGAACCTCTTCGTATGACAATTGTTAGGTCACCTGGATATCATCTATTGGTACAACTCTTAAAAGATCTCTGATACATTTATGAAGCATAGCCACATGAAATACTGGATGTACAGACTCCAATTCAGAAGGCAATGCTAGCTCCTAGGCCACCTTACCCACAACACGACTGATCTGATATGGCCTAATATATCGAGGGCTCAACTTACCCTTCTTGCCAAAACTCATCACTCCTTTCATAGGTGAGACCTTCAGGAAAACCCAATCGCCTATCTCAAACTCTAGCTTGCGTCGCCGATTATCCGCATGCGATTAATGTCGACTCTGAGCTGTTAGCAATCTTTCTCGGATCATTTTCACCTTATCAAATGCTTGCTGAATTAGGTATGGGCCTACAAAATGATTCTGCCTGACATCAAACCATCCTATAAGCGACCTATATCTCCGCCCATATAAGGCCTCATACAGAGCCATCTGAATACTGCAATGGTAACTGTTATTGTAGGCAAACTCGATAAGAGGCAAATGGTTATCCCAACTGCCTTGAAAATCAAATACACAAGATCTAAGCATATCCTCGAGGGTCTATATAGTATGCTCCACCTGTCCATCTGTCTACAGGTGAAATGCAGTACTAAGACTCACTTGAGTGCCTAATCCATGCTAAAAAAGACTTTCAGAATTTAGCTGTGAACTGTACTCCCCTATTTGAAATAATGACTGTAGGAACACGATGAAGTCGTACAATCTCCTTGAGATAAAGCTTCGCATAATCCTCAGCTACATAAGTAGTTCTGACAGGCAGAAAGAGGGTTGACTTTGTGAGCCTATCAACTACAACCCATATGGAATCATACTTCCGCAGAGTACGGGCCAAACCTGTAATGAAATCCATATTAACTACCTCCCACTTCCATGACGGAATCTCCATAGCCTGCAACAGACCTCCGGGCTTCTGGTGCTCTATCTTGACGTGTTGACAATTTGGACACTGGGCAACAAATTCAGCTATGTCTCTTTTCATACAATCCCACCAATAAACTTCCTTGAGATCACGGTACATATTTGTTGAGCCTGGATGAATAGAATAGCGGGATAATGTGCCTCCCCCATAACCTGCGGATGGAGTCCTGCAACATTAGAAACATATAATCTACCTCGATACCTGAGTACTCCATCACCTGTAATCACAAACGGTGTTTTTTCTTTCTGAGGTGTTGTATCTCGGTAATGAACTAGGACAGGGTCTTCGTACTGACGTTCCTTTATTTCTGCTACCAAAGAGGACACTGCTGTGTCTTGAACAGTAACTCCTGGATCACCTGAATCTATCAATCGAACTCTAAGGCTAGCTAATCGATGAACTTCACGAACCATTTCTCTTCTCTCTGGCAGCACATGTGACAAGCTACCCATAGATTTACGACTGAGGGCATCGGCTACTACGTTAGCCTTCTCGGGATGGTAAAAAATATCCACATCATAGTCTTTCAACTACTTTAACCATCGCCTTTGACGCAAATTCAAGTCCTTCTTCATAAAGATGTACTGGAGACTCTTATAGGGCATGATGGGCACCCGACCCTTACTTAGGGACGAGCGAACCCGCTGACTCTTATTACACACATAATCTTTTTGGACTCATAAATCAAATAAAAATGAAATACATAGTAAAGGCTTTCAGAAACATTCTTTTCGTCGTTCTCAAGCCAAGTAAAATTTGTAATCATATCGAATTTGTAACATAACGCAAAATGGTACATCGGCTTGCAGAGCCGCTTACACTGACGACCCACATACGTGACTCTGTCTGCAAAGTCTCTAACATCAATCAGGAATCATAACATATATACTCTGACTCGGCAACACTCCGGAAGGAAACGCAGGTCGCCAATCCCGCTGGAACATCTTCTCGCAATGTCTTCTACTCATCTGTGTGTACGTGCGTGGCATGAAATTCAGCCCCGGAAGAAAGGGGGTCAGTACGAAATATGTACTAAGTATATAAAGCATAGAGTACAGCAAACAGAACCATAATCGGAACAAGAAGTACAGAAAGTAAGTACATTATCAAAAATATCAAAATGCTTACTTTTAAAACACAAATCATGCATGTCAAGGGGATATGTCACATCCGGCCCATTATGGGACTCGGTGGACAAAACATGGTCGCCACCCCGTCACTGGCGCCATAACACATCATACTCCAGAATAGGGAATAACTCCGTAACACATCATACTCCAGAACACATCATACTCCAGAATATATATACATATACCGTACCCGGCCCTCTAATGAGGGACTCAGTGAACAATGCAATGGAGTGCGCACGATAACATATCCTGGCCCGGGGCTCAACGAAGGACATATTGAGGCATCCACGAGCAGAGTAGTGAGAAACTATATGCACACAAATCAATTTTTAAGACTTGATAGATAAGTACACAAAACGACACTTGAAGGGTCGTAAACACGTTTCGGGTCAATCCGAGTTTGCATAAGAAAGTTATGATCATCATTTACTACACAACCCTCTACGAACGTTTTAAAGCAATCCGAGACCGTCTACGAAAGTTAGGGACATTAATACTTATAGAACTCTTTTAAAAACAAGAACTCTTTATATTTTGCTCGTTATTCAATCATACAATAAGCTCGTCTATACTAAGTATACTCATATCAAGAAGTGAATAAGAATCGTAAACAAGCTCGGAATTAAAGAGTAAAGTTACCCCAAGGTGCGTGACATACCTTACTTAGCTCTAGGACATCCCAAAGAAAGAAAGGGTAAGCCTTACATACCTGGAAGATGATTCTCGACTTTCAACTTATATCCCGTCTTGCAACTCGCTTAAGAATTATTCGTAGCCTCGTACTCTACATATGGAATCATTCATAATATCATTAGGATCATCGTCGTACGTTCGTCTCGAAACTTTAATTGAAACCCTTTTAAATTCTGCCGAAATTTGGGCAGCATTTCCCCTGTTTATATGCCTAGCCCGAGATTCCAATTCAACAACCAACAACATCAACAACAATACCAAAAGTATTAACATCATTTCTAATACCGACGTATGCCATAAAACAGCCCGTGCACTGTTTTCTTAATTTCTCAACCAACCAAATTTGCGATATAACTATTTAATAATTTTAATTCCATAAAGAAGCTAAAATTAACACTAACAACATCGATAACCACATCCTCCACATTTTACAAGTTAAATACATTTATTTTCATCCAAAGTTTTCTCCAAATCTCGTTCCATAATTCACAGCACCAACAAACGAATTTATCAGGCTATTCTCTCTGTTCTAATCCGTTAAAACTCTAAATAAACTCGTTAACAATGAAAAGGAACCTTATTCATACCTTAATCATGAAGCCACCACGTTATCACTCTTCTCCTTGGTTGATTTTTAGCTCAAATTGAAGACAACGCAGCGTACGACACTTTTCTCTTCATGGGCTTCGGGATTCGGGGCTTAGATTTTGGTCAAAATTGGTTTTTCTTCTCTCCAAGGCTCTTCTCTCTCTCTTTCCAGAATTTTCTGGTGTTCTTGGTATGAAAAATGAGGATAAAGGGCTGAAATTTCACTTAAATAGGCATGGGTCATGGGCCTAACCCGGTTGGGCCCGGATTGGGTCTAGCCCACTGAACTTTCTGCCTTAAAACGTCCATATCTCATTATCCCGACGTCTCCTATGGACCCACAACCTATGGTTGGAAAGATAATTCAATTATCTACAACTGTAATTCTGGGAGGTTTCCCAAATTCCCAAATACCGATGGAGTTATGGCCTCCCGAAGTCAGATCACCCAAAAACGTAACTTAAAATTATTTGTTTAGAGGGTTTCCACTTTGATTTGGCTCAAGGGTCCTTCTTGAGTTGTGTTTAACTTCACAGATGTGATTCATATAATGTTTCAGATGTCCCAAAAAAAAATCTCAACGTGTGGGCCCCACTTCAGCAAACGAATAATCCGACGTACAAAAATACGAAATATAATACCATCAACGTGAGTTTGCATTATGTAGCGACAACATGATTGTCAATTTTGAGGAAGCACGTGTCACGCTCATGCTCTGAAAACTCAGGGTATAACATCCTCCCCCCCCCCCCCCCCCTTTAAAAACATTCGTCCTCGAATGTTGAGGTAGAGTTGGCTTTGAAGTAGATGTCGATATTCTTACCTGTATTTGCCCGTATCTACTTTTCTTATTTGCAGTCTTACTTGCTCATTAAAAACTGAACTTACCTTAATTATGCAATCTATTCTTCTTCCTTTGTGGTCAAAGTGTACGCCTGAACTCAAGGTCATCCCTTTTTCTTATTATTCGTTTGTCCACTAAATCTTTCTACTTTATCGCTTTCATCGTCTCTTCAGTCTTCGTTGTTTACATTCTTGTATGCCCCTTTCATGCCGTGCTTACCACATACTTTTATCTAGTTCGATCTCATTTTCTTTTTATTTAGAAATTCTTGTTCTCTTCGATCTCCGCGTATCTTTCTTATGTTGCACAGATATCCCAAGCCTTTATCTCCTTGGAGTTGACTTATTCCTATTCTTACTTCCTTAAAGATAAATTCAAGACTGGTCATATCTAACGTCCCCTGCTTTCTATAGCGGCCAAATTAACCGTTGCGGTGCCTTAACTAGTTTAACACTGAAATGTCCCGATTAATTTCTCTTCTCTTCAATCAGACTTCCGGCACCTGGCTAACTAACGGTAATTTTTGCACTTATGTCGAAAACATCTTCTTTAATGATTTGTTTCCTGCAGTTTACTCTAAAAGTTTCTGATCCTTATTTTTGGCTAATAACTTAGGGGTGAATTAAGAAGTTTGTCGAAAAATAACCAAGGTTCTTGAATCATGCGGCGAATTTAGATCTTTTCATTCTTCCTTTTGTCTGAAACCTCGATTTGTCCTTTTTCCAATAAGATTCATCATATTGCTTGCTTCTCCAGTGATACTTTATATTCATATCATTTCATCTTCTTTTTAATACTTTTGTCGCACTTCTTAATTCCTTACAATGTCATCATAATTCCGCCGATGGTAGCACCCAGATGGCTTGCAATAGCACTCCCTTGCTAATGACGGATCATTCTCATTAACTACCTTACCTCAGGTTACTCATCCAATGCGTCGAAAATACCGTAGGTAAGGGATTTATAGTCAAATGAGACTCAATTTGATCCATACCACGATCCTCAGCACCATTTCTTATACTCTTGTATATAATATTTTCTTATCATCATTCTTATCAAATGTTGTAAGAGTATACTTACAACATACTATTCCACTATTCAAAATATTTTCAAATCCTTGTATGAATCTTTCCTCCAACCTCTTCTCCTCTAATCTGGACGTCATTACAAAATAACTCATAAGTAGGAGGCTAATAGAGATTTAACGAGATTCCGTTCTTCTTCAAATATTTATTGTCGTTTCCACACTATTTTACTAGTCATTTCGTCAGGACTATCATTTATATGGTCCTATGACATATACTCCCACGATTTGATACATAAACGGTGACCTATGGTCTCACGATGCAGGAGGTGTTTTCCAAATCTCAGGTAGTACTGCTGTCGTGCTATCCATAGGCATATTGCCTTTCTTCCTTTTAACAAGCGTTAAGATTCCTATAAATATTCCTCTTTTAAAACTCTCATTCCTTCCAACGTCGCGATTTTTTTCCTTAGTAATCCCGTCTGTCCTGATACTTATCCTTGGTTACTCGTAGGCGTTTCTCACTTCCTCCGTTACCTTTTTGAAGTATGCCTGCTACATATTTATTTGCAACAAAATTTCTCCGGTACGAGCGATTCGGATTCTATCCCGAGACACAACATATTGCTTACCAAAACTTATTTCCTTGATTCTTCTAAACCTTTATTATCTTGTCATGCCTCCTTTCCCATGTTTGTTTCATAATATCCTGAATGTAGTCCAATTCCACTTTTCTTTCTTTCGAGTTGACTTCCCCTTTCATCATGCTTGTTATCAGTCCTGCCATTGCAAAACCTCTATAGTCGTTTCCTCACTGTACTTTACTTACTTTGTATTGTAGTTCTTGCTACGTTCTCATTACATCCCAATCATAATCAACTTTATAGAGTACCATTTCTTGATCTCATTCGTAATACTTCTTATAAAACAAAATAAAGCTCGTGGAGTAAGCTTACTTAACCGGTAACTCTTTCTAATTGACCCTATTACACTTACCAAGTTATTCACATTCATTACAAACCTTAGTATTCTATGCCCCTGTCCCCGTCACGTTGTTACTTCGTTTTACTAATAGACTCGTCGTATTTCCCTTGTAGTTATCCATCCCAGTCAATCCTTTATTTATCTTTTTTATGCCACAGCCAAGTTTGTCTTCTCCTCCATGCACATTTCTTACATTTCATTCTATTTCCTCTATAATCGAACCTCTCGATCTTTACGAAAGTTCTTGCCTCGTATCACTAATTTTCTAATCAATTGTGTCAACTCACCATCCTCGTTCTTTCCTCAATGAGTAATCGGTTTCATACCGTCATTTAATTAAAGTATCCTTCTTACTCCCATGGTTAGAGATTTCCAGTTACTCCACTCCTAAATGCTCTCCTCTTCCTTCGACCAACCCATTAGTATACCTTTCCCACTTTCATCCTTAACCTTCATTGGGTCTATTCCTCCTCGAGTACCTTTCTTCTCTTGTTATTTGTAGTATTGGCTCTGAAGTTCGTGAAATGTCTCTTTAAACGTGCAAATCTGTTCTATTCTTAAGTCATTCTTTTGGAGAACTTCTCTATGTCCGAGGCGACCATGTTAATTTGACTACACACTTATCCCTTCATATACCTTTCAAGGGTTGGAAATCTCTTGACATCATCGCGCGGTCTAACCATTCCTTCTCTTACTTCTCATTCCTCGTCATGGTCACTATCCTCTTAATCCCACTTATTGAAATTCGTTCTCTGCCCCCACATATTCCTCTTTGTGTTCCATACTACCACAGTTTAATCCTTTTTACACGCCTACCTTCAAATTTTTACCCGAATGGCCTCGTGTCCCGTGCTTTGCCTGTCGTCTCTCTTGGAGGCCTTACTCACTCATGTTTCTTACCTTTTCACTTTTTCCGACATTTTGATCTCCTTACCTTTCATTTATTAACTTCCTTTCTTTTCCAATTTCCTTTACCTTAGGACTTTGCAGTTCTAGCTTGCGATGACGATAACATCAGCCTACCTGTTAACGTTCTTTTGTCGCTTGATCTTTATCACCCGATTCGACCAATGCCTTCAATATACCGCAACGCCGGTGGCCGGGATACATATACCCGCTGATATAGCCATGTATAGGATATCATACGCATTCATATATATATATATATATATATATATATATATATATATATATATATATATATATATATATACACACATTTTCTAACGCCCCGCTTACAAGGTATTTCCAAACGCTATTCAAACTTACCTGATTCTAGAGCTGTGGTGTCCTTCTTTTTCTTCACCGGTCTAGTCCGCCTCGTCGTCCGCGACCGCTTTAGGTTTCCAATCACTCCGCACACTCTAATTCCCCTTAGACAACTTTAGCTTCTCACTTTTCTCTTACGTCTAAAATTTACAGAACTTTTAATACACTTCCCAGGGGGTCACCCATCCTAAATTTTCTCTCGCCCCAGCACGCTTAACCTTGAAACTCTGATGAAATCCGCTGCATTAATACTGGTATAATCGCATCCACCTCACCACCTGATCCTCATAACATAATCTGGAGCTGGTTGAAGACTTAATGGATTCCAAAACACTCTCGTAACGTATCTCCCTCCGAATTAGAAAGGGTCTCTTACTCTTCCGATTACACAATTATTATTTTGGTCTTTTTAATTCGCAATACCCACCTTTCATCTGTATATATATGACTACTTTCTGTTCTAGACTTCTAGATTCCCAATGATAGCGAACACACCTTGGTCACCATTACTTATAAATACTCGGCCTCTTTGAGTTTCTGCTCGCCCTTATTAAATAATAATCTACAGCAAATGCACATACCTAGAAAATTCCAATAAGGGTTTATATATCATACCTCGAGGTGTACCTGATCCTTTAACGATCTGCCCTGTTATATCTTCTTGTTTATCTTTCCTTTTCATTCTTCAGCTTTACACCTCAATCATACATGCAATATTCTTACCTTACCCGATATGCATCTTTCGTGCCATTGCTTACCTTTGTACTGATTCATTCAATTATCCAATCCACAACCTTATGACTGAACTCATCATCAAGAGATACATTTAATCAATTCCTCTACTTGTACTTACACCGGTTTACCTCTATGTCGACCGATCCATTATCATAAACATACATTCTGATAACGTAACCCCAACGAAGTGACTTACCTCTGTGACTTCCCATATCACCACTCACTTTCTCCCGTCGATATTGTGCTTCTGCTGAAATCAAAGGTTAGTATAAGGGAACTCACTTCCTATGACTTGGCTCTATCGCACGATCTTAGAGGTCAAAGAAGGGTAACCACCCTAGATGCCCCGTAGCCTCCTGTTTATAAATGTGGCGCGCTTCACACCATAACCAAGACTCTACTGGACACGACTTTGCAGACAACCCCTAGGACCAACCGCTCTGATACCAATTTGTCACACCCTAATCTTGATAGGGCATGATGGGCACCCGACCCTAACTTAGGGCCGAGCGAACCCGCTGACTCTTATTACACACATAATCTCTTTGGACTCTTAAATCAAATAAAAATGAAATACATAGTAAAGGCTTTCAGAAACATTCTTTTCGTCGTTCTCAAGCCAAGTATAATCTGTAATCATATCGAATTTGTAACATAACGCAAAATGGTACATCGGCTTGCAGAGCCGCTTACAAGACCGACGACCCATATACGTGACTCTATCTGCAAAGTATCTAACATCAATAGGAATCATAACATATATACTCTGACTCGGCAACACTCCGGAAGGAAACGGAGCTCGCCAATCCCGCTGGAACATCTTCTAGGAATGTCTTCTACTCATCTTTGTGTACCTGCGTGGCATGAAATGCAGCCCCCAAAGAAAGGGGGTCAGTACGAAATATGTACTAAGTATATAAAGCATAGAGTACAGCAAACAGAACCATAATCGGAACAAGAAGTACAGAAAGTAAGTACATTATCCAAAATATCAAAATGCTTACTTTTAAAACACAAATCATGCATGTCAAGGGGATATGTCACATCCGGCCCATTATGGGACTCGGTGGACAAAACATGGTCGCCACCCCGTCACTGGCGCCATAACACATCATACTCCAGAATAGGGAATAACTCCGTAACACATCATACTCCATAACACATCATACTCCAGAATATATATACATATACCGTACCCGTCCCTCTAATGATGGACTCAGTGAACAATGCAGTGGAGTGCGCACGATAACATATCATGGCCCGGGCGCAGTGAAGGACATATTGAGGCATCCACGAGCAGAGCAGTGAGAAACTATATGCACACAAATCAATTTTTAAGACTTGATAGATAAGTACACAAAACGACACTTGAAGGGTCGTAAACACGTTTCGGGTCAATCCGAGTTTGCATAAGAAAGTTATGATTATCATTTACTACAGAACCCTCTATGAACGTTTTAAAGCAATCCGAGACCGTCTACGAAAGTTAGGGACATTAATACTTATAGAACTCTTTTAAAAACAAGAACTCTTTATATTTTGCTCGTTATTCAATCATACAATAAGCTCGTCTATACTAAGTATACTCATATCAAGAAGTGAATAAGAATCGTAAACAAGCTCGGAATTAAAGAGTAGAGCTACCCCAAGGTGGGTGACATACCTTACTTAGCTCTAGGACATGCCAAAGAAAGAAAGGGTAAGCCTTACATATCTGGAAGATGATTCTCGACTTTCAACTTACTTCCCGTCTTGCAACTCGCTTAAGAATTATTCGTAGCCTCGTACTCTACATATGGAATCATTCATAATATCATTCGGATCATCGTCGTACGTTCGTCTCAAAACATTAATTAAAACCCTTTTAAATTCTGCCGAAATTCGGGCAGCATTTCCCCTGTTTATATGCCTAGCCCGAGATTCCAATTCAACAACCAAAAACATCAACAACAATACCAACAGTATTAACATCATTTCCAATACCGGCGTATGCCATAAAACAGCCCGCACACTGTTTTCTAAATTTCTCAACCAACCAAATTTGCGATATAACTATTTAATAATTTTATTTCCATAAAGAAGCTAAAATTAACACTAACAACATCGATAACCACATCCTCCACATTTTACAAGTTAAATACATTTATTTTCATCCAAAGTTTTCTCCAAATCTCGTTCCATAATTCACAGCACCAACAAACGAATTTATCAGGCTATTCTCTCCGTTCTAATCCGTTAAAACACTAAATAAACTCGTTAACAATGAAAAGGAACCTTATTCATACCTTAACCATGCAGCCACCACATTATCACTCTTCTCCTTGGTTGATTTTTAGCTCAAATTGAAGACAACGTCGCGTACAACACTTTTCTCTTCATGAGCTTCGGGATTCGGGGCTCAGATTTTGGTCAAAATTGGTTTTTCTTCTCTCCAAGGCTCTTCTCTCTCTCTCTTTCCAGAATTTTCTGGTGTTCTTGGTTTGAAAAATGAGGAGAAAGGGCTGAAATTTCACTTAAATAGGCATGGGTCATGGGCCTAACCCAGTTGGGCCTAGCCCACTGACCTGTATGCTTTAAAATGTCCGTATCTCATTATCCCGGCGTCGTCTATGGACCCACGACCTATGGTTAGAAAGCTAATTCAATTATCTACAACTTTAATTCTGGGAGTTTTCCCAAATTACAAAATACCGATGGGGTTATGGCCTCCCGAAGCCAGAGCACCCAAAAACGTAACTTAAAATTATTTGTTTGGAGGGTTTCCACTTTGATTTGGCTCAAGGGTCCTTCTTGAGTTGTGTTTAACTTCATATATGTGATTCATATAACTTGTCACATGTCCCCAAAAAAATCTCGACGTGTGGGCCCCACCTCAGCTTACAAATAATCCGACATACAAAAATACGAAATATAATACCATCAACGTGAGTTTGCATTATGTAGCGACAACATGATTGTCAATTTTGAGGAAACACCTGTCACGCTCATGCTCTGTAAATGCGGGGTATAACAGTTATGGTCAGTATAGATATCAACATGGACACCATATAAGTAGTGCCTTCATATTTTCAAAGCATGAATCACTGCCGCTAGCTCAAGATTATGTGTTGGGTAATTCTTCTCGTACTTCTTCAGTTGTCTAGAAGCATAAGTAACAACTTACCGTGCTGCATTAACACACAGCCCAATATAATGCCTGAAGCATCACAATATACCACATAGCCATATCTTAGTCAACTTAGTCAATGGGGCTGAAAGAGAGGAAAATCCTTCTAGGAACCTTCTATAATAACCTGCCAAGCCCAAGAAACTACGTATCTCCGTTGGTGTCGTAGGTCTTGGCCAATTCTTCACAGCCTCAATCTTTTGCCAATCCACTCTAATGCCTTCTTCTGAAATAATGTGACCCAGAAAAGCCACAGAGTTCAACCAGAACTCACACTTGGAAAACTTGGCATATAGTTCTCTTTTTCGAAGAATCCCAAGCACAACTCGTAGATGCTCTGCATGATCGGCCTCTTATAGTGAATAAACCAGAATATCATCTATAAACACAATTATGAATAAATCTAGGAAGGGTCTGAATACACGATTCATCAAATCCATGAATACGACTGGGGCATTAGTTAGCCTGAATGACATAACTCGAAACTCATAGTGGCCATATCTAGTCCGGAATGCCGTCTTCAGAATGTCCTCTTCCTTCACCCTAATCTGGTGGTATCCTGACCACAAGTCTATCTTCGAGAAATATTTAGCACCTTGCAACTGGTCAAATAAATCATCGATCCTCGGGAGCGGATACTTATTCTTTACAATCACTTTATTCAATTGCCTATAATCAATACACATTTGCAAAGAGCCATCCTTCTTTATTACACATAACACCGGTGCTTCCCACGGTGATGTACTAGGCCTGATAAAACCCTTCTCAAGCAAATCTTTCAACTGCTCCTTCGATTCTTTCAACTCCGCAGGTGCCATCCTATATGGAGGAATAGATATCGGCCGAGTATCTGGCAATAAATCAATAGTGAAATCAACCTCTCTCTCTAAAGGAATGCCTGGAAGATCATCTGGAAACACTTCTGGTAATTCATTAACCACAGGGACAGAAGAGTCAGCGACTCTGCTCGTATATCTTGAACTCGAACTAGGTGAAAAATATACCCTTTTCTGATCATCTTCTCTGCCTTAAGGTAGGAAATAAACCTACCCTTCGGCGAAATGGCATTACCCTGTCACTCAAGAAATGGCTCATCGGGAAACTGAAATCGAACTATCTTTGTTCTGCATTCAACATTAGCATAACAAAAAGCCAGCCAATCTACTCCCACAATAACATCAAAATCAATCAGGTCCGCTAGGGTATGACGATTACAAACTATAACTACACAGGCCCAGTATACTCGCCTGGCTATAACCGGATCCCCAAACTGGGGTAGACACCTCAAATGGTCTAATCGACTCAGGATCTATCCAAAACTAGCCAGCAATAAATGGTGTAACACGTGATAAGGTAGAATCTGGATCAATCAGTGCATAAACATCATGGGAGGAAACTGATAATATATCTGTAACAACATCAGGAGACGTCTCACGATCCTGCCTACCGGCCAATGCATACACGCGGTGCTGAGGACTGCTCGAGCTTGGATGCTCCACTCCTCCCGCTACCTCACCCCGCTGGTGTCTATAAACTTACCCTGAAGGGTGCACTGCAGAAGAAGAGCCAACCACAGACCTTGTAGGCTGAACCATGCATGTACCAACCCTCATCGGGTACTCCCTCATCCTGTGTCCTGACTGACCACAAGCATAGCAACCATCCAACCCCAACCAACACTGCCTAGCTTGTAGCCAACCACACTGAGCAAACAGCGGTAAGGGTGGCCTCGCCTGTCCTAGCTCTGGTCGGTACGGAGAACCTGATACCCAGGAACTCTGGCCCGCTCCGAAATAAGAAGACCGATCAAACCTCGGGCCTGAAAACCGCAGAGACGCACTCCCTGTGGAATGGAATGGATATGGGGGATACTGCTGTCTCGGTCCTCCCCTAGACTCATCCTTAATATCTAAAGATCTGGCCCTCTTGCCGTGGCCCCGGTCACGGTCTATCCTTCGCTGACGCTTGCGGTCTTCTAAATTCTGTGCATATGCCTATATACGGGAGATATTCATGCTCGGCTATAACGCAGTAGTCGTACAAGCGTCTATCAAATGCGGCCCTAGGCAGCCACAAAATGATGA